>NC_091125.1:22041977-22357811 GCF_040183065.1 Periplaneta americana
TCCACAGTTTCACTAGCCCTGGTTGTTGCTGCCGCTCAAAGTTGGTTGACTGCGTCCTTCCACCGTGTTCTTGTCCTATTCAGGTCCACAATCCTCCTAGCTGCAACTTTAACTCGTCCCCCATCTGGTTCTCGGCCGTCCACGGTTCTTCAGCCAATTCTTGGACCCAACCCCACCCCACCCCGCCCCACCCCACAGTGTCGCCGTGTGTGCCCATCTGGTAGGTTGCATTCGTACCACGTGTCCTCCCCAGCGCCATTTCATCCTATTATAGTGTGACCACGTCCACAATTCCGCTTGTTCACCGTACTTCTTCGTTTCTGACTGTCCTTCAGGCTTATTCCGAGTATTTTCCTTTCCATTCTTCTTTGACATCTTCCTAATTTTAATCCCTATATCTTTGTGAGTGACCAGGATTGCGCCCTATACAGAAGTACAGGTGCAATGCAGCTGTTGAATATGAGTATCGTAATGGCGTCTATCACCTGATATCTTTTTCTGCCCCTAATTCTTCTCCCGTTCACCATTGCTTCAAGTGCATCCTTCAGTAGGCAGTTTCTTCCCAGCTAGTGACCCAACGAATTACTTTTCTTCTTGCTGATCAGTAATAATAATAATAATAATAATAATAATAATAATAATAATAATAATAATAATAATAATAATAATATATTTCATATTATTATTATTATTATTATTATTATTATTATTATTATTATTATTATTATTATTAATACACAATTTCAGATGGAATGTAGCCTACATGTCATATGGAATTAAGGTAATCACGTAACCATAGTGGCCTAATAAATATAATGTGATTGATTCCAAAGTTCTATACTTGCACAACATACACAGTAAGAATAATGAAAAACCATTAGTTTCATTGCTAGCGCATACTGAAAGCAAAACTGTCTTAAGTTTGTTTTTCCTTTGTGTTGTCTTGCGTTACAGGAGACAAGGGCAAAACAATTTTGACTCAATATCAGTATTAGGATTTTTTGTTTCGTTTATTTGCAAAACGGACTTTGTGGATGCGGCTGCAGTTTATGGTATTTGTATTTGATCCCGAAGGAGAAGTAAAAACCGGTCTATTGAGTACACCCCATTTTCATTTCAAGATTAGGCTATTAAAAGACACGCATATTGTTTAAATTTCAGAAAACGTCATTAAGAGATATTGAGCTTTTAGTAAACATGATTCAAAATACCTGAAGGATACTAGCTAACAAAAGGAATGATGGCACATTCCAAATAATTTTATTATTGATGCAAGTTTGTTGAAAGTAGGAATTCCATAATAAAACAGAATATGTCAGAAGAATACTTCAAAAACTTAAAACTTATATTTTATGAAATAATATCATACTAGAAATTAATGAGTTGTTTATAATGATGAGAAACTAACGTATTTTAAGGCTTAGGGGCTTCTGCGAATTAATATATAAAATACCAGGCTATATCATGTCTTGAAAGATACAACATTTTTGTTCCAGAACAGTATGAATTTATTAAAAATAAATCCATGGAAAATGTAACATTAGTTTAACTGATAAAATTCTGGAGCAAATTAATACAAAATTCAAATTGGTGTAATTATCTGTGATTATCCAAAGCATTTTATGTATAAATCATAAAAAGATCATAAACACGTAGGCTAAGATTATTATGGAAGTAAAGACGTTGTACACAAATGGTCTCACTCATATCTCACAGATAGGAAACAGAAAGTCAAAACCAATACAGTGAATAGCACTATGAAATCTGCTTCGGTATGGGCAACTATTAACAATGGAGTTCCACAAGGATCAATATAATAATCCCCTGCTTTTTCTAGTCTTCATAAATAATCTTGCCCCCAAATAAAAGGTGTAGGTCATACCATGTTATTTGCAGATGACACAACTATAGTAATTACTTTGGTTAATTATAGAAAAAAATTCGCTCCGGCGCCGGGGATCGAATCCGGAACCTCCAGTTCTACGTACTGGGTGCTATAGTCACTGAGCTATACGTCGAGACTCAATCAACAGCACCGGACCGAATCTTTCTCCTTTGGTACTTTCCCTTACTTTACTTAATTATAGTAATTACAGTCAATAATTCCCATACATTTCATTCTTCAACATAGGAAATTCTTCTCAAAATATATTATTCATTTTCAGCCAATAAATTAGTATTAAATTGTAACACACTAACATAACCCAATTTAAATCCTGCCCAAATTCAATCTAGCAAATTTTAAGCGCAGTAACTTATTAACAACATGCCGCTAATAGAAACAACAACAACAACAACAGTTTTTGGCTTACAAATCGATATTATGTTAAACTGAAAAAATCATACTAAAGAAATTACTCTCAAACTAAATTCAGTATGTTTTGTATTAGTTTTTTTTTTATTTTAGTTGGTTATTTAACGACGCTGTATCAACTACTAGGTTATTTAGCGTCGATGAGATTGGTGATAGCGAGATGATATTTGGCGAGATGAGGGCGAGGATTCGCCATAGATTACCTTGCATTCACATTACGGCTCGGGAAAACCTCGGAAAAAACCCAACCAGGTAATCAGCCCAAGCGGTTTGTATTAGATCTGTGCAAGAAATTGTAAATATCAATAGATACCTTAAAAACAATTATAGGCCTACTTTGCATACTTCCACTCGATAATGAGTTTTGGAATAATATTCTGAGAAAATTCTGCAGATGGTATCTGTATATTTCTACTACAAAATAAGTAATTAGAATAATAGTATATGCGAAATATAGGGAATCATGTTGAACCGTTTTCCATGGCTTGTCAGTATATTTTTTCAGTAATAAACTTCCTCCTAATTTACCTGAAAACTAATTCAACAGTTCATAGTATAAATACTCGTCAAAAATGAATTTCATACACCATCGGTAAGTCCATTGTGCATCAAAAAGAAATGCGTTATATGACAGTAAAATTTTAATAGCCTTCCTGTGGATATAAAAAATCAAACTGAAAACATAAGATTATTCAGAACCAAATTAAATTAGAACCTAATTTCTCGCGCCTTCTTTTTTCTACATGAATTTATGGCATTCAACAACGCTATGTGAATATTTCGGTCTTGTGTTAAGTATCAATACTACCTCTTGTATTATAAAACTATTCGGTATATTGTAAATCCCTTCTATAGGCGTATATATTTCAGCTAGACTAAGACTATTAATTAAGACTTTGTACTACTATTAAGATTTTTTTATTTGTTCCATATTCTAGCTGTGAAGCGATCTACGAATACCATGTAATGCAAATGAATACAATACAATACAATCACGATGTCACAATGTCCCGCATTTGAAAAATATTCCCTAGTGATGCTTTCGATAATTTAAAATTTAACTGCCTAAAGAATTTTTCCTGACACATAAAGACTAAAAATGAATTTGATTTGATATTTCAAGGTCAAAGTTATAGAAATATGGACGTTGTAACTTCAATAAGATCTCTGAATGAAAACAGTATGGATGAGGTGTTCCATCAACTATTTGTTCTACAGAGATAAATTTTTCCTGTTCGAAGATGATTAAAACATTCCATAGGAATAGTTTGTGCAACAACACGTTAACATCGCTTACCTTAATTGACATCCACAAGGACTTCCTAAGTAAATAATTAAAACTCATTCCTTCTACGCAGTGATGAATAAAGGGTGTGACTGGGGGGATGTCCCTTCTGATTTTAGGATGTCCCCCACGGAGATTTCAGAATTTTTTTAACTAAAAACGAAATTTGTACAATATTATATTCAATTTCATTTTGATATGACTTTTCAGTAATTAAATAAATTCTGTTGTGTAGATTTTCAAGTAGGCCTACTTGTTTTCCTGGAAGGTTGTTGTTTCTTTTTTAGATGCAGGACAGGCATGGGCAAACGCATGGGATATTATACCTTGACAAGCTTACTTCGAAAAAGACGTTTTTCTCTTGAGCTATTGGCTGCGGCTAGTGTTGTCACTTCTTTGCAAGAAATTTCAAAGGAATATTGGTTCCGTTAAGTTCAATGTTAATTGAAAAATGAGTTCTATTCAGTCAATACTTAACATAAACACAATAAAACATGTTATAATAACATTTGCAAGAAGTTATCGTACATATACTTCAAATTGTCGTTTTTTTTTTTTGGTAAAATTATGGCACGGTAATCATTTTTATCTTTCTAAAAATGGATTAAAAATCTCATATTTAAATTAAGTTTTAGCTAATTTTTCATACTTTGACACAGTATTTTATTTCATGCTTAATAACATGTTTACTCAAATATGAATTTCTTTAGATTTAGAATTACTACTACTGCTACTACTACTGCTACTGCTACTACTACTACTACTACTACTACTACTGCTACTACTGTTGTTGCTGCTGCTGCTGCTGCTATATGTAGAGAGAGAGAGAGAGAGAGAGGGAAGACAAAATAAGATTAAATTGTTTCACCAATCAGATGGAAATATACCATGGCGGCTGCAAGTACATTCTTATATCAATATTAGGCTACTGCAAGTGCTGAATCATCACAAGTATTGTACTTCGAAATATCTGTTAAGACTGGACGTCACACACGATACAAAACACTAAAATACATAAAATTTCCTTATTCTCCGTATGGAATACTGTAACACAAATTATTTGTTATTACATCTTATATATTAAAATTCGTCTTGAAAGATCAATTCATTTTCTCTGCCTCGGTGCTTTTCTGAATTCATAGATTTAACATTTTTTTTTCAGGATAAAGTCAATTATTTATCAGGTTCATCATCTGACTTGTTCACTGAAATTTTTCATAATCACCACTGGCAGGCAAACATTGTAATTGATGACAACATTAACTATAATGTTGTGAACATTCGTTTTCATCAAGTTAATTTTAGAAAATACACATTCACATGTAACACATGAATTAGGAAGGGTCAATAAAATTATTGCATATTAAGGAACTATCCTACGGGCATTATTGTATCAAAACTATTGTACAAAACAATAATTATCATAGGGATAACGACACTGGTTGTGGTTGAAAACGTTCTGATGTCATCGTAATTAAGGTTACGAAGCACGATCGCATAATGAATTGAATTTATTGGAGGGGGAGATCATGACGCAGCACTGCGGCCTTGCATGATCTATTTCGCTAACCCTCAAGCGAGGCGCATTCTCAAACCCACACCGGATAACTACACTAAGGTTGCTGCGTCTCCAGATTTCGAGCAGGCATCCCTACTCGTCCCTAGGCCAATCGCCTCCGTGCGTCGCCAACTGACGTATTGGGAATGCTATGGAACGATGACGGAATGGAGAGGTGTTAAAGAAATGATGTAGTTGCCTAATACGAGGAAACGGGAGAGCCCCAAGAAAAACCTCAATTGCGACTTTATCCGCCACAAGTGTTACCATGGATTTTTCAATCAAAAGTATCAGGCCAGATCGGGACTAGAGCCCGAGCTGTCTGTGTGTACTGTGGCATATATATATATATATATATATATATATATATATATATATATATATACTGTACATACATTATGAAACTGACGACGATCTTGATTGGTTTAAACAATTAAACCATCTGAATTTTCGGTCTTTATATTACAGCCTAGACAATATGATCTAGGGTTACAGTTAAGAAGACTTGTGAACTCTTGAGATTACTGGGGTAGTTTTCAGTGTAGATTTTACTTAGAAGATAGGCTTATAAGCCTAATAATTTTGTTTAATAAAATAATTGTAGCATAAATAGTAAAGATAAATATTTCGGTGTACGATAGCGAAACAAAATACATTATTTACTTTTCTTAAAAGGAAAAAGCGCATTGAGGAAACAATGGAAAGTGCATCCTTTACAGTTAATGAAAAAATTCTTAATTGGCTAATGAACTGGTAATTCCATACATGTTACCTTCATCTAGTTCTATTAGTGGTGAGTCAGTGAATAAGGCGGTTGGACACGAAATCAAATATCAAAAACGATAAAAACCTAAATATGATTGGTGGGGGTGCCAGTTATCTGACATAATATTACATCTTGCCTACAGACAATCGACATACAAATCACTGATATACCAGTTATTTGAAATTCTACATCTTACATATAAACAATTGACATGCTACATATTCCCTACAGACACATGGCACTTTGAATGTGTTACCACCAATTATGACATAGTTGTTTACGATAGGGTGGTAATTATCACGTTAAGACATTTACATTTGTCTACTGTCTACTACCTTCAAAACAAGAGATATATACCCCCAACATGAAAATTAATATTATACGAATAATTATTATGTATTGTTCATCACAAAATATTAGTAAAGGGCTTCTACAGAAGACATATTCGATTTCGAACACATGCAATTTACCTGTGTTCTATGAATTTGAAGTGAATGAAAATAGTACCTATGGAAAGAGAAACTCAAACAATTTAGTTCCTTACCTTAAAGATGTTCAATGTGTCCCCCTTGGTAACACGGCACACATCAAGCCTATAGTCAAGTTCTACGTAGGTACGCGGATTTTTCGACCCCAGATTCTGTTCACCTTACCAGAAAGATAAAAAATATCTTCGTCACAAAACACCACGGAACGAATAAATTCATCATCGTTTTCAATTAAAGTCTGCATACTTATGTAGAAATTTCTTCGTAGTACTTTGTCCCCTAGTTTAGGGCTTGCAGCTACTGTAGACTGTACGGATGATATCGCAACCGCTTGCGAAGAATCTTGCCTTAAAATCAGTGTTCCATTTACGGATTGTAGGTTCACTGGGTGGATCTGCACCAAACTTTGTTCGGTAATGCCGTTGCACATTAATAACTAAAGCGCGGGCCTCGTTGCCTTTTCATTGCCTGCTGCCGCGATACAAGTTGTCTGCACAAGGGCTATACCGAGAGTCTGACGTCACGTCCACATCACTCGCGATGGGTACGGCATCTCGACGTATTCTCAATACGTACAGCAGTCGGTCGGGCACCTGTAGACCGTGCAGAGATGTAAACAAGATTGCCAGTATTGTCAGACGTAAAGAAACAGAAGTTGTTACAATATGTGGAGGGATTTGGCCGTGAGTATTTCACTATACAAGGAGTAAATATATTTTGCAAAGTATGTCATATACAGTTTAAAGGCCACAGAAAAATTTTCATCCAGAAGCACCGTAAGTCTAAACAACATATAAAAGCATAACGCTGTTTGGCAGACATGATACACAATCGACTTCAAATTCATATAAGCCTACTCAGAGAGAGTTTTGTAACGACCTCTGCAATATGATGATATGTTCCAATATTCCGTTACACAAGTTACAAAATGCTACTTTCAAATCATTTCTGCAGAAATATACTGGGCGAAACGTTCCATGCGAGTCAACTCTACGCAAAATATATTTATCCCCGTGCTATGATCATGTCATCAACGGCATTAGGAAATCTGTCGCAAACAATAAAATATGGGTTTCTATAGACGAAACGGCAGATGTGGAAGGAAGGTCTATTGGCAATGTTATTGTTGGAATATTATCTCCGGACAAACCTTCACAAAAATACTTGTTAACAACCGAGGTGCTTACTGCAGTAAACAGTTCCACAATTGACACTCTCTTTGAGACTGCTATGAATCTTTTGTGGCCTGATGGAATACAAAGAGAAACTGTCCTTTTTGTGACCGATGCTGCAGCATACATGTTAAAAGCAGCACGCCAAATCCGGACTAGATATCCAAACCTGCTACATTTAACTTGCTTGGCCCATGGTCTGCATAGGGTAGCTGAAGAAATTAGGTTGTTATTCCCTGATATTGACAGCTTAATCTCCAACGGAAAGAAAATCTTTTTGAAGTCCTCGTCTCGAAAACACAAATTCAAAGATATCATAACAGGAATTTCTTTGCCACCACAGCCCATTTTAACTCGGTGGAAAACTTGGTTGAAGGCGGCATTGTACTATTATGAACACTACAAGGAAGTCCGTGGTGTAATACAAACATTTGATGATGAAGCGAGTACGCCAATAAAGATTGCAAAGTCGTTGTTTTCGGAAGCACTCTATGGAGATTTTTACAAAGATGTTCCCACAACAATAAAACAACTAGAATCGTCAACCCTCGAAATATCCAGTGGCCTCCAACTCGTAGAACATTTGTACCAAAGTCTGTGTGAAGCAAAACCACATCCAAGTTTGGAACCGGTTAAGACGAAATTTGGGACCGTGTTGAAAAAGAACTGTGGATTTTTAGCAATGTGTGAAATAAGAGAGATTCTGTCGATTAATGACGAGCCCTCAGATGATACGTATACAGCTCATATTTTCGTTTCGCACCACTCACGTCTTGCGATGTAGAACGCACATTTTGTCAGTTCAAAATGTTTCTAAGTGATAGGCGAAGAGGTTTTTCTTTCGACATTTTACGGAAATGTATTGTTCTTTATTGTAATGGAACTGTGGACGCATCAATAGGTAAATCATAAATGAAAACTGTTGTACAGTATTGCATTCTATTAATAATATATTGTTATTAAAGTTCTAAGGATGTGTTACAATGCATTTATTTACAACAACCAGTGGCGATTTCTCTTAAGGAGCACAGGAGCAGTGCACCACCTCTTCAAATAACACATGTTTTAAATGTATATCAATGAGCTGCAGAAGACTATGTGAGGGACATAATTCTTTATTATAATACTATGTAAAAATAACATTCATGACTGTGTACTGTTCTTGTTGACGCCTGGGACTTACGTTTACCGCTCGACACTTGCGGCACACTGTTCCATTCGAGCATGCGCAGTAGTACTGATTCACTGGCAGGTTTTTGAGCATGGTAGGGAGGCAGTACAATGTACGTGGGAGGGGTTAGGAGCACTTTCAGATGTGTTCTCAAGCTCGTTCCATCATAAATGTTACAATGAATAGTGTGTAAAATATTTTAAATGTGTAATTTTCTATAAGACTTTTACACGAAAAGATCAAAATAAAGGAGATGGGTATACCTACACATGAATTAAAATTATAAGTGACGAAGAACAGTAATAAAGAAGTGACAAGAAAATTCAACATTCGGACTTGCGAAAACTGCAATATGCGGCTGCAATATAAAAGACGCTGTATTTTGTTTTCCTTGGCTATTGCTCGACGGCGAATATTTATTGACGAACACAAGTACGTTTTATGAATTTTATTTATTTTTCTGTTTGAATTTAAGACTGTGCGTAGTAACTAAATAATTTTGATTATCGTTCTGCAGATATGATTGATGTGAAGCACATGAATGAAAGAATTAAAAAAACACGATTCTTCAGCTGCACACATCAACAATAATGTTAAATTAGCAGTGTTGGGTCAAACAAACATGCAAACACAATTGGATTCAATTGGAATGTTGTACTTCACAATGATAAAGTTACCAGAACAGATATGTGCGTGCGGTTTTGTGGAGTTTTTGAGTTGGCTTTAAGAGGTCACGAAGACGGAAAGTCATCTTTAAACGCTAGTATTTTTCTTGGCCTCATCAATTTCAGTTCTGAATTAGACGCACTCTTAAGGAACATTTGGAAAGAGGAACAGTGTTTAAGAGCACATCAAACACTATACAGAACGAAGTCCTTCAAGCCATTTTGATGTATGCCATGATGAGATTTCAAAGAAATAAAGAAAGCTGCGGACTTTTTTTTAGCAGTTAAGGCTGATGAGACGACAGACGTATCGAGTGCTTGTGAACGTGTGAACTGTGTTATAAAACGCAATGTAGCGAAAACAATACTATTTACGGTGTGCTGCAATAGAAATTGAACACTTTACTTTGCTATTACTGGACCTACATAGGAAACTGATTAACTGCAATTTCTTGACTAACAAAATTATGTAAATCTATACCTACGTAACATATGTTAATAGTTATGTAGTAGTTATAGGGAAGACCAGGTAACTTGATACCCTAAGGGTGAAACCTAACCATTTTTCCCCCATTACTACAAATGCTAGTGGATTATGGTGATTTTCTAGTTTGAAGGTTGAATTTTCTTTTGCCAACTTCGTTTCGAATTTCGATACTGACAAATACTATAAATGGTAGTGATTTTGTAACCGGTATGTTGGCAGCTGAGGCAAATATCGACAATATTTGCCGGTACTGGAGTTCCATGAAATTAAAATTGTACTAGATTTCTCAGCCGGTTACTGGAAGATAGTGAAATTCGAACTTATTAATAATTAATTAATATTAGTATTAATATTAATACATAATAGTTATTTTATGTGTTGCGTTGTGGTTATAATTCAAGAATAGTCAGATAAGTACGAATGAATATAAGCTTAATATACTTGGGCGTGATAATGCACGTGGGTAATGGATAGAAATATTATTTCAAATTTTAATGAATTTCTTTCGTGTTTAGATTTTTATTACTATGTCAAAAAAATGAAATAGTGTTGCAGTGACTCCTCCAAGGAAGAAAATGTGTGGCATTCAGAGTACGCTTCAGAAATCTGTAGTTCACGTGTATAATGAGTTGAAGAAAGAAGATAATGAAGAAGGAATTATGCTAACGGAGACAGCAATTACAACCAGAATAGGACAATTATTAGGAGTAAGTATTCTTAAGCATACATTTCAAAGTGGTATTCAGTTTTAGGAGTTTGCACTAATAATTTCATGATTGTGGTCAAACAAAACAAATTTTTAGGTTAGGCCTACATGTTTAATCAAGTCAGTGATTTTCATATTGCCAAACTAAATACATTTAAGATACTGTAATACTGCAGTAGGTGATAGCTTAAATACATTTACAAATTTGTGTCTCTTAGAGTGTCAATGTGAATTGCTTTTCTCTCTCTATTTTTTTAAGTAGGATGACCCACTTATTCATGAAATAAACCAGGTGAAGTTTCCAGTGACATGAATGGTGTTATTCGTAGACCAACAAATGAGGGTGGAAGATTAGATGCCAGAACGAAAGGTGGATTTATACTCGGTAAGTTATATTGATTTATATTTTACATAAATTTGGCAAGAGTAATTTTTTAAATCAGGGTACAAAAATATAAAAATTGGTGACTAAATAAAAACGTGGGAAAGCCTTTCACCAAAGAGGATCTCATGTCATGTCATGTTATGTTATGTTTTATTTTCTTTATTTAAATGCTGTGAATTCATGTGACGTAATTATATGCCCAGGTATAATTTTTATTGCAGGTGCTGATTTAATTTTTCATGCAATTGAAAGAAAAGTCAGGACTACCATAGTGCTATGAATAGCCCTGTAGTTGAGAAGTGGGTGCAAACACAGTTGTTGACCTGAGAACATTAGGGCAATGCGTTATTGTCATGGATAGTGCTGCATATCATAGCAGACTTGTGAAAAATCAGCCAACAACAAAATGGAGGAAAGAACAGCTACTGGTGATTGCAACTGAATATAATAGATTTGTTGTACTAAATGATAAGAGTTGATGGTGTGAAATCACCTTTTGATATTACATTGCAATATTAATTTCCATACTGTACAGTCATTATTATTATTATTATTATTATTATTATTATTATTATTATTATTATTATTATTATTATTATTATTATTATCATTATTATCATTATTATTATTACTACTACTATTACTACTACTACTACTACTACTATTGCAACCGTTTCTCTTATTTCTCATAATTAGGCATACTTATAGATGCTACTTTTTTCTTTCAGGTGAAATTGAATCTACATAAGAATCCTAAAACAACAGAGCCTTGCCAATTACTGTTCTGAAGCGGCCTTGTCTTATGTGTTGTGTCTATATACAATTAATTCTTTCAGTTTTTTTCCCCCTTTAATGTAATGAAGTTGTTGGTTGATTGATACCAAGTGTTCAGCAGTTGATGTCATTTGTTATTTATTTATTTATTTATTTATTTATTTATTTATTCTGGTGTAGTTAAGGCCATCAGGCCTTCTCTTCCACAACACCAGGAATACAAATACAATAACAGAAATAAAAAGGAAAAAAAAAACACTATAAACGAAGTAAAGTCACACAAAAATATACACAGGTTGCAGTCACACAAACAGTCCAATATTTAACCAGATGATTGAAAGCTGTGTAAAGTTAAACAGTCAAGACAATGATCCATATCTTCATTGAGATTTCAGAAATGGCATGGGGAGATTCTGAAATATCAGTTCTTTGTAAATATTTGAGACAATCATGGCCTGTGATAATATGAGTACTGCCACTGTAGATTTTCATAGAAGTTCAGTTATTAAATTAGGTGTATTATTTTTACTGTGTATTGTACTATATTTTTGTTTCGCTTAATTGATGAATTATATATGCTGTAAATTGAATAGTAGACTGTAGGCCTGTAGCTTAACTGATGAATTGTATGTGCTGTAAATGAAATAGTAGGCTGTATGCCACAAGTGATGAATTGTTTATGCTTGTAATGTGAAGTAATTTGCATGATATTTATTATCAATTTCTGTATATTTCAACTGATTGAATTGTTTATACTTTTAAATTGAATTAACTTGCTTGCTATGTATTATATTTTATAGCTTAACTGATGAATAATTGTTTAGGTTTGTCAATTTAATAATCTGAGTGCCATGTACTTCATATTTTTAGTGGAGCCACCAATGTAGCTTAGTCGGTAGACTCGTTGGCCTGCAAATTCAGAGCTGCACTCGAGGGTAGTTTGGATCCCCCATTTGGTCTGATTAGTTGGTTTCTTCTGAGGATTTTCCTCCATCGTGGAGCAGATGCCGGATGGCCTATTGCAATTTTTTCATTTGCTTTAGAATCATTCCGATTTTTGTTACCACATTGTCATGTTCTGATCTTGTTATTCTTTTAACAGTGTGGTAAGATGCAGGTATAGATAACCTTACAGTAATTTTGCTACCTTTCAGCTACCTCATTACCTCCCACTCCATAAAGTCATGGATCCACGGAAGTACCAGTCGTCGATGTAATTCGACCATTTTGCTTAAAATATTAAAACACTGTAAAATATTGAGATTTCATGCTGTTACGTCCAATACTGCAGCAAGAATATCTGATTTTGAATCTGATAGTATGACAGCCTTCTCAGATTTATGAAGTCGATACTGGAGATTTTGTAAGCTTAAAAGTGTATCTAAATTTTCACTATCAAAATTAGTCAGTGTTTGAAGTTAGTTAGTTAGTTAGTTAGTTAGTTAGTTAGTGGCGTTTAAAAAGGGCGCGTCAGCTACTATGGCTATTTGCGCCCTTATCTAAAATCTTTCACTAAACACAAACACAATACAATAACCAGAATGTTTAAAAAACTAAAAAGCGTTGTCACAGTTAAAATGGGGCAAACAAGTGTTTGAATATAATTCCCTGTAAAAGGGAATATACTGGTATTGTACTACAACACCACTACATCTATGGCTTGGTAAACAGGATCCATCTATAAAAAAGTACTGTATGTAGTCACTCACTGACCAGATCATTTA
Source organism: Periplaneta americana (assembly GCF_040183065.1). Lineage (NCBI taxonomy): Eukaryota > Metazoa > Arthropoda > Insecta > Blattodea > Blattidae > Periplaneta > Periplaneta americana. The sequence goes on from NC_091125.1 coordinate 22,055,473, forward strand.
TCGTTTCTAATGATTTTTAAAATGTCTGGAGAAGTATCACATTTCTTAACATCATCTGTTAAAGTTAACTTATATACTATTCATTTTGAAATAACTTGGGATTGTGTTTTATTAGTAAAGTTTCCCTTAATTGAGCAAGTTTGAGTTCTCCAAGTAGAGTCAAAAAGTCTGTTGGGATTTTGGGTCAGTTTATTAATATTTGTGGACTGTGATTTTTTGTTCTAGAGAACCATATTATCTGCAAATGATGAGATTATCATAAGATCTATTTCTTTAGTTAGACCATCGACATTAATATTGGAAAATGTATTCCTGAAAACAACAATGTGGGAAGCCCAGATGAATCTGTCTCTATTTACATATTTGTGACAATGAATCAAATAATCAAGTCACAGGCCCAGTGTAACACTTTATCATGGACACCCTAAGTTTGCAATTTCTTAAGTGATTTATATCTACAGAGCCATATGATCCTTGAAAATAAATTAAAATTGTTAAGGTGTTTTGTTTTCTGTTTAAAATATCTTTAATATCTTGACTAAAATTTAAAATCTGGCCCGGTATAACTGTCAGTTGACCTTCCCGCTGCGAACCAATCAGGAGCTAGTGCCTAGTTCCAACCGCCTGTCGTGTTCTGGTTGATCCTGTTAATATTATTGCCATCTACAGAGTGATTTATATAGAACTGACACATTTCTTTCTTTAATTATTCCGTTGGAAATTCATTCAATGACCCAATTTTAGCACCAAATTAAGCAGAATGTTCTGGAGTTTCGATTCCTTGTCACTAGATGCGCAGATGTTTATGTTTTATTCCTATTGTTGGCAGCACTAGATGCGCAGATGTTTATGTTTTATTCCTATTGTTGGCAGCTGTTTTCGACATTTTGTGTCAACGTAAAAATGCAGTACACATTAAATCAACGACTCTTCCTTGTGAAGCTATACTAGATTACGAATTCAATTACAGCTACTCAAAGGGCATACCAGAGAGAATTTGGTGTTCGCAATCCTCCCAAAAGAAACACAATACTGGGACTGGTAACCAAATTGGAAACAACTAAATCTCTGGTGAGTGAAAAGGGCAAGCATCGTTCATCTAGGCTTCCTACGGTTGTTGTTGACGTAAGAGCACGACTGGAGCAGTCACCCAAAAAATCATTAAGACGCTTGTCTTTGAGTTTGTTGAGCAACTGGACGATGTAGAGCTGAGTCAAGGATATTTTCAGCAAGATGGCGCTACATGCCATACATCAAATGAATCCATGGAACTACAGTAATTGCAAGTTTCTTTGACGACCGAATAATTTCCAGGAACCTGTGGCCACCGAGATCTCCGGATTTGATAACGCCGGACTTCTTTCTATGGGGATACTTAATCTCCCAAAATTCCTCTACATTTTAGGTATAATAAATTGTCGCTAGCACAATTCGTTTTGAAACAATTAATGAAAGAAATGTCTCAGTTCTATATAAATCACTCTGTAGTCAGTGGAATTCCTTGTCACAAAGTATTAGGGGCTGCAAGACAATAAACACCTTTAAGAACAGCTTAAAAGATAACCTTATTAGCATTTCACTCCAATCATACTGATTTAAACTATCACTGACTACATTGTTACTTTTTTCTTTAGACATCATCCTGATTGTGCTGTATTTTAATTGTCTCGTAATAATCTCTTTCTATTATCTAATATTATTTGAAATATATTAACATTCTATGTATTTTAGTTTAATTCTGCTACACAGTTTATTTCAGTGTTTAATTAATAGTTCATAGTATTTTGTTGTTTAATTTGTAAATAACTTTTGTATACATGTAACTCTCATCTAAATCAAATTGTTGGATTCTTTGTAAGTTCATGCATATGTATATACACTTTTTGCTGGTTGAGTGGAAGAGAAGGCCTTACGGCCTTAACTCTGCCAGCTAAAATAAATCATTATTATTATTATTATTATTATTATTATTATTATTATTATTATTATTATTATAGTTTGATTTCAATGGCTTCTTTCATGACCAGGTCCCAATGACCCGATGCCTTGTCCAAGACTTTAATGGCATCGAAATCCATAATGTGGCCCGTTTCCAGGTTGTGTTGCGCTACTGCCGACTAATCGGGAGATCCACTCACAATAGAGTAAACTACAATGTCATTATTGGTTCCATTATTAACACATACACTCATAAAATTACAAATATGTATGGATTTATTACCGTCAGAATTACTTATCGATAATCGAAATTAAACCATTATATTATTACATGAAACGGTACATAATGACCGACGAACGTTTTCGCCATGAATATGGCATCCTCAGGTCTCATCGAAGCAATGACACACATTGAACACTTATGATTTCTGGTTTAAATACAATCGTTAAAAATGCATGAAAAAGTTAATACGATAGACGGTGTAAGCATATGCAATTAAGAACATACGTGTAAACCATACAAAGTATAGAAAAAACAAACAATGTGGTGATGGTTAAATGTACAACGAGATAAAATAATTTGACAATCTTCAATTACGGTTGGTCATAATTCACAAAATGTAGAACATGCTATGGTATATAGCTCGCTCGTGCTGCTGTTTGAGCGGTGTATGGAACCAAAGTCCTGTAAAATATAATGGGGAAGTGTAAAAATTTGAAATTGAAAATTAAAAAGTAAATGTTGAATTTAGAATCGTGGTTTTTAATACTTACAAATTTGGTTGAGGAGATGCTCACCGAACCGCAATGTTGTAGCAACACGACTGAGCTTTTACAGAAAATACGTTAGCATTTAAGGAAACTATGCACCTGGCAAACCTAGTGGATTACCAAGAATTTACTTCTTTACAATTTTGTAAAGCGGGTTGTAATTTTGTAATTTTGTTATTATACACTCATGTTTTTCTTTATCACTATCAAATGGATTTGCCTGGTTTACGCGCAGAATGTTGTGACCGGCCAAGCTATCTAAACACAACAGTAATTTAAAACTATAGCTTTATTTGGAATAACACTGTATATTGCTGTTACAACCATATGGTAAAGAGATAACGGAAATAATGAAGTAGAAGTTAAATTGTAATGACATCGAATTGCTCGCAGAAATATGTTCCATGTCTGCTTTTTAGCATGCATTTTATAGAAGTTGATAGAAATTTATTCGACCTCAATCTCTTTCGTGAGGATCCTACACCTGACTGCTCTAGAATAGCTGTAACATAGTCGATGCAACAGCATGTTTCTCTCCCCTCATAAGGAGCCATTCAGCATGCTCTCCTATTTTATGCGAACTTAAATAACGTATCATCATTTTCTGCTACGAACAAAGTATCGATATAGAAACTTAACGTGTCTGCTCAAGGTTGGCGTGGAATGACGTGTAGTGAAATAACTTACTCTACGTTATGAAATAAATTTTGAGCTACACAGCGATTTTCTTTTCTCATTTGTTATCCTTCGCCCATTATTCACTGGTGATAGCTTTGTAATCATCGTGCAATGGCGTAGTGAAAATAAGTTAAGTTTTATGCATGGTTGACGCAGATATTTTAGGACTGGAACGACGAGCAATAAATCAGGTGATATCACTTTTATTGGCAAAAGTGTTGTCGCGCATATCTTGTTATACTGACGACTACTGAATGTAGAAGACGTGCTCTGTAAATATCGCGCGAAAATGTTTTGAAGTTTTATATGCAATTATGAGTTACTTGGAAAAGAATCACTCTTGTCGAATATGTAGAAAGTATAACCTCTCTCTAATCTTGTAAATTAGACATTTCTCTTCAGTCGTAAATGAATGTATATTATTTACATATTACACGTAAAGTCTGCTACTTTCTCTTCTTCTTCTTCTTCTTCTTCTTCTTCTTCTTCTTCTTCTTCTTCTTCTTCGTGCAATGAGCTTAAGCCTTCACTATTGATCATACCACCTTTCATATGGACGTCCCACATTTCTAGTAATCTTGGCTTATAAAACAACATTTTTTTGGTAGTCTATAAGGTAAAGTATCCAAATAAGAGACACTTTTTTAACTGCTTATAAATGAGGATGGGAATAGATATTTTTAATCTGAATGAGTGGAATACATACAGCATTTCATCTATTTTTAGAATTGACAATACAAATTTTAGTTAGTTTTTGAGGTTCTTTGATCTTTGACTGATCATAGTTATTTGAACATATACTGTTTGCTTGAATTGTGAAATTAAAAGATTAAAAACCATGTAAAAGTTGTAAAATTAAAGATTAAAATTGAAAAATTGTACATTATTATTCGATGTGTTGTAGAAAATGGAGAGGATTCTCAGTCTGTTTCACCGTGGTGATAGGCGTTTTTGTAAAAGATGTTCAATTGAGGGTATCCAGACAATGGTGGCCTTCTCACCCGGCGTTACATGGCAGACTCCAACATGATGTAACAGAATTTGTTTTTCTGCCATCATATACATGATAAGTGTTTGACTGAGAATACAAAACTATTATTGACTTAATTGAAATTAAGATGGTTTACGAAAAGAACACAAAATCGGTCAAATCCGACATGAATGTACTAATCTTATTTAGGCTACTATTCGTAACGTTAATATTTTGCTAGAGAAATAAAAATGGTAGAATATGAAATTTCGATCTCCATATTTTAATTTTAAGTTGATTGCACTTATTTTGCCGACCCCTTTAATTGACACAATTCTTATTTCGCTGTATTGAGCAAGTTGGACAAACGAAAGGTTCATCATCAGTGCTGCAGTCTTCGTGTGCCCAACGACGACATTTTGAACACTGAATCTATTTCTCCCCCCTGAGCCCTGGTGTCCTCTGAAAAAAATTCAGTGCAAAACAAGCACTCTCCATCATCATAATTTTCTCCATATTCCGAGTCACTAGAGTTAATTAATTCCATTTCCACATCGGATTCTTCATCACTGAACGAACTCAAGCAGTGCTTCTTCGACTGAGTTTTCCTGTGATTTTTGTTGTTTTTCGAACAAGTTCTTGCGAGCTTCGTCTTTTCTTTGATTTTCTTCATCTAAACTCTCTCTCATTTTTTTTCTGATCAGAAATGATATTATGATAGCTCCTTTTCCTGCCCTGGGTGACTATACATCCGACTACCCACTGGTTGAAGCTTACGGCTCTTGATGTGATGATTGTTGTTGCTGCTGGTGCTGTTGCTGCTACTTCTGTAGGCCTAACTGTGATATAACCAAAGTCACCGTTTCTGGTGTGTGAAATAAGTAATGGGAACGTGGAGAGCTAGTAACTTATATTTGCCATAGTCTGTGGGCATTAAAGCTGACAACAGTGATTCGCAGATTGCTTACGTCACATCTGTTTAGGAGGTGGTACCACTCTCAACCGAAGTGGCAACAGATGCCACAGATCTTTGAGTACACTCACCAGTCAGTGGACTTGTCAGTGTACTCAAGGACACATCCTAGAAACGCAAAGTGCAAGTGTCTTGTCTTTGAAGCAGCCACTGGGCAACAAGACTGAGAACTGTTATTGGCAGATTGCTTACGTGACGTGTTGAGTTTTACCGTTCTCAGCTACACTGGCAATAAGTGCTCACTGACTGGCTTTTTACTCAAGATCACGCGCCACAAACGCTGGCACTGGCTGTAGTGACGATATTTACACAGGTCCAACGAAATTTTCGAAATCAAGAATCACAATTAAATTTAATATTTTATAATTACACAAGATTTTTATTTGAAATGTATAGAGAATATTTTACGAATTAAGCACTCATATTTTAATCTTTAAGTGAGGTAATATTGTCGGACTAGCTGATTTTAATTGACTTTAGCTATTGATGTTATTGTCATCTCAATGAATAATTAATTTTAGTCATTAATAATGATAACTTAATCATTTCAATTAGTAATTTTTGTAATGAATAATTGAGGACAATGGATAATTAATGATTGACCTAATTCGTAATTAATTATAATTAATAGTTCAATTAATCTTTCATTGGTTCTTATGTAGTTGCTGGCAGACAAACTGACATGACTGGAAGCATTAACGCTTTTCGTAAACTCTCAAAGTTGTGCATCGTAATAATACCAAATAAGGGTTCTAAATAAGAGATACTATCTCTTAATAGGACCCCTAGGTATCTCTTATTAGGGGACGGAGTAAATAAAAATGAAATAGCTACCCAAGGTCATAAGTTATTTTCTTCCTTATTAGCAATCCATCTTATTATATGCAACATTTTGCTAGGAATTTTATAAAATTAATAATACATTTGTTGTAGCTTACATTAAGTCCTTTCTCTTCCTCAACAAAAAACAGTAAAAAGTTCAAAATGTGAAAAATTACTTTTCTTGCTCTCAGCTTCGTTGCTTACTTTCAACTGAGGTTAGACAAAGAAAACGATGCCTTAGAAGCACAAACATTGATGTGCTATAGTTGTCGAGAGATGGCAAATTATACCGGAGAAGTTAACAAGATATCTCTTATTTGGGTACTTTACCTTAATCTTTCATTGGTTTAAATGGCTCTCTCCGTTGAGTCTAATTTCTCTATCCTATCAATTTGTTTGTTAACTTGCAAGATTTTTTTATTATTTCATTTGAAAATCAAGCAAAAAATACGCTTCACGTCCAAAAGGAAATGAAGGTGCCTTCTGGTTGCTTAGCATGAACGCTATGACGGACCTAAAGCACGAAACGGAGAAACGATCCGTGTCGTACAAAATGAGGGTTTGAAAATTCGCCGCTACAGGAAAAAGAATGCTTCTTGCCCGAGTAAATAGTGAATAATCTCAACATCACAGACATGTAACATGATGCGTTCCTTATTATTCTATTGTCCCTCGCATTCCCTCTACAGTTCTCAAGAATACCGTATCTAAGGATTCTAGTTACTTTGATTTCTTTTTCTTAATATCCAAGTTTCGCTTCCAGAAATAACCATTGTTTTATACAATTGTATAATTGTCTCTTTCTTTATTTTATTTTTCAGGGTTCTTTTTAAAGTTTCACAAAAGTAAAACTAAGTAACTTTCGACGCTGGGCCCCGAACTCATTTCACTGGTATTATCGCTATAATTTCATTCAGACGTTAGGTAAACATAGCAGTTGATAAAGCGTCGTAAAGTAAACCAATAAACAAGTAATAACGCAAGAAAAAATATTGATTTTTAATGTATGTTCGTGTTCGAAAATAGATTCTAGTTCTTGAAATTACAGAAATATTTTTGTCAAATAGTCCAAAGCACTTTATTTAAGAAGGAATTAGGCTATACAACATTTTATGCAGATTGCAAAACGTATTTTTTTTTCATGTTCTCGGTAGACTAGTAGACTAATGGCCACTATGCTTGCCATTTAATCTAATATTCGCGTGTTCAGATCTGGCTTACAGCTATGCACCTTAAGTGTGATAAAAGTCTTAGAATTGTTTCGTTAAAGTCTCTGCGTAGTATACTTATGGCATGCACAATGAATGAGATTCCCCACGCAAAATTCACTGGCTTCGTTTCGCTAACTTAAGGATTCCAATATTTGTCCATTATTAATATCAATTAATAGGCTGTTTTATTAGAAGATCTGTCGCTCTAACTGCAAACTAAACTAACCTGTCGTGTATCTGTCCACGGCAAGATTGGCAATAAGTAGTTTAAGCTTAAGTTATTCTATGTGGAACAGTAATTAAAAAATTTCTTGAAAGGAATGGAGTTATATCTTTCTGTTCCATAAGATAATGTACAAGCCTCTTATATTATTACCAGTTACTTGTTATTGTACGACTTTCCAGTCTTTTAATAGACTGAACAAGAAGTAATTGTGTTGGCGAGAATTCAATGGCAGGAGTTTGTCAATTTACATGATCGGTATTTTAAATGTTATGTACCGATATTATTATTATTATTATTATTATTATTATTATTATTATTATTATTATTACAAATAGTAAGAATAAAAACATTCGAGATTTATATAAGAGTATAAAGGAATTTAAGAACGAATATCAGCCAAGGGTAAACGTGATCAAGGATGAGAATGGTGACTTGCTTGCAGACTCTCCATCAATCCTAAACAGATGGAAAAACTATTTTGCGCAACTACTAAATGTACATAGGCCAAATAGAAATGATCGGGACGAAATTGAAATACAAACTGCTGAGCCATTTATACCCGAACCCACGCTTTCAGAAGTCGAAATTGCGATAGAAAATGTGAAAAAGTACAAGTCTCCAGGTATCGATCAAATTCCAGCAGAATTAATACAAGAGGGTGGAAGTGCATTATATAGCGAAATTAATAATCTTGTACTTGCTATTTGGGAAAAGGAAATTGTACCAGAACAATGGAAGGAGTCCTTAATTGTACCTATTTTTAAAAAGGGTGACAAAACCAACTGTGGTAACTTTCGAGGAATATCACTCTTCTTGACGTCGTACAAAATTTTGTCCAATATTCTTTTGAGGAGATTAACTCCGTACGTAGATGAAATTATTGGGGATCATCAGTGCGGTTTTCGGCGTAATAGATCGACTATTGATCAGATTTTTTGTATTCGACAGTTAATGGAGAAAATAATGGGAGTATATGGGTACAGTGCATCAGTTATTCATTGATTTCAAAAAGGCATATGACTCGGTTAAGAGGGAAGTATTATATGATATTCTTATTGAATTTGGTATTCCCAAAAAACTAGTTCAATTAATTAAAATGTGTCTCAGTGAAACACACAGCAGAGTCCATATAGGTCAGTTTCTATCTGATGCTTTTCCAATTCACTGCGGGCTAAAGCAGGACGATGCACTATCACCTTTACTTTTTAACTTCGCTCTAGAATATGCCATTAGGAAAGTTCAGGATAACAGGCAAGGTTTGGAATTGAACGGGTTACATTAGCTTCTTGTCTATGCGGATGACGTGAATATGTTAGGAGAAAATACACAAACGATGAGGGAAAACATGGGAATTTTACTTGAAGCAAGTAAAGCGATCTGTTTGGAAGTAAATCCCGAAAAGACAAAGTATATGATTATGTCTCGTGACGGGAATATTGTACGAAATGGAACTATAAAAATTGGAAATTTATCCTTCGAAGAGGTGGAAAAATGCAAATATCTTGGAGCAACAGTAACAAATATAAATGACGCTCGGGAGGAAATTAAACGCAGAATAAATATGGGAAATGCGTGTTATTATTCAGTTGAGAAGCTCTTATCATCCAGTCTGCTGTCCAAAAATTTGAAAGTTAGAATTCATAAAACAGTTAGGGGAGAGTCGGGTAGTATCGGACAGTGCGTTTCTTTCATGTACCACCATATGGTAGTACCTGAATGACATGGTTACGTTTCTCTATGCGACATCACAGAAACGTAACCATGTCAATCAGGTACTATCATCGTGTGGTAGATGAAAGAAACTCACTGTCCGATATTACCCGCTGTCCGATACTACCCGACTCTCCCCTATATTACCGGTTCTTCTGTATGGCTGTGAAACTTGGACTCTCACTGTGAGAGAGGAACATAGGTTAGACTAAGGGTGTTTGAGAATAAGGTGCTTAGGAAAATATTTGGGGCTAAGCGGGATGAAGTTACAGGAGAATGGAGAAAGTTACACAACACAGAACTGCACGCATTGTATTCTTCACCTGACATAATTAGGAACATTAAATCCAGACGGTTGAGATGGGCAGGGCATGTAGCACGTATGGGCGAATCCAGAAATGCATATAAAGTGTTAGTTGGGAGACCGGAGGGAAAAAGACCTTTAGGGAGGCCGAGACGTAGATGGGAGGATAATATTAAAATGGATTTGAGGGAGGTGGGATATGATGATAGAGACTGTATTAATCTTGCACAGGATAGGGACCGCTGGCGGGCTTATATGAGGGCGGCAATGAACCTTCGGGTTCCTTAAAAGCCATTTGTAAGTATTATTATTATTATTATTATTATTATTATTATTATTATTATTATTATTATTATTTTTATTATATTACGGTATATTTATTAATATTATATTCATGAATATCCTTATAAAATCTTTGAAACAAAATATTTTTACAGCCATCCAATTTTTAACAAATTTTAACTTCTGTTTAATTTTGTATAATAAAAATGCTTGTGTCATTATTACATTCACACAATAACCATTTATATATATTTAGTCATCAGTTATTTGTATATGATAGGTAAGACAATTTACATGACAGAAAAATACATGGAAACAATCAAATATATTGAAAACAATTAATTAAGCACGATAATGAAACGTAGAAATCACCAAAGATAATGAATGAAACTGACATAATGAAAATATTGAAGAAAGGGTAGGAGGACTATGCCTTACGTCGATGTAGAAAATGATTATAGATAAAAAAAACTCAAATCTAAATATGTAATTTTTTACAAGGGGGAAGGGGTTCTAACCCTGTAACCCCATCCCTTGCGTACGTCTCTGGTCGAAAAAAATTACACCCTAGATGAATAGTGAGTCAGTGATACATCGAAGAAGAACGGAATGATTCACCGGGATTTCTTGTGTAAAGTGTCGCTTGCTAACGATAAATTGGCTGCATATTTTCGGCTACAATGTAACATATTTTGCTGGATTAGTTACTTGAGTAAAATATTGCTTTGCGAATCAATAATCAGACTTCTCCGTCTCCTCCTTCTCCTCCTCCTCCCTTTTCTTCTTCTTTATCAAGCTATAGCCTCTTAAGCCCATTGAGGATCCTTTATTTGCAGTATCCAACTTTTATTTGTTCAAACATTGTGGTACATAATCGACAATAATTTTGCCAAGGCTGTCTTGATCAATACGTTGTACGTGTTCCCACCATTTAAGCTGATATTGATCAACAATGTCTGGTAAACTGCGAACTCCTAAATTGTTTCTAATTGTGTCAGTTATGACGACATGGTCTAATCGGGTTGCTCCAGCCACACTTCGTAAAAATCATGTTACTGTCGTCTGCAGTCGACTTCTATCTTTTTCCTTTATGGTCCCACGTCTAACTCTCATAGAGGCCTGCTACTATTGACGTAATTTTATACCTTTTAAAGGTCACGCAAAGCTGTTGAATATAGCAATCATATGATTTCTATCTATGCTGTACATTTATTATCAGGCAATACATCTCACTTCACGGTATATGTCAGAGAAAAAACAATAAATTGTTTGTATGCATCTGAAGTCTGATTATTGTAATATGTAGCTAATCGGCTATGTGTGCAATGGAGGGGGAAAGCAGTTGGCCACCCTACCCCATTATCTCCTGGCCTAGTTTCCCCATAAATGGTGCCTTCTTGGTATCACTTGTGAGGTTCAGACCTCTCTTCGCACAGTTGACTAAACAACAACATAGGAAGGATACACGGCAGGCCAAAAATTAAATATGTTTTAACTGTTCAATTATATAATTTTCTAATACAATTATAGATACAGCCCTTTTACCTACAAAAGCCAACACCTTGGTTTTCTGTTTTTAGATCTAAAGATTCATTCCTTCTAAATTTTGTACAATTCAAGTATCACTCGATAAAATCACCTATCACCAGCAAATATGAAAATTCAAACAAAATTTTCTTTCTTAAAATTTTCGCATATAAGTATAAAATGTATTTATCTATAGTTTCAATTTTTCTATGGCACTCCACATAAATCATAATGTAGTTATTTAGGTCCACCAATAATTAGTTTTAATCACTTTTTGTGTACTTATTTAGCTGGTAATTTTAAACTACATATGTCTAAACTTTCCATAATGCTGTTACTTCACTACTGATAACGTTAAGACCGGCTGTCGGCATTTCATGCGGCAAGCCGCATCTTACGTCACGTATAGATTGCTCATTCCTATGTTAAAATCGGTTGCACTTTGAAGAGAACAACCGCCAGGATCGCCACCCGTCCGCCGTAAACGAACACCAGATGGCAGTACAGTCGCTAATGCAATTCAAATGGGAGTCATGACGTGACTCCTTATGTAACAACTAGATGGCAACATAGTAAACCTGACAAAAGTTGTTACCGTCAACGCCTATAACGCAGAGCAATCTGGGTATATAATGATCTAGAGTCATACTTATGCAGGGGCAGTTCACTCATACATCCCTCCACACGCACTCACTCTAAGTAGGACAAGCAGAGTACATACGTAACTGGCGATCAGCATGTCTGTTTCCAAACTATTAAACGTACAGCAAAATGAATATTTGTAGAAGAATGGGAAGAAAAATTCTATTGTTGTGCTCAGGAATCTAATGTAACATGTTTCTTATGTTCTAAACTACTTAAAGGGTTTCATATTGCCACCATAAAGAGACATTATTCAAAACTACATTATCACGTGTGCTTTTCCATAATATTAATACTGATTAAGGAACAAGCATTGCCGAATATCATTTTCTGATATTATAAACTTTTAAAACTTTGCAAAAAAGCGCAAATAAAGTAGAATTTATGAGATTTAAAAATTTCCCGAAAATGCACAACAATTTGAAATATCCAATACTTAGATCATTTTGTTAGGTTTATTTCAATGTTCGGCTCGACGCATATATGTGAGCAATTTCTTTCCAAAATGAAACACGTTAAATGTAAAGCCCGCTACTTCTTGGCGGACCAATATTCATTTCAGCAATTACAAATTGCAACTTATGATGGAGAACCACATTTTACTTCACTAATTACAACGTCGGGATAGGCTTATGAGTAATATTTCAAATCCATCAGAAGGATGCTAAGACATCATATAGTTCGGTTACTTATTTCCAGACCATACGGGGAGCGAGGTTCAGTTCTCTCCTCTCCCCACCCTACTACTTTCTACCACCCCTTGTATTGCAAAGCGGGCTGCATTTCATATGATGTCACCTATGTTGACGTTCTGCCGACCCATGGTTAAGACGCTGAACAAACTTTTAATCTTGAGCCACTAGCAATGAAGTTTCAACTATAGTTGACGTTACTTCCGGTTTAGTCGTTTCAAAGACTGCAAATATGTATAAGGGAATTCGGGGGAATACGGGCACGTGGGGAATAAGGGGCAATATTAAGTTTTCATGTCAAAACTCTTGCAAAGAATTATGTTTCTTCGCTAATAACGGTTAGTATAAAGTGAGAGTATCGTAATGGTTGCTGTACGATGCGCGCTATGCAGTACTGTCTCGTATTGTTGTTAAAACAGCCATCTAAATCGTGAGTATTCACTTCCAAGTATACTAAAATTTCACAATACTTATTTTAGATATGTTATATGCAGTAGATTACACATGAACTTTAGAAAATAGTTTAATTCTAATAGTATACATACAAAATACACATCTTTAACTACCGTTTTATTGCGTCAGAAGTTGTTTTGTGAACAATTTACGGTAGTGCCAACTGTTCAAAGTAAACCCTACATGTAGCTTGAATTTCATCTTCGGAAAAAAAAAAGTCGCAGGTGGCCAAATCTGGTGAATACGGGGGTGAGGAACGACGACCATCTCATTAAGAGTGCAATACTGGAGTGTTGCGAGAGCTCTGTGAGCTGGAGCAGTGTCGTCATGGAGCATCCATTTGTTCTTTGTCCAGAGCTGTAGTCATTGATATTCAAAATGGACGTGAGGATCATTATGCACAATTTGTCGAATTTTTTCGACATTTTCGCCAGTGTTGCACGTGCGTGGTCGACCTAGCATCTCATCGTCCTTCAGCGATGTTTTGCCATTTCTGAAGCACGAGTGCCACTCGAAACATCTCGCCTGAATCACTGCTTCATTCCCGTAGGCTTGCTTCAACATTCCATGGGCTACGGTTGCCGATTTCCCAAAGAATTTGACGTTGGCTCTCTGCTTCAGTTCCGAATCCATCGCATTTCGCAAGTGCGCGGATGCACGTGCTAACAAAACCTTGTGTAACACAGGTTTCAATGAAGAGAGCGCTTCGAAACTTCGTGTCGCGTCTTTTCAAGGTCGTCTAATGTCAGTGCTGCGCACGCGTGTCAATCACATGATCCCTTCGCCCACAGCAGACAAAATCTCGGAATTTAATGACCACACCTCGTATATTTTTCTCAATAATCAAGAACTTCGTTGCTTATTTCAACATCAGTAAGCATGCACCTGCAACTCTGACAGTAGATGCACGTGATTCACATAGTTGTAATCCTGTCACTCTTAACTTTGCAGTAGAAAATGGATTATGCATGTTTTGTCTTCCTCCACACACCACAGCCTGGCTTCAATCAGCAGATGGTGGTCTGTTTGGTCCTCTGAAGAAAGCTTACAACAGTAGTGCTACAGCTTTCTTCAGGCAACATAGGAGACATTTTACGAAGGTCAATTTGCTTCCATTGTCAAAGAAGCATGGAACAGATGTGTCAATGTAAGTCTGCTGTAAATGCCTTCCGAGCTTCAGGCCCTTTTTCACTGCACATGAGTGTCATTCCTGATTATGCTTTACATTGGCACTGCAGCACCAGGTGACAAACCTCAATTCATACAATTCCTTCAACTGATTCAAATGTATTAGAATCTCCAAACGTCATTCATCGCCAAAGAGTCACATCATCTGCCAAAAGCGTTACGCAATAACCATCACAAATTGCATATGCAATATATAATACAGTTAATACAGTTATATTTTCAAGTATTTTAAGTGCTTTTCACTTCTTTCAGTTGAATATGATTCACATCATTAATGCCCATTTTACCCCCACACTCGGGGGAATATGGGCAAAACACATTAACTTGCATTTTTCAGTTTTACTTGTATACAATTAGGAGTAAGCAGTTAGGATTCTTATATAATATAGCTAAATAGTTAAGAAACATATCCCAGCTGTAAAATTATTTATTAGAAAAACCCGAGAGATATTGCACCCGAAATAGTACTAAGTGCCCATATTCCCCCGACTTCCCTTATGTAACAGGCATTGAGTTATAATTAATCAATTATTTAACTTATCTCCTAAGTCATTGAGGTTAAGTAGTTTTTCTATTTTCAGAATAACGTTTTTCTTAAGCACTTTTAAAACCTTGTAGTGTAACTACATTTGAGGAAATTGCATAAAAGAGCAAAATAACTTTTTATTCTTTTTATACCTCAGCTGTTAGGGCCTATGCATTTGTTATATATAAAATATAGAAACATTTACATACTTTCGAGGTATTTAAAGCTGACACATTTTCAAAATATATTCCGACATTCCGGAAAAATTTGATTTGACGGGTTTTAGAAGTAAGTCTAAGATATATTGAGTCCTTAATAACACACGTCCCTTCTGACAAAATATTATTTCCCTCCAACAAATACAGCGCCTTCTAGAAACATTTGAACGTCGTTGAGCGCAATGATTTTAAATCAGATCTATAATATTTGACGCTCTGTATCTCTCAAATTAAAAATTCTGTAGTGAAGTTGTTGTTCTAGAAAGCGCCTCAAATTTTGTCTAGGTTAAAGTCCTTTTTTGTATGATTTAAAATTTTACCACTGGCTGTTGCCAAAAAAAAAATGATCATAATATAGCACTTAAAATGCGCATCATCATCATCATCATCATCATCATCATCATCAATAGCTATCAGGGTTTAGGCCATTTGGCCTGTTCCGTCTCAGGTGAAAAGCTGGTCTCTCCATCGCTTCTTCGGGCGTCCAAGATCTCGGTATCCAAGGGGTCTGTAATTTAATAATCTCCTGGGTAGTCTATCATTTGGCATCCGTAGAACATGCTCATGCCAGTTGCTCCGATACTTGTGGATTGTCTCTGTAATGGCTGCGATATTTAGTTCTTGTCGGATGTCTTCATTATATTTATGGTCATAGAGAGTGTAGCCTGCTACAATGCGCATAAGGAGAATTATTCCCATCTGGCCACCTGACACCTCTGATTATCCCAATTATAGCATGTAGACCAAGTGAACGAGAAACTCGACAGGCCAAAGTAGATGATAATAGACAGAGACTCTTAGGCGGTGTCCCAATGCTCAAGTGCATGCTAGTGTCTAGCTACTAACTGACTAGCAAACTATAGCCTATACTAGGAAACTTTGAACACGTATGCTTGAATCACGGCCTTTTTCATAGACCATTCTTCTAAAAGCCATGCCATCACTGTACAGTACTGAATTAATGTCCTAATGTGCAGTGTCCTAATGCAGTTTCATTACGAGTTATGTGGAAAGGTAAGGGCCTAAAATATTATAATACTTTGAAAATGTAGAGAAAATGCGGTACTAACAACGTCGTTGTTTAAAACTGAGGTGTTATTCTATATTATGCTTTAATTTTACAGTACTTCCAAAGCATCTTCAAATTTCATAGCTCCACTTGCTGATGAGGTATCCATGTTTATTTACTGTACAAGTCTTCAATCAAGCAAGCATTTTCTTTCTACTAGCTATTATGGACTTGATTGCTATGCAGTATGTACAAGCTTTGGATCATGACTTTTGACGTGACATCCCGCTATTTAGTCAACAATCTGGTTCACTTCAGCTGTAATTGTGGTTTTGAGACCCGGCCATACTAAGCATCGAATAAACCAGTCATGTCTTATTGATGCCCATAGGAGCAAGCGCGCACTTTAGAGCTCAGGAGAGCCTGAGCGCTTTACAGCGGAAAGAAAAGAGACAGACGAAAGAGGTAGTATATTATGCCGCTTGGTCGAGCTATATTGAGGGAAGGCCAGCACTGATTCAATAAATCAGGGGAAGAGAACTTACTACAACTGTAGCCATGTTAATTTTTACATTTGTCTGAGAAGTATAAGTGCATTATAAGAATGTAAGCTTTAATTTTAATGCTCATTTTTCACAAGTTTGATTTTTTTTATTCAAAAGAAATATTTTCTCAACTTTTATTTATAGAAAAGTGAAATTTTCATATATAGGTCTATTTATTTAGTACACTTACAGAATGTTTTCGTAAATATAATCTACCGTAAATAAGTATTACTGAATATAGTGCATTCAAAATTTTGAAAATATTCGCATGGTAATTGTTTGTAAGGATACGAATTAACAAAGGAACTACTGTTACATCATAAGCAAAAGATATGTGCTCATGTGTTGTAAAAATGTCAGCTCTATAGCTTTAGCACATTTCCAGAAAATAATTTAATATTCTGATGATAGGAAGTTGCTCACCAATATCACCTTAAAGCATAATGCAATAAGAGTCTTGTTATGGAATATTAGTTACGCTTAAAACATATACAGCACCTAGGTAACTTTGCTTTGTACTGTAATGTTGTTTTGATTAGTTTATTGATTAATTTTATGAGGCTAAAAGTACCAATATCAATTCCAACTTACCATGTCATACTGAATGTCTCTTCTTCTTCTTCTTCTTCTTCTTCTACTTTTTTTTTTTTTTTTGGATATCACTTTCTTTATGAATGGTGTGTTTCATTCACTTAGTACAGTATAGTTGTACTATTATGGAATTTATGTGAATATTCCTTCTTAACTCTTTATTATGTTATTAGGAACATTTAAAACACAACTGCAATATTAAGAAATTGGTATTAGTACCTTTATTTTACAGACAATAAAGATAATATCAAACAGAAAGAAGCCATATAAAAATAACGACATAAAATTTCACGTTTCGTTTGAAGTTTGTGCACCACTGTTTTCTTAATCCAACAGGCTGCTTATTCATATACACAACCCTTCCTCTTTCCATACTTAGCGCTTGATGCTCGCGCACGACGTCAAGGTCAGAAAAATGCGCTTGCTTTGACATCACTGGAATAAAGGAAACTAGTGCTGACGCTAGTCCTAGTCTTCCTATTGAAGTAGGACGAAATAAAAGAGCAGCGCTCTCGTGCGAAGTATGAATTGGTCATCCTTGTTTCGGTCGCTTGGATCTAGCGGATGTTATTGATGTAGCGTGTGATTCGTCAAGACAGGAGCGTGTAAACAGCCATGGGAGGGGTTGGCGTGATGAATATTCTGAAGAACTGCAGAACCAAAGATTTACTGCATCCTGTTTTGTTGCCAGGATTTAGGTCCATAATTAAAACTTTTTTCTATTCAGTAGGCTTTGTTACGCACCCGCACGCTCATGAGTATCAAGTAGTGCATTGCCTTGTTCACCGATCACGATAGAGCGCCACTCCTGCTGGCTGGCATTCCATCACAATTCATAGGCGTCGTTGACTCCAAGGGCATTTTTATGCAGAGACTGGACTATTCTTCTGAATGTCATACATAATTCTAACTGATGTCAAGGCTCTTCAAACTGCTTGCTAGGCAAATCGACTCATACAGAGTGTAGGTAAGCCAGTTTTATAGACTGAGTAAGGCCCCGCTTCGAAGGTACGGGAATTTCTAGAAACGATAATTTATTCGAATAGATTTCGTGCTGACAACAGTATACGCACAGTTCAATTTTTTTCCCGTGAATAAGTTTAATTGAAGGGTTCAGAGCCATAGTGGGCCAAGCGCCATTTATTACAAACGGAGAAAGCAAGGGTTAAAGTTAAGTGAATACCATAGTTTAATGAAGCTTGACATATCATTTAGTTTTAATATGTATACTTTATATTACTTGATATATGCTTACATTAAATTACGGTAATAACTTCATTTTAACCCTTGTTTTCTACGGTTTTAGTAAATGGCGCTTCGCCCACTATGATTCTGAACCCTTCAATTTAATTAAATACTTCGTAGACAATGATTGAGAAGGCTTCTGGTTCTGTAATGGTTGGTGATATCAATACAGAGCCAGAAACCTAATCATATACATTGCTCTCGAAGTATTAAGTTAAATTAAACTAATGAACGGAAAAAAGTCAAACCATGTGTACAGTGCTGTCAGCACGAAATCGATTCGAATAAATTCCCGTTTCGACTAATTCTCGTGTCGTTTGAACGGGGCCTATAACCTAATAGTAAATTATGTAAAAGTCGACATATTTCATTAGTACCTATGTATGAACCTCTAATTGAGTTTCTAACTGATATGTACATTACATTTTATATTATCAGGCAGTACATCTCACTTGACGATATGTTGTTACATGTTATGTTTTATTTAACAACGCTCGCAACTGCCGAGGTTATATCAGCGTCGCCGGTGTTCCGGAATTTTGTCCCGAAGGAGTTTTTTACATGCCAATAAATCTATTGACATGAACCTGTCGCATTTAAGCACATTTAAATGCCATCAACCTAGCGACCTAGCCCGGGATGGAACCCGCAATCTCGGGCATAGTAAGTAGGCCAGCGCTATACCAGCTGCGCCAACGAGATCGACTTTGACGATATGTGTCAGAGGAAGAGCAATTGTTTGTATACATTTGAAATCTGATTAGTGTAATAGTTTCTATTCACTGATGTGTGCAATAGAGGGGGAAAGAAAGTGGATACTCTACCCTATTATTTCCAGGCTTAGTTGCCTTATGAGTGATGCTTTATTGGTGTCACTTGTGAGATTCAAACCTGTATTCGAACAGATGACTAAACAACAACCTATGTGTGAATAGAAACATAAGTTTTCGAATGAAAGAATGATCAAAATAAAAATGCTGTACTATAAAATAAACAAAATTCTTGCAGTGTGATTACGTGTATTTCAGTATACTATATTTTAAATATTACTCTGTAAGTGAATCATAAAAAGTATTGGAAGCGGCGCATACCGTACCTATATTAGTGAAGGTATTTGTAGTACAGCATCATGTTTGCTTCATATGTGCGAAAGATCATCAATGTCCCCGATATGTAACCATTAGGTGCTAAATTTGTTCTTCCCTTGTCTCCCTCAATATCTCATACCAACACTTTCAGTTATCCACATAGGAAAACATAGGGTGAATTAACCCAGATAAGACTGACGTCCTATATATAGGACACCGGACGTTTCACACAAATATGTTAATAACAATGACTATGACAGACTAAATATAAGAAAAAAAATTGGAGGCAATTTATAACACATAAGGATTATGGTATCATGATTGCCGACTATGAAAATCTTACACAACAATGTTAAAAAAAATAAAACGTCCGGTTCCTATATATAGGACGTCAGTCTTATCTGGGTTAAGTAGGGAAAAGATGTTTCCTGCCAATATATTAATAATTAAAATGTTATTTGTCCACCACCTGTTCAACAAATGCAGCAAACCAAGAATGAAAGACAACAATATGAGCCGAACAGTCCATAATCTACATTTAATAATCTCCAACACCGTCTGAAGATACTCGGATAAATCTATGGTAGCTACTGCTTATCGGACTTCTATTTAATTTCAGTATTGTTCCATTACTGTATAACGCCACCGAAACTCAGTTGGCAAAGGATTTTGCCTGCTGATCCGAAGTTGCACTCGGTCATGGAATCTCTCCAAATACCATCTCGCCTCCACCAATTCTATCGACTGCATCATATTTGCATAATATGTGCGTAAGATCATCAATGTCCCCGGTATGCAAACATTAGCTACTAGTAGTTGAATCAGTGTCATTACATAACGTATGTAATTTCATGGTAACTAGTCGTAATATCCTAGCTGTCGAAAATACTGTAAATAATAATAATACTTAATGGCTTTTAAGGAACCCGGAGGTTCATTGCCGCCTCAAATAAGCCCGCCATTGGTCCCTATCCTGAGCAAGATTAATCCAGTCCCTATCATCATATCCCACCTCCCTCAAATCCATTTTAATATTATCTTCCCACCTACATCTCGGCCTCCCCAAAGGTCTTTTTCCCTCCGGCCTCCCAACTAACACTCTATATGCATTTCTGGATTCGCCCATACGTGCTACATGCCCTGCCCATCTCAAACGTCTGGATTTAATGTTCCTAATTATGTCAGGTGAAGAATACAATGCATGCAGTTCTGTGTTGTGTAACTTTCTCCATTCTCCTGTACTTCATCTCTTAATAGCCCCAAATATTTTCCTAAGCACCTTATTCTCAAACACCCTTAACCTATGTTCCTCTCTCAAAGTGAGAGTCCAAGTTTCACAACCATAAAGAGCAGCCGGTAATATAACTGTTTTATAAATTCGAACTTTCAGAATTTTTGACAGCAGACTGGATGATAAAAACATCCTAACTGAATAATAACAGGCATTTCCCATATTTATTCTGTGTTTAATATCCTCCGGAGTATCATTTACATTTTGTTACTGTTGCTCCCAGGTATTTGAATTTTTCCACCTCTTCCAAGGATAAATTTCCTTTTTTATATTTATATTTCCATTTCGTACAATATTCTCGTCACGAGACATAATCATATACTTTGTCTTTTCGGGATTTACTTCCAAATCTATCTCCTTACTTGCTTCAAGTAAAATTCCCGTATTTTCCCTACTCTTTTGTGGATTTTCTCCTAATATATCCACGTCATCCGCATAGACAAGCAGCTGATGTAACACGTTCAATTCCAAAGCCTCTCTATTATCGTGGACTTTCCTAATGGCATACTCTAGAGCAAAGTTAAAAAGTAAAGGTGATAGTGCATCTCCTTGATTAGGCCATTCTTTCATAAGTCGAACTGAATAGTCTTCTTTCTGAGAGTTGTTTCTGTTCATTTCCTGTAATCTGCCATTTTTCCTAATCAAGTCTATAACTGATGTGAAGCAAGCACCCGAAAAAGCACATCCATGCACTGTATTCCGAAGCAATAGGCCTAATTATATAAATCCACGGGACGATTGCTTCTTTCATTTTTGTTGCACTTTCAGAGGAAAGTAGGGACAATTCTTTAACAATGTTAGCAACATCTCTTTTGCCTGAATGCCTGAGATCTTGTTCAGCTGATAATATTACAGCTTCGGAACCCTGCTCCTGAAGAACTGATTTTGCTACACGCTTCTTACGCTTGTAATTTTTAGTAGGTTATGTTACGGCGCTTTATCAACATCTTAGGTTAATTAGCGTCCGAATGAGATGAAGGTAGTAATGCTGGTGAAATGAGTCCGGGGTCCAGCGCCGAAAGTTATCCAGCATTTGCTCATATTGGGTTGAGGGCTTACGCTTGTAATAAAATTGCTGTCACCATAGGGCATTTTTTGACCTACATTTACTTGAATCTAATTTATTTTTAGAATCTATAGATTTCATGTCTCTATATATTTTTCTGGGAATTTTAAGTCATAATATAACCATTGATGATTTCATTTTAAAATTTGTCAATCCGACTTCCACACTTAACCCACTTGTTACTAAAGTGCATTGAAAATTATGACACAAAATTGTTATTTTTATTAAAGGTGTTTAACTACATTCTTCTATATCCAAAGTCTGAAATAGCGATTCCAGCAGTTTTATATCCTTTGTCTGTTTGCACCTGCTACGCCATACTTCAAACGCCCACCTTATTATAACTGAAGCGCAAGAACCTGAAAATGACAAACTTAAGCACATTTGGCCATCGTAAGATTGTTGCATGCATATTAAAAACAAATTGATCTTTATAATTATGCAAATTCCCGGGTTTGAAACTTTTTGGAAATTTTCAAAACACTATTTAAAGAAGAAAGTATTAATTACTCCATTTTTGGTCGATTTAAACTCATTGCTGTATGTTATTATGAAAAACAAATAATTTAAATATACATAGGGTTAAAGTGCATGCTTTTCTCTGCATTTTTCATGTTTCATTTTTAAAATATCACAATTTTTACAAGTCTGACACTACTTCTTTTTACAATGCGCTAAACGGAACTTACAAGGGAACCTTCTATCATGATGAATTGAAAAGGCGGTAATGCCGCATATTTTTGGAAAGAGGAGGCAAAAGTAAGTCAGCAGGTGAAATTTTTCCGCCTGAGCTCCATAGGAACAAAAGTTATGGGACTAAATTTAACATGACATTCTGTGGGAAGTGAGTCAATGTGCGCACTTAAAGGTTAAAATGAAGTTGTTTTTGAAGTCAAACGAGATATTGCAGCTGTTGAGCGTTTTAAATAATACTGCGTGTTATCGCTAGGATCCGATCACCTACTTTTATTCCAGGAAGGTAAGTCTTTCTCGAGCTAATTCTGGTGTTAAAGCTACACTTACGTTTCATTCGTGCCGTATACAGGATGGATCCGAAAGTTGTGATTCAGATGCACCAGTGACGCTAAACCGTCAGTCGTATTTATCTGGATGTTTCATCGGTTGAAGAATGAGTTAAAGGACGAACAGTAGGCCGTGGAAACGTACACGTCGCTCTTATTGATGAAATACCAGATTTGGACGTGGAAGAGGGGCAGCAAGATTATGGTGACATAGAAGACGAACCAATGACGAGACGCCAAAAAGACGACCAGAAAGCAGAGGACGCTGAAGAGACGGAGACATCGCGTCGTCGCAAATCAGCACGTCTTCTTACGTCTCTCTCCTAAAAGAACTAGAACGTAGTCGACGACGATTACGAGCAGAAATCGCTCGACTATACGAACGATAGTCAGCGGAAAGAGATGATCCTTCACCTCTGTAAAAAAAAAAATCGATTCCTTCTCATCACACGGAAGATGCTTTACGATTACGATGCACAAGTGAATAAGAAGAAGAAGAAGAAGAAAAAAAAGAAACCTGAAATGGCAGATAATAATGCCATGGTTCTGCAACATTTCAAAGAAATGTCAAGTACGAACGCTGTCATACATGACAGAACTATCAGGCTTTGGGGCATACAGGTGAAGGCTCAAATTGATCCTGACGACCGTCTTAACTTCAGAGCTTCTGACTCGTGGGTATGGAGATTCAAGCAGCGGAATCGTACCGTTTCTCGTTCTGTGGCGCATAAAGTGAGTAGAAACTTCGCAGCAAAGAGACAGAGGTGAAGCAGAAATCAGACAGCTTCGTGTCGAAGATGAAGCAGTTGTTCATCGATCGTAGCTTCACTCTTGCTAGATCCTCAACACTGATCAAAGTCGATTTGAAAAAAGAGATCCATTCCGGACGAACCCTGCGTTTCAAAGGAGGGAAGAAATTTTATTCCACAGTAGTATCAGAGGTTGCGACGACGTACTCCTACATGATTATGCCAGTCATTTCCATGGACGGACAAATCTCCTCCCCAATGTATCTTCTGTGAGCCGATTCACAGAAAATGTGAAAATGTTCCCTAAAAATAAACTTGCTGACTCATATAACATCAAATCATATGCTTCTGATTCAGCGAATATGCGGAAGACAGATATGAAGGATATGCTTTCGCAAGTATTTTCGCCCAGAATTTCTTCATTGTATGAAGATCGATATATATATCCATAATGTTTGCAATTCAGATGTACAACAGCAGCAATATCTCGTCTACAATGCAGTGACTTCAAAAACAACTTCATTTTAACCTTTGAGTATGCACATTGAGTCACTTCCAACAGACTGTCATGTTAAATTTAAAGTCCCATAACTTTTATCCCTATGGAGCTCAGGCGGAAAAATTTCACCTGCTGACTTACTTTTGCCTCCTCTTTCCAAAAATATATGATAGAAGGTTCCCTTGTTAGAGCGCCAATCGAAATCATATCTCGAGACGGATGTTTATGCTTGTGCTGATTGTAAACTGTGATGATCCTTGTCAAACAAAATGCAGAACAAGATACTCCAGACATTTAATTTCAAAATTTACCGCAGTATGAATCTCAATTTTCCAAGTCAAAAATGACTTTTGGCCACCTAGATTGATAAATTTTCACAATGTGCGTCGTATAAATAGCACAATGATATTCAGTAAGATTAATTAAAATTTATGAAAAGGCATAGTATAAAATTAATGGAAGCGTTATGTCCAACAAACCAAAATATGGAAGAATATGAATCATTAATAACGTTATTTCTTGTCACATGGTCCTCATTTGTTATAATGTTATAATATTGTTATGAATCATGACCCACATCAATTGAAACACAATTACTGATAAAAAATTAATAAAAGTAGCCATTCATTTATATTTTTGTGCCCAAGGGCAGGTCTTGCACTACAAATCCAGCGTTCTCCAAACTTTCTTATTTTCTGCCATCCTCTTAGTCTCCACATATGATCTATATTACATCTTGGGCTAATATCATTTATCATCTGATATCTACTTCTGCTCTGAACTTTTCTCCTGTTCACCATTCCTTCCAGTTCATCCTTCAGTAGACAGTTTCTTCCCAGTTAGTGGCCCAGACAATTCCTTTTCCTCTTCCTGATCAATTTCAGCATCATTCTTTCTTCACTCACTCTTTCCAACACAGCTTTATTTCCTTTTCTGTTTGTAGATTTTACATGCTCCATTCTTCTCCTATCAACATTTCAAATGCTTCTAGTCGTTTCTCTTCACTTCGTCGAAATGTCTATGCTTCTGGTCCATATAACGCCACACTTCACTAGTCACTTCCTTAGTTCTTTTTCCAGAAGACGCTTCAATTTCTGTTAAAAGTTTCCTTCGTCATTGTTATTCTTCTTTCTACTTCCTGGCAACAACTCATATTACTACTTAAGTAAGCCCCAAGTATTTGAAGCTGTCCACTTGCTCTATTGCCTCATTTAGAATTCGCACATTTACGTTGTTAATTTTTCTTTCGACAATCATGATCTTCGTCTTATTTGCATTATCTTTATCCCATACTGCTTACAGATGTAATTTAATTCCAGTATCATATACCTAACGTTAGTATCGTCTCCTCTTCTTCTAATTACGCCACATCATCAGCAAATCTTATACACTTTAATCTTCTTCCTCCTACTATCACCCTTTCCATGTACTGAAAACAGTTCTTCACTATTAAAGTACGTAGTAATATTATTATTTTGCTCTAAATTTAAATACAAAATAAATTTTTATTTCTGTATAGTAATTCAATGTTTTTAGTTCTTAAAAGTAGGCCTATAGGCTATTTATAATATTTTTCGCCTAAATGACAGGGGGAGATTACATGAGAAAAACTGATATCCGATATGTCCAGTACTTCGATTTCTATAGTGTATACGTGAAAATGAAAAGAAAAAAAAATTACGAAATTTGTAAAATGATATAGGGTATAACATTCCTTCAAAGTTCTGTTAGTATTTCGACAACGTAAAACGATGTCAGGCTTTTGTAATCATGTCTATGGAACGTAAGGCATATGCTATTCTGTTGCAGAAGTTGTACTTTTGCATTTCACTTGTTTACACTGATGACACGCATGTAACTTAGTCACTTGTTTTACGGAGAGAGTAACGAAGGCCCTAAGCGTATCCATAATGAAACATCCGTCAAGTTGTCGCGCGCCTTGCGGGTCAGTATAGCGGACTGCAGCGTCGGACAGCACCATTAGTTGCCGTCTGACAAACGATCGAGCAGTCAGGCGCGTTTGGATATCGAACACCCTCAAATTTAGGAGCGTTTTGCGACGCACCCACAAGCCCTGCCCTACCCTTTTAAAACTTCGGGCTGACAGTGTGTGTGGCGTACGATGGATGTGAATAATTACGAAATGGACACCAACATGGCGCTGTGTACAGGAGATATATAGTTGTCGGCATTCTGCTCTCGTTAAAAATAACTTTCTGTCCTCCTCTTCTTATATTCGTAACAAGTGGCAAGAGTTCAAAGAATGAAGAACGACTTTAACAGATATTAGCCGCCGTGGCGCACACAATGATGAGTAGCTGCTTTGACATTGCCTAGAACTGTCGACTCCAGCTCAGAGCATCGGTGTTTGTCCATTGTAACCTAAATAGAAAAGTAAACGGAAGGAAATTGAGGGAACTCGGACAATTTTTGTATATGGTAAAGAAAAAATGGGAAGGGAAAACTAAGGTATAAGCATATAAAGAGTCCACTGCAAAAAGGGGGAATATCGAATTTATTGCATTTTGCAGGAAATGCAATTTAACTTTGACATTCCCACTGTTTGTGTGGTATACCAATTCTTCAACATGATGTAGATCTGAAATTTTAATGTTTCTTGCAGTGCAACAAAGTGTATTATGTTCTACTCCCTTTGATCTATAGTACTGACTCTTCATCTTATTTTTCACAAGTTTATGACATTCGTCTTTTTGCAGTGGGCTCTTCAAATGTATATAAATAAGAAATAATAAATAATTAAAGGAAAAGAGTTTTTGTTAAAAAAATAACTACTCGTAGGAAGATTGTACTTAAAATGGAGTATAGAGTAATGGTTATTAGTAGTAAAATGTAGTTAAGGGTGGATTTCTGGAAAACAGAAATGTAACAGGACCACCATTAACGAATGATATACAAATTGTAAGCTACGTGATTTTGATGGCAATAAATAAATAAATAAATATATATATATATATATATATATATATATATATATATATATAATATCGTCGCCTGAATGCAAGAACTAGGTAACTTGATTTTTCATATTTTGTGACATTGCCTATTTACTTATTTATTGCACTAAGGAATATGTCTCGTTTTCTTTTACCTATTTGTTATATTGGAAAATAGATGACGCTGGTATCGTTCTCTCGGTTACCTAGATCCTGGATTAAATTTTGTGCGATTTTTGCTATGCTATAAAAGAGGTAACTAAAAAACGCAAATTTCGAGTTACCTAGTTCTTGCATTCAGGCGACGAAATATAAGGTAAGTCGGAGGAAAATTCCAAGTTAAGGAATGCAGTAAAACCTTGGATTACGAGCATAATTCGTGTCATTGGATAGGTGATCTTAATCCAAAACACTTGCATATCAAAGCGACTTTCTCCATAAAAAAAGTGCAAATTCAGATTGATTTGTTTCACAAACTTTTATTCACATAAAATACAGTATATTGTAGGTAAAATTCATTACAATAGTGCAGTGATAACTGATGTCGCAGGTGCAAGCGTGCGCTTTAGAACTCAGGAGAGTCTGAGCGCTTTACAGCGAAAAGGAAAGAGACAGACGAAAGAGATAGTATATTATGACGCTTGGTTGAGCTATATACAGGGATGGCCAGCACTGATTCAATGGATAAAGGGAAGGGAACTTATTAAAACTGTATCCAAGTTAATTTTTAGATTTGTCTGAGAAGTATAAATGCATTATAAGAATGTAAGTTTTAATTTTAATGCTTACTTTTTACAAGCTCGCTTTTTACAGAAATTTTCAGATACCGGCATGTTTATTTAGTAGCCTTGAAGGTACTGAAACAATGTTTTCGTAAATATAATATATCGTAAATACGTATTCTTGCAGTGATAATTGATTCAATGACAATATTGACTTTTATTTATTATCACACTGAAGATAGTGTTTAAAAATTTTGAAAATATTTGCATGGAAAATGGTTGTAAGGAAATTAATTAACAAAGCAACTACTGTTAAATCATAAACGAAGATGTTGTCCATGTGTTGTAAAAACGTCAGCTCTATAGCTTCAGTAGACTTCGAGAAAATAATTTACTAGTCTGACGACAGAAAGTTGAGCACCAATATCAACTTAAAAGCATAATGCGATAAGAGTTTTGTTATGTAATATTAGTTACAGTGTTAAAACAGTGTAGTATAAAATTATTTTGATTAGTTTATTGATTACTTTTATAAGGCTAAAGATACCATCAATATTAATTCCAACTTATCATGTCTTACTCATTCTCTTTTTTTGGGATGTCACTTTCTGTATGAATAATGTGTTTCATTCACTTGGTACAGTATAGTTGTACTACTATGGAATTTGTGTGAATATTCCTTCTTAACTCTTTACCATGTTATTAACGTTTAAAACACAACTGCAATATTAAGAAATTGGTGTTAGTAGACTACTTTTGTTTTACAGACAATATACGAAATATTAAACAAGAAAAGTCATATAAAAATAACGACAAAAAATTCCACGTTCCGTTTGAAGTTTGCACACCACTGTTTTCTTAGTCCAACAGGCTGCTTATTCATATACATAATCCTTCTTCCTTCCATACCTAGCGCTTGATGCCCTCGCATGACGTCAAAGTCAGAAAAATGCGCTTTCTTTGACATCACTGCAACAGTGCAACACAAATTACTTTACTGTATTTTGTTTTTGAGTGTCTTTCACCTGTTTTACTGCTTAGTAAACTCCTTTAAAGAAAATATTTTTATTATCATAACGGAATCACTTGTGACTGACAAATATTTTGCTTTGATTAAGAACCTATTCAATGACACCTTTTTTGCCTCGTTTTCTGGATTTTTGCGGAAATGTGCATTGCGTTGTCGTTAAACAGATTTATCGCACGCACTGCTACAATCTTATCAGGGTGCTGAATATGAATACAATTGTGTACTGCTTTCCACTTTTTACACATCTCTGTAATCTCATTTGAAGCGAGGAATTCGTCCGCTCTTTTCTCCTCTTCCTCCTCAGACGAGATCCTCTCCATTGTCTCCCGAGCGAAGCAAGTTACGTACAAATCGTGCTGCTCGTTATTGCAAGACATCTCTCGTTTATAAAACAAAAATGTTTCCTCATTGTTCGCTCGTTTTACAAAACACTCTCTAACCAAGTTACTCGTAATCTAAGGTTTTACTGTATTTCAGTATTGTGAATGAACAAGCGATTGAAAAAATGTGAACGTTCCTTGTTATATAACGCAGGCCTCTATTTAGCAGTGATGAAAATTGTAACTTGAAATGTAAGATAAATAGCAGTGCTGACATATTTACATCTATGCACAACAGGCGTCTGTCCCAATTTCGCAGTCGTCCTAAGTCTCTACGTTGAGCAAGCTTGTAATAAATAGCTTATTTGACCATCCTTTAGGGTTCCATTCTTGATAAATGTAAATACCAATTTTTTGCTTTCATAAATTTGAAATATTACTTAGCCTATTTCGTATTCGAAGTATACAAGGTAGCCTACATATTTTTCTTGCACGTTTGGAATATAAAATCCCTCTTGTAATATATCAGAAAACAGTTTTCACTAATAGTCATACAGACAAATTAACTGAAGGTGAAATGAGCACTCAGATATACACAGACATAAAGAAATAAACAACCTCCGGGAAGAGCGATAATTGAATTGATTTGCTTCAAAATCTTGAAAATCGGAAAACCGTTTTGCAAAATCAAAATGTAATTCTTGCTTCATTTTTTACCATAAACGTCTCCATCATCATCATCATCATCATCATCATCATCATCATCATCATCATCATCATCATCATCATCATCATCATCATCATCAACAACAACAACAACGATACGACGACGACGATGAATTTTATTCAGTGTAGTCTCTATCCATTATTTAATGGGTCAACGAAATTGATTTACCTGTTGTGTGAATCCTTACTGCTTTTCTTTTGCTTTCCTGTCTATTCTATAGGTGGTCCTATTGTCAGACATTTGTTTTGTTATTCCATTTTGTATAATATGCTGTGTCAATTCCCGCTAATGTGAAACACATTGTCTCTATTTTAGCACTACAACCTAGAATGATCCCATCCAAGGTTTCGTATAATTCTATTCTGGATTAATGTTACTTCTTCTAATGAGAACAAAATTAGGCATCCGCATGGTCTAGGCGTAGCAGACGGCCTTCGTGCTCTGGGGTGTTCTTGAGTGTGGGTTCCAATCATAATTGTCTGGTTGGAATTTTCAAAGGAAAATAAGAGTTAATTCCATACCTAATTCTCGAACTCGCATGACCAAATTACTATATCGCTGTTATCAATTCTATCGATACTAAAGAATAACGCAATTGAAACAGCGTTGATAAATACAGTACTGTCTTGCAAGTAATGTCGGATTTGGAGAAAAATTTTAATTGGAGTATGTTTTGACAAGAAATTAACCTAATCTTCAAAGCAAATACCATTAGATTCTATGGCAGGGATCGGGAATTCCTATTGTAAACACTGAAATCAACACGAGTACCTACGTACAACACTTACTGTAGCGGGAAAAGCTAATTGTAAGCTCTCTGAGAGAGGCTATTCTCCGTACCTGTTCTATGATCTTGAGCCATTTTCCAGCTAGGTTTGTTAACTCACGACGCGACGTGCCATTTTCTAGTTTCTGATGCAAAGAATTAGGTGATACCCATGCCAACGGCTTCCAAGTTTTGAATATTTCTTCCAAGCAGGAAATGTGCCATACATCAAAACAGATGGTAATCAGAGGGAGCGAGATAAGGATTATATACTATTCAGTTGTGGTAACAGTTCGATTCCTCCCAATTTCTGGATTGTTTCCATTGTTGTTCGAGAGATATGGGCTCTCGCATTGTCCTGTTGCAAGAGAATGCTATTTGGATTAACTAATGCCGGGTACCTTTCTCAAAACATCATGAACTCGTTCTAGCTGTCAATAATTGCACTTCCGTTTGGAACAATCTCCCAGTGAATCACACATTGAAAATTCTACCAGACACATAGTGTTATTGTGGAGTCGAACCGAATTTTTTAACGACGCTTTAGGCACGCTGACGGGAATTAAGCCTGTGTTTTGAGGCGTCAGGGTTGCTGTAATATACCCATTTTTCATCACACGTCACAATTCTTCTGATAACTCTAACATCCATGGGATTAGCGATAAGCTGGCGACAGGTATCCACTCTGTGTTGAGTCTGTTCTGGTGTCAATTCATAAGGTACACCCTTTGACACGGAAATTTGTCTCTCTACTCTAGCGTGAACTTGTGTATCGTTCGGGTTAAAGCGCGATTCACACGGATAAATATTAAGCATCGTGGTCCGAGGATGAAGTCAAGTCTTAGAAATGACATAGGCTTATGTGTACCTGTGTGTAACGAAACGACGTAGTCCCTAAAAAAAAACTTTACGGCTTAGCGATAGAGTTATTTCTTCTCATTACAATGACCGGGCTTCAGATCTCTCTATGTAAAATGCACGCGTGTAAATATGGTATACACTATGATTTCCGAGCTATTCCGAGATGGGACTTAGTCTCTGAACAGCGACCAACTTACGTGTCAGAGATGTGCAAATTATGTATAATTTCCTAAGCGCCTTAATGTGGCATCGTATTGAAAAACCAAATTCTTCAGACAATCTACGAGTAGATTTCTTTCCATAACTCTGCGTGTATTCTCAATACTCCATACTTTAGTCCAGAAGGTTATGTAAATCTTTAATGTCTTCTTCTCCATTATTGAAAAGTTAGAACCAACGTTGTGCTACACTCTCACGGACGACACCTTCATCCTCGACTTAACATTTTCTTCGAGCCATGTAAATATTGTTATAACATTGTTTCTACTAGTGCTTTTAAGGGCTGTAATCTCAAACTTTATCACTCCATTTTATACCATATTGTTTTTATTAACAACTGACAACTGTTACATGATCAGAATACATACTAATATCGATTGCGTCCTGTCACTTTTATTGTCGAACTAAGGGAAATCATTCAAAACTTAGAAAAAACAAAATTTAAAATGTCGACATTACTTTTCAGACAACCTAATATTACAGTGGTCTTGTAAAATGTACTAATAAAACTTTTCAATAATGTTGGACTGCCTCATGTATTTCTTATTTCTTTCGGTTCACTTCCATAAAAAATTGCCCATCACTGATCTGGGCAGCACATTGTTGCGAGAGAGATTTTCTTACTAACCCTGCACTCGCATACAGCCAGCAGAATGTGCAAAATTATGACTGTAGAGAAGGCTGCCATTACTGATAAAATCCCCCTTCCGTGTTGGGATAGATGTTTCTATACCATCCAATATTGACTGCCAAACTAAGCCGATTTCATTCGAATTAAAAATAAATATATCAGGCATACAGCTTCATTCATATTGAATTTAATCGGAAAAGCCAAAATATGATTAATAATCGTTCACAAATGTGATTTTAACGAATTTTTCAGTAATTATACATTCTGAGATCTGTGAATTCTAGAAAAGGGGCGGAAAGAGAGAAAAAAAAATCCTTTTACACATATTTGACGAAATTCTTAATGATACACGTGAGTGATGTATAATTCAATATTTCAAGCCCGTATTGAATCTATTGCACAGCCTTTACACGTCAGAACTCAGATTCAAATCCCTGATAAATAGGTGGAATTTGTAGCGAAAAGAGAGAAAAAGTTATGGGATTTCTTGGGGAACTGCTCCATTATACTGGTATCACACTCCCAAGAGAGCTCCTTCATGGGATTACTCCAGTGAGACATACTAAGAGACAAGTTACCACGAAGAGAATAGGTTATTACATTTGGTATCTTACATGAAATGTAACTTTCATCAAATCATCTAAAAATTTAGTGTACGTTTTCACTGAATAACTCAAAATTTGTGGCCACAAGGACTTTGCATCTCACAAAAATTACATAAATCTTGACCTATTGACAACATAGTGAAATGTGTACCATATTTGAGGCTAATATAATTCCCTATATGAACTGTGTTTTCATGCTACAACCAACTGACAATAGCAACAATACAGGCTGCTAGGCGATGATATTTTATTTATTTATTTATTTATTTATTTATTTATTTATTTATTTATTTATTTATTTATTTATTTTATTGCTAATAAGTTTGAAACGAATACAAGTTAATACAATTTAAGATAAACTAGCCCACTCCTGAATGAGTAAGACTCATGCTCAGGAGTGGATTCCAATACTTACTTACAAATGGCTTTTAAGGAACCCGAAAGTTCATTGCCGCCCTCACATAAGCCCGCCATTGGTCCCTATCCTGTGCAAGATTAAATCAGTCTCTATCATCATACCCTACCTCCCTCAAATCCATTTTAATATTATCCTCCCATCTACGTCTCGGCCTCCCTAAAGGTCTTTTTCCCTCCGGTCTCCCAACTAACACTCTATATGCATTTCTGGATTCGCCCATACGTGCTACATGCCCTGCCCTCTCAAACGTCTGGATTTAATGTTCCTAATTATGTCAGGTGAAGAATACAATGCGTGCAGTTCTGTGTTGTGTAACTTTCTCCATTCTCCTGTAACTTCATCTCTTAATGGCCCCAAATATTTTCCTAAGAACCTTATTCTCAAACACCCTTAACCTATGTTTCTCTCTCAGAGTGAGAGTCCAAGTTTCACAACCATACAGAAGAACCGGTAATATAACTGTTTTATAAATTCTAACTTTCAGATTTAGCCTCCCATTGCTATCCGCACACCACTCTCTGTTTCGCATCTTAAAAGATCCCAGGGGGCCCCAGCGTGAAGGTGAGGAGAGTGGATTTGACTAATTAGGCCCTCCGGACTTCACCGAAATTCTCCACAAGGGTTAAATATCAGTTCCATCAAGGTTTTTGACCCGATCAGAGATCAGGAAATCCCAATTAGCCTTTCCCCCCCTGGATTCCAATACAGAAAAAAATAAAATTAAAATTGAGAGTGAATACAGATTAAAAAGTGTTTAATATGTTTAAACCCAAAACTACAAATCCAATACAATTTTTTTATATTTTTATTAATTTGGAGAGGATTCGTGGTTTAAAATAATATTAGAATAAAATTTGTTTAATAATCTGGAACTTTGACCCACGCTATGATAAAAAGCTGCATTGGTTTTATATTTAGGTTCAGACAAACGCAGAGAATTCATATTTTCAATTCTAAATTTATGTATATGCTTTTCAAAGTTATTAAGATTTCTGTGAAAATATTTTAATAAAATAAAATAATAAATTTGTTTAATGTTGAAAACTTTGAAATCTTTGAACAACAATTCAGTTGAGTAATCTTTCTGCTTTTTTAAACAAATTTTTAATACTTTTTTCTGTAGTAAAATTAACGGGTTAAAGGTTAGATTTATAAGTTCCACCGCAACTTATAATAACATATATAAATATAGATTGAAATAATGCTAAATAAATTATACGTAAACAGTTAATTGACAAAATATTTCTTAGAACAACATAGATATAAAACGAAAGAATTGAGAAAAAATTAATGATATGCGTAAAGAATTTGAAATTCTTTGAAATTTAAGTATCATAATAAAAGGAGCATAGGGAGCGACTTGAAATTTCAAAGTGAAGAAGAGAGGCAAATGTAATTGATAATGGCTTTAAACTCCCCCCTCAATATCTAAACTGACGTGTTTTTTGTTTATATTAAATTTAATTGAAATAAAATTACTTGGACTGGAAAGTTCTGACATGAAATCTCGGTTACGTATATGTCTTTATGACTGATTTACATAAAATTGGTACATGTGTATTATAATCATTTCCAATATTTTCTCTTTAGGAAAATCGTAAGTGAATAAAAGTTCGCTTTGGTTGGCACATGCTTAACAAATAAGCTTGTTGTAAGGGATGGTTATCTTGTAATAATGAATCGCTGTTTACTAAGGGTCGTGACTATCTTAGTCTGGAATTTGTTTGGTCTTAAAAGTATCGCAAGAGAAGTGAAAAAAATGTGCACATAATATAATTTCTGTGAAACATTGCCTTGGGTATGAAGACTACAGGGACAAACGATGAATGTCACATTTCTGTTAAGTGCGAGATAATGATCTAGGCCTAAGTTAGTATATTATTACAAAATTGTATTGCTGTTCCTATCGAAAGTGAAAGTGAAAGGATGACTGTTTTCGTGGTAATAATTCTCCTTTTTACCAGTTTTGATATGAATAGCACTAAAGTTTGTAGTGTAGGTCATTCGTTATCTCGTGAAATCAAATGCATTCGTGCGTCGTAGTCTATAGTAAGAACCTTATATAGTATGTTAGCTAGTGGAACTATGCGTACAAGTGGAAGCGTAGCGAGGGAGGGAAGCTTCCCAATTCACTTTCTGCTTCCCCTGACGCGCAGGTGAGTTTCACGAGATAAAGAATGACCTTTAATCTATTAAATTAGATAATGATATCACCCTTAATATAATTAAGACATTCATTGTTCTTTTCCGTTTACACTTCATATACCTAGGAGTGTTAAATATCTAGGAGTGTTAAATATCTAGGAGTGTTAAATACCTAGGAGCGTATTTAAACTCCAAACTTTCTTGGGGAGAGCATGTTGATAATGTTACGGGTAAAGCATGGGGGCGACTTCACTTTATTATGAGAATCTTGAGAAAGACTAGCCCCAAATCGAGGAAAATAGCATATCTAACGTTAGTGCGACCGTTAATGGAATACGGAACTACGTGTTGGGATCCCTATGGAATATATCAGATAAATTCCTTAGAAAGAATCCAGTATAGGGCAGCTAAATTTGTTAAAGGTAAAAGAGAAGATGGAAACGATACGATAAAAGAACTTAAATGGGAAACTTTGGAAAACAGACGTAGGAAAACTAGAAAAACATCATTGTATAGAGCACATCTAGGTCAGAAAGCATGGGTAGACATAACGGCTCGGTTAGAAAAGCCAACATACAATGGTAGGAACGATCATGATTTTAAAATCAAATGTAGGAAACAGAAAACGGATGTAGGTAAATTCTCATTTTTAAATAGAACTATAAATGATTGGAATAACCTACCTGCAGCGGTCTTTGAGGGCTGTCCTTCCTTAAGGAGATTCAAGAATAATTTAAAAAGTTGTGTATAAAGTGAAAATGAAAATTAAGGTGACATTCAACATTTAATTTTTTAAGGTGACATATATTTATCTAGCTTGACGAGTTTACTTCCTTGGTTTGAATTGTAAATTATTTAAAAATAGCGTGTAAGAGGGCCTTAGACTAGAAATGTTTAGTTTAAATGTAGTTCTGTTTATAAGTATGCATAAGGATGTAATTATTTGACTTATTTGAACTGTTGTATCAGTGAAGCGAGGTGAGTCAGTGAAGTTATGGTTTTACAGTGCAGTGAACAGTTCCGATCAGTGATAATTTATAGCGTCAATGAAATGTGTTCTATAGTGTCAGTGAAATGTGTTACAGAGTCAGTGAAATGTGTGCTAAAGTGTCAGTGAAATGCGTCATAGTGCCACTACAGGGAATGAGATGAGAGTAAAGTGAAAGACTATTGAAACTTATGTAGGACCTATACGTAATTATGTAGGTTGTGTTGTAAAATTAGGTATTTTATTTTATGTTTTATTATTATTGTGTTAAATTGTATTGTGTATTCTTATTGTATTGTGTATAAAATTGTATATGTGTTGTAAATTGTATTGTGTATTGTAGATTTTATTGTGTATTGCTTATCATTTTATTGTGTATTGTTAATATTGTATATACCACTGCCACCAGGTGCTTGCCCACTTGCAGTGTAAATAAATACATACATTAACCTGTTCATTTCATGTATTTCACCTTATGCAAGAAAGAGATAATAAAAAAGCTGTAGGTTCGATTTAGAATTCACTGCTATTTTGTGTGTGTATTTCATATATAGACATTAATATTTTACTGAAATTATTATAATTAATGTGTATAATTTCCAGCTGAATTGACTTACATATACTAAATGGACTATAAACAAAATGCGTCAATAGTTTAGGCGAAATCACTATGGACACTCGAATAGAGAGTAGAGCGAATATGCCCAAACCATTCTTTTGGTATCATGGATTCTGAAAACGTGTGTTTCCGCGAAAATCTCGGACTCCACTGTATGCTGCAATCGCAGTGTTTTCCTAATAGGAAAATAAGTGAGAACATGTGTTTTAATAAAAAAATTATCAACAGTTTATTTGCCTAGTCAAATTGTAATTTTACTAATTTAAAACCCGGGATTAAACTGTTAATGCAATATCGTATGAATTAAGTACGGAACATACCATTAGTAAAGCAACACTTCTGGTGTGGCAATATCTGTGCTTGAATATCTGTTTATTGGAGTCAAGTATAGTTTGCGTTTAGCTTCCGTCGTGTTAATGATACAGCATGCAGTCAGTTGTACTGCAGTTTCGTTGGATCTCAGCGTTAATTGTAATTCGTATGTGTTGGAAAGATGTATGTATGGGCTATATGGTTTAATTGAAACTGTAGTTATGTGAGTACAATGTGCGTGAATGCTCCGTCTAGACTTTCTGTTGTAGCTTAAATGGAAGCGTGACTGTTTCCGTCTAATGTTCTTGTACACAGGATGAATAAGACGCTCGCATCCAGAGGGTGAAGAATACTACAGGGACATCACTTTATTTTTACCAACATTTTTAACATTAACCTGGCTATACTTGGAAAGACTGTTACCCCCCTTCCATTACAGGAGTTTGGAGTTGCTGTGCAATATGTAAACAAATCATTTTACTAGCTACAGGAGGAGAGAAAAGTAGTGTATCCATTTATGTTACAGGGAAGTACAGTATTATGATTTTCAGTTTGATCATTACTTTTACGGTATTTTATCAAAAAACAGTAGAATAACAAAACAGTAGAATAGCAACAATTTTTTTTCATAAACTCAACTCTTCAGGCGGTTATATTCATTATGTAATGTCTACTTTATTCAGCATATGACTAACCTAATTTATTCCTGAGAATTTTGTCAGCACTTACGTAAGAAACCCAAATTTCTACAGCTAACTTCTTGACTGACTTATTAGGGCTTCCCTGCATCCTTTCTCTAGTATCTTCTACAGCATCTTCTGTCACCTTTGTTGGCCATCTTACACTTTTCTTCCTTTCTGTGCACTCTGTTGCTCTAAATTTATCTACCAGATTAATTACATTTCTGCGAAAATATTCCGTAATGGTATAATCAGGAAATTGTGCAAAAAACTGTTGTTCACATTCGGTTATAGCCTATTGTAATACTCCAATTTTCATCATCGTCCTTCATACTTACAAACTGTAAAACAAAACTCTTGTTTAAATAATGCTGTTAAGTACCGTACCATATTATAGGGTACCGTACTTTCGGTAACTCTAATCTTCACTTGTGCTCAGTCCACACAGATATATTCAGTTATCCTACACACCATACCTATGTGAAAATAAACTTCAATAATATAAGCTCTTTCTTCTATAAAAAAACGCAACATATTTCTGAAACACACTGTACTCTGTAGTACTTCACTGCTAGCAACAGCGGCCGTAAGTTTGTGTGACTGACGTTACCAAGGACATTAGTGAAAGGGGTGGGAGTCGAGTACATTTAGAAGCGCAGATACAATAAAAATTGAAGTAAAAATAAAATGATGTCCCTATATAATTTAATTTGATAACTTTAATTTTGTACGCAATTGGATAGGGAATCTGGTAATATTTGCAATAAATTGATTATATTTTCTAATCGTTATGTGAATTTAGCCTATAAAATTGATCTTCGCAAAACATCATCATCATCGTCATCAACATTGTCATCATCGTTGTCGTCAACATCATCATCATTATCATCACCTCCATTATCATAATCAGGGCTCAAGCCTATCAACCTGCTCCTTACTTACTGGCTTTTAAGGAACCCGAAGGTTCATTGCCGCTCTCATATGAGCCCGCCATTGGTCTCTATCCTCAGCAAGATTAATTCAGTCTCTACCAGCATATGCAACCTCTCTTAAATCCATTTTAATATTATCCTCCCATCTACGTCTCGGCCTCCCTAAAGGTCTGTTTCCCTCCGGCCTCCTAACTAACACTCTATATGCATTTCTGGATTCGCCCATACGTGCTACATGCCCTGCCCATCTCAAACGTCTGGATTTAATGTTCCTAATTATGTCAAGTGAAGAATACAATGCTTGCAGTTCTTTGTTGTGTAACTTTTTCCATTCTCCTATAACTTCATCCCTCTTAGCCCCAAATTTTTTCCTAAGCACCTTATTCTCAAACATCCTTAACATATGTTCCTCTCTCAAAGTGAGACTCCAAGTTTCACAACCATAAAGAACAACCGGTAATATGACTGTTTTATAAAATCTAACTTTCAGATTTTTTGACAGCAGACTGGATGATAAAAACATCTCAACCGAATAATAACAGGCATTTCCCATATTTATCCTATGTTTAATTTCCTCCCGAGTGCCATTTATATTTGTTACTGTTGCTGCCAGGTATTTGAATTTTCCACATCTTCAAAGGATAAATTTCCAATTTTTATATTTCCATTTCGTACAATATTCTCGCCACGAGACATAATCATATACTTTGTCTTTTCGGGATTTACTTCCAAACCTATCTCTTTCCTTGCTTCAAGTAAAATTCCCGTATTTTCCCTAATTGTTTGTGGATTTCCTCATAACATATTCACGTTATCCGCATAGACAAGCAGCTGATGTTTAAACCTGCTCCTACATCTTAATTTGAAACTTGATTTATTATAACTAAATTTTAGTATGACCGATCATCTTCATTCTTCGCTTGATATGGAGATCGACGCAACAAGTGAAGTTGAGAATCTTCGAGTCCAACTCAAATCCGTTCTCCTATATGGGTGTGGTACGTGGAAAGAGACGGATGCGACCACAATAAAATTACAGGTGTTAGTAAATAAATATCTTCGGCAGATGAGTATGTATTGGCCAAACTGAAGTAATTGTAGACTGTGGGAAGAGACGAGTCAAAAAAGGTAAAGATAAAAATCAAAGAACGGAAATGGAAGTGGATTGGACACACTCTTTGAAAGAATTACGGAGACATAACGAAAAGAAGCCGGGATTGGAACCCGCAAAACATAGGAGGAGAGGAAGACCGAAAACGACGTGGAAGAGAACAGTGAAGTGGAAGAGGAGGGGAAAATGTGAAAAAAGGTGAAAGCGTTGGGCGTCAACATGGTGAGACGGAGGAAATTCGTTGTCGCCCTATGATCCACTGAGGAATAACAGGAAACAAGAATAAGAAAGTCATTTTCATTACTTTCTGTTCAGCATAAGTCTTATATCACCTGAGCTTTAGACTATCGCTGTGATTGTGTTCGAAAGCAGAATAATTTTGGATACCTATATCTTGATACGTTGGAACTTGACATTACCAACGTTTCAGAACATATTTGCACAGAATATAATTACCGGTAGGCCTACTTTTTATTGTCTAGCTACATTGCAGAAGGTTCAGCTCAAACTACATTCAATGAGTTTATAATATGATTGCCGACAAGCTATCGGAGCTGCATCCATATAATATATTGTGCTCAGTACCTCTTCTGAATAGTAGTGGGGTATAATTTGAAGTTCTGTGATTTTATGGCTGGTTCCGACTGTGACTGTAGTTTCAAAATCACAACTTCGATAAATCGCCATGTGCAACCAATATGTGACTCATAGCTATGGCGAGTGATGTACGTATATGTAACAGCTCTGAAGTCCAGACACCTGCAAGCCAGAAGATTGACTTGAAGGAGAACATAACTGGGATCTAAATAATATTTGTACCACTCAAATGATTAACGTGGGCAATTCTTTGATGCTCAAGCTACAATTCACTCGCTATATTCTTCCACGAATGATTTACCTACCATTTGTAAACATTCTTGAGTGAATATTTATACGCACACACATCGCAATAACATAGCTGTGCCATATTTGTTTAAACTCTCCTTTCTAATCAGTATTGTTGATATGAGACATGGCACAAGTTGGCCTATATCAATTCGCAAGAGAGCGACAAACATAAATATCTGTCCTTCGTAATGAGTCGCCAACAATAATCGGAACACAGAAATCACACACTGTGACAAAATCGTTATTATCTGTCACAGATTTTTCCGGAAATGTCACAGTTCGGAGCAGTAACGGAAAAGCGCTGTCACGTCCCACCTCTATTCTTGAGAGGCAGATATGAGATGAGAATTTCAACAAGTGGATATGTCATCCTTGGATATATTAGAGAGATGAATGAGAAAGTGTGTGTGTAACCAATGTATGCATGATATTTATCTGTATAAGTAAGAAGTCTGTATAAGTTTTCGTGTGGTTTTACTTTATTTTTTTATTATTGTAGTTGTATTTCTGGAGGTGTGGAACAGGAGGCTTGATGGCCTTAACTACACCTGAATAAATAAATAAATAAATAAATAAATAAATAAATAAATAAATAAATAATAATAATATTTCTTTTGATAAATAACTTTTGTCATTTAGTTCTTAGTAAATAATGTAAATGTGTTTACATCATGGTATTATTGTTGGAATTTTTTCTTATAAACTACTAATTGTAAGACTTAATTTTGTAGTTAAATAGAGTACTGGTCTGACTTGACATTCCTATCACACCGGTTTTCTCGTAGCCTATATAGTGCCATTATTTTAACTGATGATTACTCATGTCACAAGGAACAAACAGTGTCCTCACAGTTTTTTTTTCTAATTGCAGTATTTAACTAATTTTGCAATGTTAGACATTTGACATCTTTTCTGGATGAGGAGGAGAGGGTTTACAATTACACAGTACAGCTGAAGCGGAGACAAACATACCAGTACAGCTCATACAGTTTGTCAAGACACTCCCCCACTCTTCCTCTAGAGCTGCACACGAGATCGGATGAGTCTACTTACGAATTATAGAGGAATGGGTTAGCTTTTGCCTTGACCTCGGTAGACACACGCCCGACCTTCCCTTCTACTCCTACCTTCTACACAAAACGTTATTTTCACTTACAATATTCAAAGTTTGTGGTCGTCGAGGTACACGATTTTCGAAACGTGGCAAGAGATTCCCAGTTTCTAATAATCGTTGAGGAACTGCTACAAAAGTTTGCTGATTAGGTAATATTAGTTAATCTTCTTTGCGGAAAACGTTGACGGAACATCTTTCTTGCCGCATTTAAATTACGACGACTTTCTCCATAAATTAATAACCTATCATGATGTTCCTGAATTGTGAAAGACATTGTAAGTTGATGCACTTAAAATGACGCTATGTCTACCGAATACCTGTACTGAACTGCCATCCGCTCGGCAGGAGACCTATGGACAGGGAGCTTGAACTC
The DNA here is from genome assembly GCF_040183065.1 of Periplaneta americana. Lineage (NCBI taxonomy): Eukaryota > Metazoa > Arthropoda > Insecta > Blattodea > Blattidae > Periplaneta > Periplaneta americana. The sequence continues at coordinate 22,098,124 of NC_091125.1, forward strand.
AGCTGACCTGTACTTCTGTGCAGAGTACTGTCAGCTGCATGAACCCTAGTGAACATGTTGCCACGTCTCTCACGCCAGAATATTAACAAATTTAAGCATAGGTTATTATTTAATTTCACGAAAACGTAATAGAGCACACAAATATTTATTTAAACTAATATTAACTATTTGCTAGATATATCTACTGTGTCTGCCTGGGTAGCGCAGTCGATATTGCGCTGGCCTTCTGTGCTCGAGATTGCGGGTTCGATCCCGGCCTAGGTCGATGGCATTTAAGTGTGCTTAAATGCGACAGGCTCATGTCAGTAAATTTACTGGCATGTAAAAGAACTACTGCGGAACAAAATTCCGGTACACCAGCGACGGTGATATAACCTCGGCAGTTGTCGTTAAATAAGCCATAATTTAAATTTTTTTATACCTACTGATGTAATTGTTTTTGTAATTATACTAACGATATAAAGCAGTATAACGAAAATAAAATAAGAAAGAAATATTTTTTGTGAGAAAACTATCAAGTTTTAACCCTATGTTGTAGGGATTTTTTTTATCCTCAAGACCGTCCCCGACGACTGTGAAAAGGACGGCACTTATACCCCTTACACTCTGTAGAAGTTATAAAATCCGTGTAATAACTTAGCAAGAAATTATGGAAATTGTTCAGAAAAAATAGAGAGTGAGAAAATAAAGGTATAGCGAAAGAGAAATCGAGATACGGAGTAGAATAAATTAAAGCGAAACGAAACTTTTGTTTTGTGCAAAATTTTTACCTTTTGACTCCATATCATATATAGAAATATTAAAAAATTCGGGGACACACATATTGAGACACGAATTAACGGCGCGCTCCATCTCCCATTCCACTGGACCAACAACACACTATCGTCCGTGCGTTATGAACTTCATGCGTTTCTGTGCCCAGAACCGAAGCCTGATAATAACACTCAGTCGGAAACAATGCTGATGTTTATGAACAGAGAAGAAAAGCGATCGTATTATTTCAGAACCTGACTGTCTGTCCATCCGTCCGTCTGTCTGTTCGTCTCTCTGTCTATCTATGTAAGAAGGTGTATTTTCTAAGTTACAGTAGGCCTACTTTAAATTTAGTAAAATAAATTAAATTATTATTTTTAAAGGAAAGGAAGTTTAAATTAAAGAAATAAAATACAAACCTGTTCCATCATACAACTTTACACGACCAATTTTTATGTATACGGAAGTAGAGCTAGAACTTGATGTATTAGAAAGTCATGAAGGAAAACTTCTTGAAGAAGCAAAGTTTGATTACTGCAACAGACGGCTTTAATCAGTGTAGCCTGGACGAGTGGGCATTGACTAAGATGTCCTTTCATACAAAGCAATCTGAAGTATACTGTGACTTCTGAATAGTGAGGTTTAATCAAAGTTTAGGACCTTAACCAAAAGTTTGGACTTTAGTTACAGCATTCGCTTCTCGAAATAACCTATATATGATATGAAGTAATGGTGCAAATATATGAGTTCAAGAAGATAATCTTTTTGAAATCTGTGTACATAGTCCCTACTTACGCAAGTACATATTTATGCATAATTATTGAACAAATAAGAACAGACAGGATATCGTTCTTCTAAAAATATAAACAGCGTCATATAAATATAGTTTGCTGCAACATAAAGATTCTGGAAAATCATTGCTAATAAGTGACGATTTCGCACAACATAATATTAATTGTTAATATAACAATATAAGCTGTGCTACGATTCTTTGTTTTAGGAAATATTCTTTAATATATTTATTCATGGTTAGTACTAGCAGACAATATCAAAATTGTTCACAGATCTTAAAAGCTCCAGTGAAAGTAGCTTATCTACATAAGTAATTTTTTTTCTAATATTTATCTTACATCGTCTTGTCATTATTATCAAGAAAAACGATACACGGTTTTATGATAAATTTGACACAGTTCTTTAAGCTGTTGTGACAAAATACCTCACACATTTTATTTTGAATACTCCCCACCTAAACACGTATGTCATATTATATTCGTCCATACAGGCATTCTTTAATTAGTGAAAAAAGACTAATGTTGTGTAAATTGAAATGTGCACTCGACATGAAAAATTAAGATAACGAGGCCCAATTCTTTATTGGTTTCGTTATGTTAGCCTAGGCTATGTGTGGGTGATAGATGTGGAATAGTGCGTGTAAATGTTTCTCTTGTGCCTCAGTTTGTTATTCTTTTTCTTCCGTGTACTATTTTAACTGGGTCCATCGCTGTGGAGTAACAGTTAGCATGCCTAACCGTGAAACGAGCTGGCCTGGGTTCAAATCTTGATCAGAATAAGTTACCTCGTTGAGGTTACTTCCGGCGCTGGACCCTGAACTCATTTCGCTGGCATTATTACCTTCATCTCATTCAGACGCTAGATACCACAGCAGTTGATAAAGCATCATAAAATAACTAATTAAACAAATTATTTTGGCTGCCTTTAATCTCATCAATGCTTTTTGAGGATCTCACTTGCTTTTCTTATAAGTCAGGTAGGACTATATAGATTTTTTAGCTCATGCTGAAACTTATTGATATACTTGTGCTCTTACATTTTCATTTTCAATTCCATATCGCCCTTGTTTCTAGACAGTTTTCGTTCTTATGATATTCGATAGGCCTATCTATTTTATTATAATTTACAAAACAGTATCATATAAATTGGATATTTAAACAAGATTGAAGAATAGTTATAAATTGCATTTAAGACAATAGGCCTATAATGTTTTTTTTTCTACAGTGTGTTCTGATTTTCTTCAAGTTAAAACCATGGTAAAACTGCCCTTGAATCAATTCGTGCTCTTATCATTTAATGTATATACGGCAGGCATTTCCAACTGCTGGCTCTGTGACGTCACACGTGGGACTGGCAGTGGAAGGGATGGAGATGTTAAATAGCGGTAACACAACATTACCTTCCCTCACGTGTTCTACCGGCTCTGCTCCGAGAGGGGAATCGCACTTCGAAGTCACAGGTTGGCAGTTGCAAATGACTGCTCTACGGCTTCGTGACCTATAACGGAACTGGAAGTTTCAGTCACAAGCTTCACGAAACCTCTCAACTGGGTGAGTGAGATGTCTTCGTCTGACATGGTTTTCAAAATTGTGATGTTATGTTTACATTTTCTTGTCAATTAATAAGCTCATAATATTCACATAAGTTGAAATAAAAATCTGGAATCACACATACACTAACTCCTATACTTTCTTTATTTTTCAAGCCCTCAAAATTGTTATTAAATCAAGTCCCCTTACGACTTGACTACTAATTTTTATGATTGCATCAAATGTTTGGGATGGTAGATATACAGCGTATTCCGAATATCACCGGTGAGCAATCCGATGGCATCACGGTGTTCCGAATTCCACCGATGACGTCATTGATGCTCCACCGGTGTCGCACCGGTGCCATCAACTTGCAGAGGTGGTGGCAGTCTCCATCAGCCGCCATCAGTGAATCTGATTGGTTCTTGTATAGGGCGGGAATTAGCAGACGAATAACATCGTGCACTGTTGTGTCATGGCGGTGTGTTCTGCTTTAGTTCTGCTGTATTGTTTGTAATGAGCACAACGTAAAAACAATATGTTAATGGCTTATGAGCGAACATGTCAACGGACCAGTTATTACTACTGGTTCAAGAAATAAATTGTTTATGCTATCTTTTCTTTGAACGAGATGGGAGTACGAAAATTTCGCAAAATTTTGCTAGCGTAGCACAGAAAACAACTTGTACAGTCGCCATGACAGCATCGATCCTCCCAGCAGTTTTGTTCCTTATTTCGCTGCAACGTGACGTCATTGATGCCACCGGACCGGCGAGATTCGGAATACGCTGATAGGTACTGTGTATTGAGGATCACGTAAGAGTATTTCCTAAAAGGCTAATTTGGCCGTCTTTTCAGTATTGGCAACTAATACCAGATAACACCAAAGAGGGTAAAGTCACAATGCCATGTACTGAAATAGTAATAATAATAATAATAATAATAATAATAATAATAATAATAATAATAATAATACGTTATTATTGTGGCAACCGTGCTAGAAACTTCTCGTTGCCTCGGGTTTAGAGCGCGCGTCCTGCAGAGGGGAGGGCGGGAAGACAGGCGGCGGAGAGAGGAAGGCCAGCGTCGGTGGGCACTGGGGCGCGGCGCGAGGAAAGGAGGGGGGAGAAATCGACTGCGGCGGAAGTAACGAAACGCCTGGAAACAGGCTGTTCCCGAACCGATTAGAAGCTACGAGACGCCGTACATTCTGGAAAGTGTGATTTAGTAATACATAGAAGGGCAAGAGAGCCGCACGGCCGGTTTTAGTTTGGACAGAGAGTTCAGTTTGTGAATCAGCAGCACCCAGGCGGAAGCAACGCGTCCGGGAGTCTTGGGATCGATGAGCCGTGAGTTGAGTAACTGTGGCAGTGTCCAGGCGGAAGCAACGCGTCCGAGAGTCTTGGGCTCGACGTAAAGTGGACTTGAGTAACTGTGGCAGCGTTCAGGCGGAAGCAACGCGTCTGGGAGTCTTGGGTTCGACGCGCACCGTGAACTTGAGTGAGTGAGCTAGAAGAACTAGCCAAGGCGGACCAACTGTGAACTGAGAACTAACAGTTTTGTGTTGTACATAGTGCTTTCTGAACATTAGTTGAGATTAGGAGTACATTGTTGTTCTCAATAATCCACGTGAATTGTCATTGTCGTCTGTGGAGTGCAATAACGAACACTGTATTGCTGTGTGGAGTGGAATACCCATTGTTGACAGGAGTGTTTAAACTCAGAAATAAAAAGTCATTATTTTTGTGAATAAAAGTAACATTATTGTTGAATTAAAAGTCACAGTATTAACAAAAACAATATCTTGTTCATTTAATTATTATCTATTACATCTCATCTTTATGTTGGAAGGTGTCTTCTAAATGGTTCAATAATTTGCGAAAGAGTATATTTTGCTCCTGGACCTCCCGCACATTATGTTGGTAATTAGTAGATTAGTATGACTACTGTAATATTAAAATGAATTTTATCTGACAACATGAAATTCATTGTTTTGACTAAAGAGTTTACGATTCACGAGACCTAACCTAGAAATGTATTTTGTTTGATCACGTGAAATGATTAGTACGAATTCCGAAAACGGAATACATCTTTGATATGTATGTCCTATTTAAAATACACACAGTACATCCTCCTATATCGCTACCATGCTATTTCCTTTCTTGGACATATAGGCCTATTCGCAGTCGCGATCAGCTTGGGGGTAGGGAGAAGGACTAACAAACCAGCACCGTAAAAAACAGCTTGTTATGAAACCTCAAAATAAGCCTCGGAATGCGACTGATTTTCTGGCACGACCACAGCAAAAATTATTATTCGGTTAAGGAGCTTTTATCATCTAGTCTGCTCCAAAAAAAAAAAAAAAAAGCTGAAAGTTAGAATTTTAAAACAATACATTACCGGTTGTTCTGTATGGTTGTGAAACTTGGACTCTCTCTTTGAGAGAGGAAAAGAGGTTAAGGGGAGTTTGAGAATAAGGTGCTTAGGAAACTATTTGGAGGCTAAGAGGGATGAAATTACAAGAAAATACCGACTGAGTTGGCTCATGCGTTTCGCATGGGACTCGCGTTTGAGAAGTACGTGGTTCGATTCCCAACCCGACCAAACTGACTGTGTTTTTCTGTGGTTTTCCACAGTTACTTAGGTAAATGCTGCGTTGGAATTTTCATTGCCACGCTCTATTTTTCCTTCCCCTCCCGTGTAGAAACAGAATTTAGATTTTCATATCATATCAGTCATCTTTCTCTTCTCATTCAATAGCCATCCAGGTCAAGACGCAAGTCTTCATCCGCTTACGGGAGGGGGTGTCCTCTCTAAAACCGTTCCTGAGTTCCCAGCCTTCCGCAATATTTCTGCCAGGATTCATTCCTTAAGAACACTTCCAAGGACGCTGCGACACCATGGAAGGGCCGTTGGAATGGTTCCTGTGCTGCTTGGTCACCTTGGGAGTGTGAACTTAGAGCGGGGGAGGGTAAGAATGTAAAGTTAGATAATATGTATATGGAAGATGTGTTTTAATGAACTGAGAAACAGTTAAGGCATGTAATTACTAATCTTTATTGCAGATAATAATGTGAGCCTATTCTATAATTTTAATTACGTCACATGACATACACATTTTCCTCTTAACCGGAGAATACTCGCACTAAATAATTTTCAATTGAATGTTAAAATGGCTGTTCATAAATTTTCATAGACTTTCTCTACAACCAAATGTTCAATGCCGTATGAAGTTTTTTTTTTTTTTTTTTTATATACACGTATTTTAAATTCTGAAAACCAAATTACAAGATCATAGATGAAGAAGGCTATATGGACAACCGGAATTTATTTCTCGTAATTCAAAAATATTTTAAGGATGAACATGTTTTAAAATTACTTTATAACTGTTTAATAAATAGAAAATTTGAATATGCTTCAGTTATATTGTCGCCTTTATATAAAAATTAATTATTATTAATTACCGTATATAGAAGCAAATTCAGAAGCGTTTCCTTCGATATGTACTCGTATATTTTAAGAAAATAAATATGGCAGTAATTAATAACAATAAAATACTTACTCGTATAATGTATTATTAAGGAATTTCATTATTTAGACCTAATTTCAATGACCTATTGGTAGAAGACTGTTGGCGCAATGATTATTCTTATATAAAATTGTTAATAGTGTAATTATTATGAGTAAGGAACTATTGCATCTTATTAATTTTAATGCAATGAAAAGAAATTATTGAAGAAATATACAATAATTGAGTATTCTTATTGTTAATAAAAAATAACGGTACTAAAATTCTCACTTTTAATTCAAAAGTGTAACTTGTTTTTATTTTCCTATCTCTTAAAAATAACCTTCCGAATTTTGACTATCATTACAACATACTCTCTACAAAATCGCTTTATGAACTTATGTGCAAGCCATTTGCTTAAAATTTGTATTAACACTTGTGATTTTACGTAGGTATAATATATTTTTTTTATTCTCAGACTTAATGAGTTTATGTATTGATTTGCATTATACAGCACAATTAGGCATAGTGGGATTTGTTCCTGTTGTTTGGCAAAATAAATAAATATAATTTTACAGTACTCAATCTGTTATAGTAATCTTCATAGAGCTTACATTAATTCACTTCGTGCGTCACCTTGATGGTATGTACACAAAAGCTACTGAAAATAGGGTAGTTTATCCTATTGTCAGCCACCTCCCAGTAGTCATTCATCTTGGCATAATTATGGAAAAAATAAGTACATCAAAGAATATGTACATATTCTGTTGGCTCACCAGTACTCTGTCATTCTTTGTCCTGCCCTCAAACCTCTAGTAACCTCTGATGTGAGAAATATAAAGCAATAGTTAGCCTCTAAACATGTTGTGGAGAGCACCATGTTGTTGTTGTGCGATATTCTTGTGCGTTGAACAACGTGCAGTGTCATTTCGTTATTATAAGTCAGAGCCACTTAAAACAGCGATTGAATGACTTGAAATATTCTAGAATAGTTAAATGAGCACTGAATTTGTGTTTTAAAAGTGTTAAATTAAGTATTTCAATGGAGCTGACTATAGGAGACTTCAGTAAGATAGAGAAGTCAGTAGTCAGCCTAGACGGCTGACTACTGGAACTATGGCTCACACTGAGTTTAAAGACCATTTTCTGTCATCTGCAAGCTTAAAGCCTGGCCTTTAATGTCAGACCATGATATTTTGGTTTAAATACATAAAACCCAGTAGTCAGCCTAGTAATACACTTAGGCTGACTATTGGTATCTTGATTAACCTATAGTCAGCCACCATCTCAAATATTAAAATCTAAATAAAATAATGTAATAATAATAATAATAGTGTAGAACTCATGAGAAGTTACCTAAAACTTGCTTCCTAGATATACATTTTACAGATAGGCCTATAAATAAAAATGTTTTCGACTAAAAAGGTGAAACAAGCGATTCACCAATATGAAGAGAGGGCGTTAGTGGAAGCTTTGCTTGAGATTCGGCAAAAGAATTTAAACATTGGTAAGGGACATTGCAAGAGGGACAACATTTTGAAGAGCATCTGTTCTGGCCAGGTTCCTTATCAAATACAAAAAAGGAACGACATGTTAAAGAGAGAGTTCCATGTACTATTTCATCAGCAGCATGATGTGAGTTCTTCCATAAAAAGAACTTGACCAAAATCGAGGAAACAAAATTAAAACAACAGAGAAAAGAGGAGAGGGAGACTCGAAAATCTCTTATGAAAAATAGCAAAGACAAAGAAAGGAAATTTACATTCATCTCAGATGCAAATGCTGATCCAGATGATGAATCTCAGGAAGAGGACAATTATTTAAGACAACTGTGTACTGCTTGTAATGATGAACTTATTAGTGACGTTGAAGATGAAGATTTGAAAAATATTGGGTGTGATAATTGTTCAAACTGGTTTCATTTCAAATGTACTGAGCTTAATGCATTGCCATATGATATTGCAGAGAGTAAAGAATTTCACTGTCAACTGGGCCTAACACAGAGCATTGTGAAGGAAATAGCCATTAGTGCCCTCAAAGGATCGGTTCAGATATTGAGAAATCATTTGTATGGGAGTGATAATGGAAATGTCAAGTTATCTTAACCGATGGCTGTTCATTGGTTTAGATATCAATGCCAATAAATCCGTAGGCCTACTATTATTTTTCTCGCGGTGTATGGCATTCCAATCATTCTAACTTATCTGGTAATCCCCCCCCTTTCTTAACTGTAAATGAGCACAAACGCTACTTAGGTGCAATTTTTTCTGACATTTTGTATATTCGATTCCCTAAGCGTTTCAAATGTATATCATTTTACCTTTTAGGTGTGTTTCCAAATTATATGTAATACGCTTTGTCAAATCTGGCAACCTTATCTTAAGGGAAGCTAAATGTATATTATATTCTGCTGATTTTTTTTTGTAAAAGGAATATTGTTTCAATAGTGTCTACCTCAGAAATGCCTTCTGTCATTCCTTTTAATTTTTTTGTAATACTGTGTAATGAAAATACATGTATAATGTTTATTTTATCATATTCTAACAGTAAAATTGAATTTAACCTAAATTTGGTTTAGAGGCTGAGTACTGGTTTCAAACTGGCTGGACACTTGATGTATGTGGCCGAATACTGGAGAATTTGTTACTACTATGAAAATGTATTATTTTTAGCCCAAAAAGTGTAGTTATAATGTTATGTTATGTGAAATTTGAAAACTAGACTATTTGAGGCGCTGACATGGGAAAGGTAGTAACTGCCAAAAGCAAAATTTTTCAGGGTAAGCAAAAAACAAATTTATGAACACTCTCTCACTTACATTATTACAGAAACTGCTTTAAATGAAACGCATACTCATGTTTGTGTTACACATAAAATTTGAAAAGTGTGGCACAGATTTACTGTGAAATCCTATTTTATGAAAATACAACATTGAAATCACTCCTTAGCCAAACTGAGAATTAACGTTATTTATACATTATGCACAAATTTTTCGGTAAAATGCATGATACTTTTCATCGAGGAAGTCTAACGTAGATAAAACAAGTCTCTTTTTTTTGGCGTCAGGGACGACTGGTCTTCTTTCAAGGCGTTGCAAGCACTACAAGTTAGTGATTGACGTTAATGACTATCCTTTCTTAAAAATCCTGTGCTCTGTCCACATTTCAAGGTCATTAAATGACTGTCTTGTTTTTATTAGAGGAAAATCAGCTCTTGAGAGTCTAATCCAGTTGAGGGTGCTGATTTTGATAGGAGTTGTATTCAAAAACTTGTCACATTCCGCAGAAAAGTCGAAGAAATCCTCATCCTTCATCATTATTACATTATTAGGCCTTACCTCTTCTGGAACCATGGTCTTGCATCTTTTATTTCTTTTCTCTATGATGCCAAATTCCCTATCACATGGCATGTAGGAATGTTCTGAAACCAGGAATTTCAATTCCACTGAATCAAAATGTTTCTTGGCAATAATGTAAATCAGGACCATTAGAATCATCCGATTCTTATTCTGCCCTGCACAGTTATCAGCCCATATTTGTCTAGACACACTCTGATGTTGTAAAAGGAGTTACTACCTTCTCCGCGCCAACAGCTGTGCACATACAACTTACAACATCTAGTGACTACGTTTCCAACTTCGTTTCATTACATACGGACATACTGCCTTCTCTGTGCCATTGGCATGGCCATTTACTACCTTCCCAATGAAAAACCTAAAAATTCGAATTTTTGGCAGTTATGACCTTTCCCATGTCAATGTCTCATTTGTTTGTAATGGTGATTAATAAAGGAAATAATGTTAAATGGTTTTCTTATCAGAAACTACTCTAGTGTATTACAGTACTGTTAACAGGCTGACTAATGGCGCAGTCACCCTACAAGGCTTTTAAAGTCAATTGTAAAATTGTTAAAATCAAGTGAATGATCATTCCAACTCTCAAGTACGCCAATTTCTGAAGTCTGCTCGGCAATATGTGCACTATGAATCTAAAATATTGCTATGTCTCTCTTTCAAATCGGCTTCAAGTTATCGCATGACAAGTGTCTCCTCTCACTCCAATATCTTTAGAATCGTGCACACGGCTCGCTTGCTTGCTCGCGGGTGCCCTTACTGCCTCGAAAGAGCACCTGAGTTGATGACCACTGCTCTAGAGTAATTTCAGTCATTCAAATTTTTTAATTATTCTGTTTCTTAATAGCCTCTGAATGTTAGTAAGCGTTATACTTTCCGCCCAATTGTTTTTTGCCCCCCCCCCAAAAAAAAAGGTACGTTTTCATTAAACGTTTAAACTTTCCGTGGTTCTTTCGTTTAAATAAGTAAAATAGATAAGCACGTTGTGAAGTTTTAGTATTTGTGAGATAACTTCGGAGAAATGTAAGACAGAAAATGAAAATACTTAGTATATCACACTGAATAGGAATAATAATAATAATAATAATAATAATAATAATAATAATAATAATAATAATCATAATAATAATAATATTAACAATAATAATAACAATAATAATAATAACAATAATAATAATCATCATCAACATCATCATTATCAGTATCATCATAATAATCATCTTTATTATCAATAGACAAAAGACTCTTTTATATACGCGTTATTACTTTCTAATACAATTTTTTCTCTAATGTATAAGGCCTATTAAAATACACAGAATAGAAGGTATGAAGTAGGCAATTACTCGTAACTTTAAAACTTTAATTCATGCCATTGAATAACATATTATTCTTTCAAATAGTAACGAAATCTCTTTCGACGACCTTAAAGCCGTATATAAATTACCTAACAAGCAAAGATTCTGATGGGGGCAGATAAAAAAGTTAAAATTTTTCCTTCCATCATGTTAATAATGTCAAAACAATTGCTTATACAAATTTTCACCACCCGACCGCAAGGGCCGTAAAAAATTAAGTTCGCCAGGGGCCGTTAACAGAAAGAAAACATAATTTCAATAGAAAAAATTATTGGAACAGACACAGCAATTGTTCAGCTATTTTTCAACATACTCCCCACCGGAATTGAGACATATTTGTCATATCATGGGACCAAGAGAGAGGTGTAGACGGCTGTCAAACGCTGATTCCGATCCCAAGCGACTGACTTCTACGACATAAGGATATAAAAATTGATCCCATGGTATGACAAATGTCTCAATTCTAGTGGGGGATGTGTTCACATATAACACAACAATTGCTGTATATTTTTAATAAATCTTTCCATGTAATTGTGTTTTTTTTTCTGTAAACGGGCTCAGGGAAAATCACTTTCTGGACGGTCTCGTAATTGCGGTCGAGTGGCCAGAATTTGTATAAGCACTTCTTTTGATATTATTGCCATGGTGGAAGAAAAAAATTAACTTTTCTATCTGCCCCCATCAGAATGTTTGCTTGTAAGTGTATTCATGTACAGTAGGAATAAGACACAAATAAATTTAAACATAAAAATTACTAAAACAAATAATCAATTAAAATTTTTAATGAGTTAAGCTAAGGTGTACTGAGTTAGGAATAGTCGACGGCCATTCACCGAGGCGACCAGAATTCGACCCTCGTCAGTGTCAGTGAAATTTGTGGTAGAGAAAACGACTTTAGGGCAGGTTTTCTCCGAGTACATAGGCTAGTTTTATTCTACCTTCAATTTAAACATTAGTCTACTTCATTATTAATCGTAGGCTATACCACAACCACCAGGAGAGTGCTACAGCCTCACCAGTCCGCAAAATTATCCGTGTTAATCCACAGAAAAGGCTTCATGCCTGATAGGCTGCAACAGGATTGAGGAGGATTTCCATTCTGTAACTGAACATAGGAATTAACAAGAAGTAAATATGTGATTATGTTTCATGAAGTACACCTGTAAAAAATCACACAATAAACAGTTTCGCAAATGGTGCAAAATTTAACGAAACGGGAAGTGTAAAGAATAAACTAAAACGTGGGAAACTGAAAAGAAAAACAGGTCTAAATAAAAAATCTGTTGGTTTTTGCGAATATCCTCAGCTAATCGGCAATGTATGCATTGGAGGGGAAAAGACTAAAGACAGGTTTGAACCTCATAAGTAACATCAATAATGCATCACTTATGAGGCAACAAGGCCAGGGGATAATAGGGTTGGATGGCCAGTTTCTTTCCCCCTCCAATGCATACATCGCCGATTAGCTGAGGATATTCGCAAAAATTTGTAAGATAGTAGCAATTGAATATAGTGTCAGTCGTGCATCAGTACGAGAACTGTTGAGATCAGAGAAATGCCATCCATACCAAATTCTGCTTTTTCAATAATTAAGTATAGATTATTTTTTTTACAGAATACATCAATTATCTGTAACCTTAACTGTGGAGATAAATGAAAACACACCTTGTGAAGCATAGGCCTACAATTTAAAGATCAGGCGACTATCAACGTGGGAGTCCACCAGACCCCCCCCCCACAATACTTATTTCCTGGAATACTTCCGATGTTATGTTGGCTATACTTTCAATCTTTTAGTAGCTTTCCATTGTTGTTCCTGCTATCCAAATCATAAATCACAGTTCATTGTTGTACGTCTCAGTAATGAAACGGTTTATTTAGTGTATGGGGTGCGAGTAGACCACCATGTTACTGTTTGTGTTTATATTGTGCTGGTGTATGGTATTTGAATTTGGAATATTTTATGAGAGGTTTGTAAACTGGCATTCAAAGATATCTGATCTCCAATTTTCCGATCGTGTAAGCAAACTTTCTAACCACGGTTAAAGTCAGAACCAAAGATATAACAAATTAACAAACTTTGAAATAGTTTCGCTAGTTCTCAATAGGTGACCTTATTATTGGGATGGGTTATATAGACCTAGTATTTAGGAAAATGTTGATGTAGATTAAGTGTAAAATATTCTCATAATTGACAGTATCAACGGTGTTGTTTTAGAATAACTAGAGAGGAATTAAATTTTCAATTTTATAATGCAGGTATAGGCCTATCTATGTACTATTGGCAACACTGAATGTTACCTTTGCCATCTATTCATAGAAACGATAACTAAAGAAGTCAAACTTACACGAAAAAATTATCGAACGCTATCAATTAGAGGGGTCAGGCATCTTTGACCTCCAGTGTACATAAAATATATATTATATTATTCTCTTGTAACAATGTACAGTACAGTAGCGACTAACACTTGTTTTTTTTTTTTTTCAAGCTTTCGGATATTGCAGGTATAAACGGCTTTTATTATCAATGCCGCAAATAACTCTGTTTCGAAAATGAAGAGAAACGAGATGTAGTTCAAATTGGATTCTTTCTTGTACATGAGCACACACAGAAAAAGGCGGAAATTCGTCTGTGAAATGCAAAAAGGTGCAAAATAGACGTAGAGGAAATCCAAAGACTACATTATGATGCGAGCGAGAAGTCAAAATGCACCGTGTGTGACACAAAGAAAGACATAAAAACAAAACCATTCTGTAATAAATGTATGAAACCCATGTGCCTGAAGTATATGAAACATATCTGCAGTGGCTGCTATGAAAACATGATTGAATTAGTTCATAATACTAGCTCAGACGAATGGACAGTTTTATCGTTGTTCTTTGTGGACCAACCTTTTTCTTTTCTTTCAATTATCATATTGGTTCTATGTAATATTAAAGAATATATTACATTGTTTCCATATTTCAGTCTTCAAATTTGAATATAGTAAGGGCGGTCTAATGACACCCCACGTTTTCATTTATGTTAGGAAATTTCATGTTACTATTCCAGGTTTAAACGGCAGCATCAATCGTCAAATCACAACTATCCACATAGGTTCCCTTAACAGAAGAGGTCTCCAAAACGCGTGTAGTCATTCGTGATTCCGATGCTGCCCGCCGAACACAGTGTGCTGTAGAGAAGGGGGAGAGACTCGTACCTCAACAAATGGGAGCGGTCAGTGAGGGATTGCGGCAACGATTTCCCTTATGTTTACAAATAATAACATCGAAAGGATAAGAAATATCATACGTTTGTATATTACTTTGACATACTAAGAAGCTTATACTTTTGATTGGGGAATATTCAATAATGGAATAATTCATTTCGCATTACATCTACAAGACATTCTGTATGCACGATTTTACAAATGCTCATTCTGTAAAGGGCTTCATTGATTTTCCAACATTCCAAGTTAGAACATAGCTAGCAAGAAGTTCTTTTGTTTAAGACTGAGGATACTTGTGTGTTTGTATTTTCTCGTTCCAAATTTATCAAAATATTTGTATTTATTTCACCTAAAATGAAACAAAAACTGTAGGTATATCTTGCGAAATTGAGTGTAAACGTATCGTAATATACTTATTATTATATATAACAGACGTCCCAAAATAAGTTATTTTCACATGTTTTAACACACTCTTAAGATTTTTCGAACAAATTAAACATTTCATATTCTTCCCACTAACACGAAAATATATTTCTCTTCTCTTTCATCCTTGAATGTACTACGTCCATGATTAGAGGACATTGTGAAACGGTCGAACACTCCGATCAACACAGTGATAATGGCAGTCCACCACTGCTCTTCGTTTGCGCATAAACATTGAGTACAGTACACGTGGGGATGGGTGAGGCGGAGCGCGCTCATTACGTACTGGCGTCGGTTCCGTTCAGAGGCTTACTCGCGAGTATGCTTAACATTCTTTACTGATTGGAGAAAATGCACACACAGTGTCCTCAGAAAGTCGTTGTATGGGTAGATTTAGCATAAAATAATGAAATTGATTAATTTTTTATAGAAACAATTTAAATCCTAATAATTATCCTAGATGTATGAGCTTTTGTTTCGTTATACTGTATTATCCCAGCTTACAGAAAGGTTTTCCCGATGTCCTTTAGAAGAACATTTGGTTTCAGCAACCTGGTTATGCTCCTGCGAATTTTTGGTAGAGAAGTAACGAGATTTCTGAATGAAATACTGTATTCCCTGGTAAATGAACCAGAGGAAGAGGATACATTATATAGCTGGCTAGGTCATCTGATCTTAGCCCGCTGAATTTCTTTCTGCGAAGTAATTTAAATCCTCGGTGTAGTATCCAGTTAAATAAAATAAGGTTTAAGTTCTCAAGGAGAGAATTAGAGATCAGATGCAACAGATAATTTCTGGGATTGAGCAAGATGCAGTAAATGGGAAGCTCTTGTGACAGAGTGAGAAACTGATTGCTTGTATAGGTCTTTGGTTATCATTTGAAGAATCTAGAAACTATCGTGAATAATTTAATACTGTGTGTTTTTTACATCAGTAATTGTCAGGTAAACATTTAAAAATGTATATATCATAAACTCAAAATTTTTCGATTATAATTTGGCAAAATTGGCAAAATTGACAAAATGTTTTCCTTTTTATAGGCTACATACAATTTAAAGTCGCTAGAATCCAAGTGTGTAACGATTTATTTGAAATGTAAATAAAGAAATTGCAAATCTAGTCTTTCAGGTGAAGCTCCCTGTAAAGCAGATTTGAATAATTTCAAGGGAAAAATTGTTCCGGGGCCGGGTATCGATCCCGGAACAATTTTTCCCTTGAAATTATTCAATAAAGAAATTGTTTCTGACACTGTATATGTATATCAGCATTATTTTAATATTGACATAATACTAGGGCCTATTTGATTTATTTCTTTAACTTGTGTCTATGACATTTTATGATGAAAGTAAAAATTATAAAGTTATTAGTAATATTCCACAATATTTTTACAGTACATACGAATAATAATTTCAACTTTGTATTTCTGCGTTTATTTCATCTCTGTGCACATCGGGGAAGTGAAAGGGAACGCAGAACCCCCGCCATGTCTTTTCGCTTACACCACCTTATAAACAAACGCAGTGGTGGATTTCAGGCGGCCAGCGAGAGCCGAAAGTTCGTAAAAACTATAATGATTGCTTTATATAATCCGTCACTGAGCAATACTTACCTTCCTGTATACTCGTATCGGGCCAAAGCATTAGACTACTGTCTCATTGGGGAAGGTGGAAGTTTATAAGGGTTAGTCTTTAGTGATTCGATATAGGTATTAAACTACATTTCATACAAGTTGAGAGGATGCGTAGGTATTTCATTCCCCTTCTACTTGCCCTTAGTCCGTCAGTGACAGACCGGTAGCTGTTACTTCTTATACCTGTACCCCCTAAGCTGTACACACAAGAAAATAAAATATTGAATAAAGTGCATTAGTGAATATAAAATACAGTGACAAGTTATTTGACAATTACATGTTTTGAGTATATTTTAGTGTCGTTCTTACAATATTTTCAACTAATGTAAGGAAAGTTAGTTTGCATTATGAAGTCAGGGGGGAGTGAACAGTGCAGATCGTCCCATTGTGTATGCTGTAGAGTACGGTAGCAACTAGAGGTGAAGAAAACATTTGTCTTCTGCTGACAGTAGCTTTTTAGCAATAAAATGAAATATAAACGCTTAGTACAGATTTTCGAAATACAGATTGCAGGTAAACATTTTCAACAATAAAATTTGTCACTGTGTTGAAAGTCAATTAGTCGAACGTTAGTGAGATGGACAGTAGCATCTTCTCCTTCACTGATGGTAGAGAGTGTGAGTAGAGAGGAAAGCCCTGTCAACCAAACTGAAATGGGGTTTAGTGCCCAGGTCTAATTTCTCTAGTGCAGTAAAATATTTATAGCTTGTCTTTCAGCGTATTACTTTTGTTTGGATGCGAGAGATTAACAGTCTGCTACAAGAGGTCAAAATATGAACCGATGAAGATACAGAGTGGAAGAGAATTAACCCTGCAGGTTTCAGAGCGAATGTAATAAAAAAGTGTAATACCATATTAGTGAAAAATTCATAATTTTTTTTTTTCAGATTTTTTAAAATTGTTTAACACCCTCTTATTCGGTAACTATTGAGAGTGGGATCGTGATTTTGTTCATATCGATAGAAAATCTAATAAAGAATTATTTGTCCCTCTAGAGTATTTCAATAGCATGGACGGTTTTCGTATAAATTAAACTTAACAAGCCACTGAACGGTGCGAGCAGATTACAACGTAGTAGTCAGAGAGGAAGGTAGAAAGTACTTCACCTAGGGAGACAGACCTGAGTTCGTTGACTTCTTACATCTGTATTAGAAGAAAAAAGAGCAGTGTGTTAGAGATGATGTTGCCAAAGTGCTGAACTTCCAACAAAATTTTATAATTAACCATTAATTAACTAATTATAAGTTTTCTACTCATTTGAGTGTACCCTATGATCCCTTTAATCTGTAGGATTATTTCACTTCCACCCTGTATTTGTTAGAGGTTGATGACAGCATAATGTAAACGGGCTACTGTTTAACCCTTAGAAGGAGGAAGACTTATACCACTATTGCACGCAGATGTGTAACTCTTGACCAGGAGGTCGTATATAGTGGACGCCATCGATTTCGGTAGATGAAATTTGTTAATCAGAACTTCAGAGCGAGTTACTCATAGCTGCAAAGTGGGTTGTTATCTTCGTCACAAGCAAACTGCAACTTGAATGGGTGAGACATAAAAGTAAACATACATTCCCGATTATCCTAGTGGACTCGGATGGACAATCACCTCCAAAAACAATGCACATATAACCAATTTTATAGAATTGCAGTAGTCTATGTGAGTGCATGGCTATGAAAAGGAACCAGTTCCCGCACACAATTTTATCATTATCCAATTTAATAAACCCTATTTCACCCTGAGGTATATTAGTGTTATAGTTGGCATCAAAATACATATTTTATAACCAATAAACAATAGTAAAGTGATAATATAAAATAGTGGTCACAGTTACAATTAACATGAATTATGTAGAAGCATGCACATTAGTGAAAGAATGGCTCCTGTTACAGGATTAATGAGATGTTTGAGGAATAATCAATGTAAAAGGTATAGAAGAATGTCTAACCGTTTCAGAGTAAATCACGATCTTAAAAACATAATCAATAGTAGATTAATAAAACAAATTTTCACTCTCACTTTCAAATTAATACTTAATTCATGAACAATGAAACAGTTAAGAGTAATAAAGACATATTACAAGCAATGATTTACGGTTACAAGTTACATACATGATTCTGGAATAATTACAATAATTAAAATATAACACAAGTAATGACTTACAACTAACGAATACCGAAATTCTTGAAGGGCAATATATAATGGTAGAGGTAATACAAAAGGTTTAAAAACAAATGTAAACAGTACAGTAAAGGAATAGTAGAAAACATGACTTAAGATTACAAATTAAACACATTCTTTTTAAAGCAATAGGTAACAACAAAGAGATACTAATAACAATACAATGACTGTAGTTACAGATTAAACACATTATTTTAAAAAACAAACAAGCAAAGGATTAATAGCTATTTTCAGGCATCATTCAAAGGGACCATGACTATAATTTACATCTTCTTGACGTTATTTCGTATATTATTTTGTGTTTCAATCTATTTCAATTTGTTATTTTTCACTGTAACATCAAAATATGTTTCATAAAGCCTCAAGACATTTCTCTATACTTATTGTATCACGGTACTCTTTGTCAATGGCAACCTGTAATGGTTATAGGAAGAAATGTATATAAATAAAAATAAAATAGTTATTAAACACATTATTTTAAAAGCAATAAATAACTGTATTAAGAGATGACTTGAAATTTACGAATTAAATGCATTATTTACTAACAACAATTGACAATAAGGAGGTATTACAAGAAATGGCTCAAAATTGGAAATTAAATACATAATTTAAAAAAAATAAATAAATAATAAAAAAATAAAAATAAAAACCAATAATACAACAGTATGCGAAATTGAAGACTTACAGTTTCATAATAGTTGATTAGAACTAATACATTTTTCCCCCAGAATAAGTTAACATTTTAAAGTTTCACGAATATCCGGCACACAATTGCCTCTGCATAATTTTTACCTCGTTACTATGAAGTATAAAGACAATCTATGTATAACATACTGTATATACATATATATATATATATATATTCTATAATCAACAGACTGATTGACTAATCACCTTAAACCATGTGTGTAAGTTTCTGTTAATCATTAGTCAAAAGATAAGACGGAGTTTTACGAAATACGAACATTAAAGGATGTAAAATGGAAAGTAAAATGATCAAAATATACTGATTTATTTTTTCCAACCAGAAGACATGCAGCCTTTAAATTTAAAACAAAGGTTCCTTTATAAAATTTAATTAGACTATTCATCTCAACTCTTATTTCAGCATACCTCTTCTTTCGGTTATTTATCGAACGTGTAGATTTCTGTCGCTTCCGCAACTCATTCTTGTGCTTCATGAATGTTTGTTATTAATGAAGACATTTCGACACAATTCATACCTTTTTTTTTACCTGTAGCTTCATCTATACTAATAATAAATCTGTAGCCGAAATTTTTCTGGTAATTTTCGATTTTCCAAAAATAATTGGTCCTAACATATATAATTAACCACCCTGAAACCGAAAATCGCTTTTTTCTAAATTTTGTTTGTATGTATGTCTGTCTGTCTGTATGTTTGTTACCTTTTCACGCGATAATGGATGAACGGATTTCGATGAAAATTGGAATATAAATTATGTTCGTTGTAACTTAGATTTTAAGCTATATGACATTCAAAATACATTATTTAAAAGGGGGGTTATAAGGAGGCCTGAATTAAATAAATCCAAATATCTCGCTTATTATTGATTTTTGTGAACAATGTTACATAACAAAAGTTTCTTTAAAAATAATTTGAGATAAGTTTTATTCCTTGAAAAATTTTGATAGGACTGATATTTAATGAGATAAATGAGTTTTAAAATTAAAATAACTGCCAACTAAGGCCGTATAATGAAATAAAAAACAAATGACTTCGTCTATAAGGAGCCTTGGACAGCAACAATCGAAAGCTATGAAAGATAGCCTACAGAGAATGTTTCTGTGTTTGTATGAAGTAATATCGGAAGCTAAATTAACCGATTTGTATAATTAATTATTATTTCACCATTGGAAAGTGTAGTTTCTCTAGATGGACATAATGCTATAATGTTATTACAGTAACTTCTGATATAATATAATGTAATGTAATATAATATAATATAATATAATATAATATAATATAATATAATATAATATAACTTATGTAATATTATACAGTATAATAAAATTTAAGTTATTTGAAGGGTTCAGAACCATAGTGGGCCAAACGCCATTTACTGAATACGTACAAAACAAGGGTTAAAATTAAGTTATTACCATAATTCAATGGAAACCTATAACAAGTAAAATAAAGTATACACATTAAATCTAAATGATGTCCATCTTCATTAAACTATGGTTGCACGTAATAAAAATTAGAAACATGTTAAAGGAATTGTCATTGCACCAATGAGTGGTCTATGGACCAAAATGATCGCATTTTAATTATTTGGATATAATTTCAATTAAGTGACATATTAAACTATTTATCCTTATATCAACCACGAATGTTCCCTTGACCAGATGTCCTATTTTAATTATGTAATTACTTTATATTTATTTCTAACAAGTGCAGCGGAGCGCACGGGTACGGCTAGTGAAGTAATAAACATTTGCAATAATTTCTTGGTTCCGGTTATGCAATATATATATATTTTCCCCCTTTTAAATTAGAAAATGTGGGAGGCGAATTGTAAAATTATTACGAACAAAAGTCATTTACGGCATTCCTATGAATCGGACTGTACTGTGGTGTGTTTTATAATAATGGCGATACGAGCTGCTGGTGTATATAAACGACTGACAGCGTTATCGCAACTCATTCATGCAGTCGGAACGTTTGGCTCGCCTACTAGCTTTGTCATCGAGGTCACCTGTCAAAATTGCTGACTCCAACTGTACCTACATAATCGAGTAAATTCGTGTTGGGTTCGCTAGCCGAGCAGTTTAAGACATGTCACGGTATGTTTGGCTCTGTAATATTGTAGTCAGACAGAATAAAAATTGGGCTATGTTTCCTCTATATGTATTTTTATAAAACGGTTTCCGGTGTATCAAACTTTAATTATTTCGGTGCGCATGCGTCGATCCACTTCCACCACCTACTTGAATGTTCGAGGGGAGGGGGATGGTCGTGGAGATCACGGTTGGAACGCGATGTCAGTTGGGGACTTGGCATGATACCGGTCATTAAGAAGGCAGAATCAACTGAGTTGGAGAGATCAACCAACCGAAACTTGACCTTTACTACATGATAAGTATACACCGGGAACTTGGAGATTGTGATTGTGAGATGGGTTATGTGTGGGTTAGCAGATCTTAACAGATATGTAAAAAGGGGCTGCAGCTAAATGAAATAATTTGGTTATTTATTTTTTCTGAAAGTTTGCTGTTTATTCTATTTTAAGAAAAAGATTGTAATGTGGGGAAGATATTCTTCTTAGTTATTGTTGGAAGTTTCCTGTTAATTTTATTATTATTATTATTATTATTATTATTATTATTATTATTATTATTATTATTATTATTATTATTATTATTAAAGGGAATATTCTTGTTATTAATTGTTGAAGGTTTCCTGCTAATTCTATTTAAGAGATAATTGTAAGCTTAATAAAGGGAGGTATTGTAATTTATGGATTTTTCCTTTTTCTGAATGTATTTGGTTTTCAAACTTTTTCTTACTTAAACACTGCTGTAGTGAGGCAACGTTACAGGCACAAGATTCGTCCGGCCAGCATATCGTACCTAAGATCGCAGGTTTGCGTCCCAGCCACTGCAGTCAATTGAGTCTATGGTGAAGGATGGGGAGGGCCCATGTAAAACAATCGGTGTAATGGTACGCATGGAAGCTGACGTGGTTTCACTTGACTGCAGTTCAAATAATTTTGCTCCTTTTCTAAGAAAACAAAAAAATTACAAAAAAATATAGTTTTAATCAAGTGCAGTGCCCTTAATGTTATATAAAATTATAGAATATCAACGTATTTTATATATAACATACAATTTATAATATGATCATAATAGTCTACTAGCTGGCCACTATAATGGGCGCACGGCTCAATGGCGAAGGGTAACTACAAAAATGATGCTGACGATATTTATCAACATCATTACAAATGGTTTTGGGATATGTTTTCAAAATGAATGTATTTTTCTAAAAATGTCAAGTCACCAAACATATAACACCGAAAACTCAACATTAAATAACGGAGTAACTTATGGAAGAGGCGAGACATCAGTCCTTGTTGCGCTAAGACAATCACATTGCTGAGAATTATCGGTCGTACATTACAAGAGATGCAGTAGCAGCTGTGGGCCACAACCCTGATACGGTGGGGGAGTGGGAGGAGCTGATAATTGGTGGGTGACGTACGTAGAAGAGGAGGAGACGAGACGTGGCAATGAATGAGTGAACAGTCCAAGCTCCTCCTGTCTGCACTATATAGCTGCTACTTCTCTCGCCACGTCAGCCCAAGTGTTTCAGAACGCCCGTCATGACTAATTTCCAGGGAAAGTCCAAAATTTAGACTCAACACAGAAGTAAACGGAAATTCTGAGAATTATTGTTCTGGGATCGCAACGTAGCAATGTGCCAAAAATGCAAAGGGGAAAATTCGGAGGAAAATCTAAAACGTAAATCACTTTCGGTCTCTCTTCTTCGAAGAATTTCGGGTCCAATGCAATGTTTCCGTGAGCTCCAAAGCACTCAGCCATTCGTTTCATTCCACAATACGAGGAGGCCTACATCTTACATGCGGTATTATAGAACGTACGTAACTAAGAGTCATTTTTAAATTAAAAGTTGATTTAAAAAGAATAGTAATTGTCATTGAATTCCTTTTATTTATTTATTTATTTATTTATTTATTTATTTATTTATTTGTTTATTCTGGTGTAGTTAAGGTCATTAGGCCTTCTCTTCCACACCACCAGAAATACAAATACAGTAGGCTACAATACTAGAAATAAAAAGAAAAAAATCGTACTATAAACAAAGTAAAGCCACACAAAAATATACACAGTTTGCAGTCACACAAAATTTAAATGAGTGATGAAATATAATTAATTGTATCCTAACCAAGCAGAAGCAGAATTAAAAATTCCATTCATTAATAGGAAAAAGAAAAGTCATGAGGTTTTGTGAAAACAGTTGTCAAGAAACTAAGATTATGATAAATAAAATAATTAATTAGTCTATGTATATTCCCTTCACACATCATATGTCAGTAAAATTCCAAAACAGTTTCTAAATATGACCGATAATGTGATTCGAAGGGCTGTAGAAGGAATTTTGCAGCTTCCTAGTGACACACCTAACAGCATGCTCTACACCAGCCAGAGTATCTATCTAGAACAGCTAAACATCAACAAATCATTAGAATATTCATGTGATAGCTACTCATGTCAATGTAATTAGAGATTTTAGAAACATTGAAAATCGCTGTCTTAATGAACTGAAATTAGACCAGTCCATAAAGAATTTAAATGTTCGTCAAATAATACATCTGAACGAGACAAATATGAGTGGTGCTTATATCCTCATAAAGGAAAATTTTTATTGAATTATTTTCAGAAGTACCATGTGCCAATACTTGGATTATTAAAAAGTAAGCATTTTTCGGCTCAGAGTGGAGAGATATGATAAAAAGGACAGCCATGGTAGCGCCAATTCGAGCTCTTCCAGGACGTTTCACAGGCACATCCTATAGTGAGTTTGAATTCTTACCTAATGTGCTTGGGACGTGTCCTCAGGGAAAATCTTGGGAATAAAACAACATAACATCATTCGTTCCCTTCTTGCTGCTGCTTTCCGAAACAAAGGTTTGGAGGTTTATGAAGAAGTTCATTGTTTGGCAAATCAAGATAGAATACGAAGGATTGACATCATCGCCAGCAGTCCAAAGCACAACCTAAGGATATTGATACGGAGAAAAAAGAATACACGAGTCAACAATACCTTACTTCACACTGGCCGCGAAACCAGGTGGCCCGGGTTCGAATCCCGGTCGGGGCAAGTTACCTGGTTGAGGTTTTTTCCGGGGTTTTCCCTCAACCCAACCCAATAAGAGCAAATAATAATAATAATAATAATAATAATAATAATAATAATAATAATAATAATATTTATTAATACTATACACTTGAGCTACATTAGGCATTGCAGCCCGAAAGAGCAGAAGCTCGTGCTCGGGAGCAGTTCAGATCAGTTATACAAAATATATCACAAAATTACGAGAGTTCATTGAGCACAATCACATTAATAAATGGTAAAATACATACAGCATGTAATAACAGGGTCTATATACAAATAGAAAATACAGAAGTACATGAATATTAGAGTAACAATTTTAACTCAATTAGCTTAAACAATTAAATAATTAATCTGATTTGTTTCTTCAATCTATGTGTGTTAAGTGTACTTAGCTCAGGGTAAGCTCTAATTAATGTATTATATATTTTGGGTCCAAAATTTCTGCTGTGTTTTAATCCAGCAGTTGTGTGGCATGCTGGGTAACTTTCGGTGCTGGACTCCGGACTCATTTCACCGGCATTATCACCTTCATTTCATTCAGACGCTAAATAACCTAGATGTTGACACAGCGTCGTAAAATAACCCTTACTTCACTTCCGTAACAAATACAACGTCCAGAGTATCACAGTGACAGGTCTGCTGTTGGAGTCCCGGGAAACAGTCCCTAAATTCTTTTGCGACGTGGAAAGGGAAATATAAATTACACAAAGCTATTCAGGACGAAATTGTCCAAAACATAATTAAATACTAGTTGGCATCTTAAAAAACCATCTTTATGGTAAACACTCCACATGATTGTTAAAGTTATGTATTTATGAATAATAAATTTATTTTACCTTCAATTTTTATCTGTGTTCTTTTTTATTTCATGTGATCGTTCATGTGCAACCATTATTGTAAATTGTGTGTTATTCTGTGTCTATAGGCAAGCCTTGGAAGGCCAGATACTAAAATAATAAGTGGAATATTAGCCTAAATAGAAGACAGAAACGAATGGATAAAATACGACGAAATGAACAGATAGCATCTACTCTTGAAATATTTAGAAGAATGTGAGATCCTATACTGGAAAATGATAAACAAAAAATTTATGAATATCAATTTTAGTATTAAGTAATTACTTCTTTAGTTTAGTTATATTTTATTAGTCTAGTCTAATTTATATTGCATTTTACTATGTTACAATAAAATTTCACTGTTTGGAAAAAACGTACCATGTACAGTATATTTTCTCAAATACGGAACAAACCGGAATAAATAAATAAATAAATAAATAAATAAATAAATAAATAAATAAATAAATAAATAAACTAATTAATTAAACAAATTAACTAATTAAGTAAATAAAGTAAATAAATAAGTAAAAATAAATTAAGTAAATTAACTAATTAAATAAATAAAGTAAATTAAGTAAATAAAATAAATAAATAAATAAACAAGCGAGCGAGCAAGTCAGGAAGCAAGCAAGCAAATACGAAAACAAGGAAATAAGCTAATTTATTAATTAAATAAATAATAAATAAGAAATAAATAAAGTATGAATAAAATATTTAACATCATTGAACTAATTTTCTATTTAAAAGATTATTTGGAAATATATTACAATCACTAATGTAAAAATATATCTCGTCCAGCCATGTTTATCAATTAAAATATAGCACAACACATTGGTTGCATGTGTGCCTTTACAAAAATGTTGTGGAAAGACGATAATCTGTTGATGTACAATGCAAGCATATATAAGATTGTACACAAACCTGTTGTTGCACTTTGAAGAACACAGTGAATTGTGTTCATGATCACGAAATATAAACTGAATTTTATGCAGCGATGCTTGCAGACTGCCCCTAGCATTATCGGATGAGAATAACACAAACGAACTGCAGAACCACAGTCCCACACGGAATATGCAACATCCTGGCAACTGGATGTTGCTAGGGGTATACGCTCTGGGGAAAGTCAATATTTTTTTGTTATTTATGCTGTTAAGAGAACAAAATTCTTTAGTGAATTCCAATTAATCGGAACATCCTCATTGAATTCAAAAAAATGCTGCTGTGAACAACGTTTAAAATGCTTAATATATATAGGCCTCATTTTCTCGGTTGTGAAGTCACTGTAAACCCAATTTATTATGTGTGAAAATTATTTTATTTATTCGGCAAATTAGCTAAAGCACTGAAGTTTCAATATTAGCTGCGAACGTTCATAAAATTAATTCTAAAATAAATTCCTAGACCATTACATTAATTAAATTGTTTTATTTAACGACGCTCGAAACTCCGAGGTTATATCAGCATCGCCGGTGTGCCGGAATTTTGTCCCACAGGAGTTCTTTTACATACCAGTATATCTGATATGAGCTTGTCGCATTTAAACACACTTAAATACCATCGTCCTGGGCCGGGATTGAACTCGTAACCTCTACCTACTGCGCCACCAAGGCCGATAAATTCTCAGGTCATTTTTAGCTAAACTTGTAAGGAGAAGTTCGACGTCGCAGATTCGTTAATTAATTTTGGTCAGAGCACACAAGTTCCAGTTTCCTTTCCCATAAGCAATAGCCCTAGTTCTTCCAAAAATAATATATTTTGACCATTATTTTGAATTTAAAACCTGACAAAACTGGCGTTTCAATTAATTCGAAACTTTACTGCTTTTTGTGAGCTATAATGTACAAAAATTAAAGGGCAGGTCTTTCGGCGTTTTCGATTGGGCTATACTAGAGCTGGGGACGGAGCTAGTAGAACTGTTGAGTTACTCGGTTCTATAGGTTTATGTGCTTGGCAGCGGAGCAACGATTCGGTTAAACGTAGCCGTTACCGGTAAGTTCAAACGTTCAAACAGAGTTCACGTGATTTACTTAATTCTAGCAGACCACAACGTAGGTAGTCTACTGTTGTATTTAAATATATTCTGCTGCAGGACAAATTATTTCCTTATCCCCAAGGCGTGCTGAAAGGCCTCTAGTATTGAAGAGGAGTTCATCCTATTAGCCTATATGACATGTTAAGTGGGCCTAATGAACACAGACAGTCTGAACATATTATTATTATTATTATTATTATTATTATTATTATTATTATTATTATTATTAATACTAATATTAAAGTCCAGGATAACAGAGAAGGTATGGAATTTAACGGGTTACATCAGCTCCGGGTTACATCAGCTCCGGGTTACATCAGATGACGTGATTACATCAGGAGAAAATCCACAAACGATTAGGGAAAACACGGAAATTTTACTTGAAGCAAGTAAAGAGACAGGTGTGAAAGTAAATCCAGAAAAGATAAAGTATATGATTGTGTCTCGTGACCAGATTATTGTACGAAATGGAAATATAAAAGTTGGAAATTCATCTTTTGAAGAGGTGGAAAAATTCAAATATCTTGGAGCAACAGTAACAAATATAAATGACACTCGGGAGGAAATTAAATACAGAATAAATATGGAAAATGCG
Source organism: Periplaneta americana (assembly GCF_040183065.1). Lineage (NCBI taxonomy): Eukaryota > Metazoa > Arthropoda > Insecta > Blattodea > Blattidae > Periplaneta > Periplaneta americana. The sequence goes on from NC_091125.1 coordinate 22,126,197, forward strand.
TTTTATAATTCAGATGAGAAGCTTTTATCATCCAGTCTGCTCTCAAAAATGCTGAAAGTTAGAATTTATAAAACAATTATATTACCGGTTCTTCTATATGGTTGTGAAACTTGGACTCTCACTTTGAGAGAGGAACAGTGGTTAAGGGTGTTTGAGAATAACATGTTTAGGAAAATATTTGGGGCTAAGAGGGATGAAGTTACAGGAGAATGAAGAAAGTTACATAACGCAGAACTGCAAGCATTTTATTCTTCACCTGACATAATTAGGAACATTAAAATATCCAGACGTTTGATAGGCCTATAGGCAGGACAGGTAGCACGTATGAGCGAATCCAGAAATGCATATAAAATGTTAGTTGAGAGGCCGGAGGGAATAAGACCTTTGGGGAGGCCGAGACGTAGATGGGAGAATAATATTGAAATGTGTTTGAGGGAGATGGGATATGATTGCAGAGACTGGATAACCTTGCTCAGGATAGGGACCGATGGCGGGTTTATGTGAGAGAGGCAATGAACCTCCGGGGTCCTTAAAAGCCATAAGTATTGTTATTATTAGGCCTATTATTATTATTATTATTATTATTATTATTATTATTATTATTATTATTATTATTATTGTCATCATCATATTAGAGTGATTAATATTAAAATATATTAAAAAAGGAAGTGTATTATATTTTTCTTCTACTTGTGTTTATTGGATTTGTGTTACATCATCAGTCATCATTTTATTTGTATTTATTTCTTCGGATTATGTTACCTAATTACTTTAATTTATCAATAACTCTTCACCAAAGAGAACATGGTTGTATTGAAGGCTAGTAATATTATAAAATGAATAAACATTATGTTTTTCAATTCGAGATTCCATGTTATATTGATTATTTTATCCATTTTCCGTAATAGTAAATAATTCTGTGTGTTATTTTTAAGTGTTTTATGCAGCGCTTCATGGAGCCCGTTTCTTTGTACCTTCTTTTTTACTTAGCTGCAGCGTTTAACGTTTACCTCACATGTTAATTTATTACTGTTATTATTATAAATTATTTTATCAATTTTATTTCGTCTGTCATATATAACAACACTGAAAGTTAAATAGATCTGTCATATAAAATAACTCCGCAAATAGTTGTACTCACTCAAATAAAATTTGCAACCGCCATTTTGCAATGAAGAGAAGCACTTTTTTCTCATCAATTGGCAAAGCGAAAGCACTTTACTACAACGCTTTTAAAACACGCTTGGTTTCACTTTCAAAGTACGTTCTAAAATCGACACAATCTATCTAAATTTTAAGTCTGCAGCCACAAATTTGTACTCGGTACTGTACTCGGATCAACCGAGTAATGACGTCACAGTAACTGCTCCGAACCGAACCGCTCCGTCCCCAGCCCTAAGCTATACGACGTAAGTTAGGCAAAATACTTGTTTAAAAATTCTGACTTCACCTTGTACATAGGCTCTTGAGCTCACATTTCTGTACTTCGTTCCATAATGTCTGAAAGGCAAAGTAAAACATTGGGTTGTCGGTTTCCGAGCTTATGCCGCGTCGTCTCGGTTGCTAGAGCTAACGTTTCGACCATCTTGGTGTGGTCTACAGCTCTGAGGACGACCACAGAACGATGATCGAAACGTTAGCTATAACAACCGAGACGACGACGCAGAAGCCCGGAAGCCCACAACCCATGAACACCGGCCGCGGAAATCTACGCCACCATTGAAAGTAAACATTGCCGGCAGAGGAAGACAGAATTGCTATTCAACCAATGGCAGAGGTCATATTCCAGACATATTGACGTTTGGCGGAGTTAGAACACTTCAGACCGCTCTTCTTGAAGATAAGTTTGGAATGTGACCTCTGCCATCGGTTGAGTTGCAATTACTATTCTCTATTTCTCTGCCAGCAATGTTTACTGTGCCTGTCGGACATTATGGAAGGCAATAACCCAGATTTTGGGTGGAATTAGAATACTTCAGACCGCTCTACTTGAAGATAAGTGTGGAATGTGACCTCTACCATCAGTTGAGTTGCAATTATCTCTCTCCATTCCTCTGCTGGCAATGTTTTCTTTGCCAAACATTATGGAAGGCAGTATAACTCTATCGTCGCGACAACACTAAGTAGGCCTACTAACAAGTAAACCTTCACCTGAGGTAAAAAACAATGAAAATGAAACTTATATTTTTGGAATCAGCATAATAAAATATGAATAATCCTAAAATTTCGTAACTCGACTGCAATTATTAAGTGCGATATACAGCCCAGAACACGAGGCTTCAAGCAGCAAGAAAGCACACCTTCAACTAGCGATTAATGCATAAGAAGGAAAACGATGATGTAGTCATCATGTTACTTAACGCATCGTAATCCAGAATCTGATTTGTTTTTATCCAGAACCATATGTCGCACAACAGTGATAGCTAATGCAAAATGTTGGAAACATAAATTGTCAGTACACCACCCGCACTTTATACAGGCTGATTTTGCTCAAATCGTACATATTCCTTGTATATTTCGGATACAGTACTCTGTAGTGTTTTGAAAACGTTGTCCACTTCTGGATCCCAATTCAGCTAACACCCAACCATACCCATGCGCCTGTTGGAATCGTGGAGAAGGAAACTTCTGGTAAACAAGCGACTGTAGTTTCAGTATATTGTTGCGTTGTTGTAATGTATCAGATGAATCATCAAAATCTACATTATGAGAAATGCGTCAAATCATATGCTTATACATTCGAAAAAAGTACCTGTCCAAAGATTGCAACTCATAAGTCGTATTTGGTGGTATGATTTTAACTACTAGTTTTTCAAGACCATAGTCCCCTTCTTCTAACAGTTGCTTAATTGTATTTTCGTCGCAGTGGACACCATACGAGTCCAACAGCAGAAGATTGCAAGTTGCAGGATTAGGAAGGAATATTTCTCGTAAGAATTGTATCCATATTTTTTGGTCATTTTTCCCGACGAAGTCCATTTTACTACAATGTTGTCACTTTGGAAAATGCGTTCCGCAACTCTTTGACTTATACCTTTCGGTTCTTGGAGAATAAGTAGTAACTGTGGCATCAGTTTTCCAGCTTTAGAAACCACCGGCGTTATAGTGTAGGACTGTGTAGTTGTCCCCTTGGATTGCACGACACCATACACTTTACTGGTTCCTTGACCTCTAATGTTCAGCCGAAAGGCATTTCCTTATGGAACCCACATTCGTCTGTATTAAACACTTGAACACTTAAACATTGTACATGTCCAAACTGTCCAAAATCATACCACCAAATACGATTTATGAGTTGCAATCTTTTGACAGTTGACTTTCGTGTGTTAACCAAGTGAATTTATGCTCCATGCTGCTCCATGACCTATGGTTAAACTTTTTCTTTTTGTTTGTCGGTACACCTGACAGAATCAAATATTCTGTTACTTCACATTTTTCTTCAAAGTCAATGACTCGGGATGTTTCGGGAGGGGACGGAGCGTATTGAGAACTGGAACTTTGTGAAGTACTTAATTCCTCTTCTGAGGTAGTATTTGTTTTTTCGGTCTCCTATTCTCGTACATGAGGCATGACATTGTCATCATTTCATGGTTCATTTTCACCAGTGTCCAGAGTATGACTTTCTTCAACTGCTTCCGATTCATAACTCTTTAATAAGTCATATATATCATCAAAATTTCCAAGTTCCTTCCACGACATTTCACTGTCTCCTTATAACCCTCTTCATTTAGTTTATCCAGAATTTTAATCACTATATTCACTGGGTTCATCTTCTTCAGCTCACCGCACATAACATTACACAATAAACTGCAAGGTACAAACTAGCTGACAGCGCGTCTACAGCAGTACTGTCTTCGCTCTCGCGTCTAGCATTGCAGCGTGGTATAGTTGTTTGCAATCTAAGTAGCCCATGTCAACTTGATCTTGATTGGTCGCGATCTCTGGTGTTCATTGCGTTCGAGTTGTAAAATTTACGTATTTTGTATTGCTTTTAATGCTTAATCGAATGGTAATAAAGGTAAGTCTTTGTTTTCTTACCCCACCTGAAGGTTTACTTGTAAGAAGAAAAATGTGGATGCCTGTCAAGCTCGAGTGGTGTATTATTCTACTGTCACAATATGGTAGTTCAAGGGGTGTATGTAATGTGAGCCACGGTTAACCCAGATTTTGTAATTGAATGAAAATTAAATATGTATGGGGCGGCATGAAGATTTGTAAACTACGCCACGTAGTTAGTGATAAAAGACACATGTTTGGGTCGATAATACAGTGTTCATTGTTTCGATGAAATACATTAAGGGTGATATCTTACAGTTGTATGAATACTTATAAACAATTCGTTGAGGAATATCAGTCAGACATGTTTCGGAGAATGCTTCTCCATCTTCAGTGACAAATACTACGACGAGGTGGTTCAGATGTTCGAAACGTGTTCTTGTGTGGCTTAAAGATGACTAACGAACCACCTCGTCGTAGTATTTGTCACTGAAGATGGAGAAGCATTCTCCGAAACATGTGACTAATATTCCTCAACGAATTTATAAGTGTTCATACAACTGTAAGATATCGCCTTTAATGTATTTCATACGCCACGTAGATTTCTAGGTTGCGCCAGGAGTAATACGGTAAACAAAATCGAAGGAGTTCTATCGATATTGAATCTATCTATAGGTTGGTACGGTTTGCCAACTGTTGGTAACAACTGTACTATCGGTATTGAATCTATCTATAGATTGGTACGGTTTGCCAACTGTTGGCAACAACTGTATTATCGGTATTGAATCTCTCTATAGGTTGGTACTGTTTGCCAACTGTTGGTAACAACTGTACTATCGGTATTGAATCTATCTATAGGTTGGTACGGTTTGCCAACTGTTGGTAACAACTGTACTATCGGTATTGAATCTATCTATAGGTTGGTACGGTTTGCCAACTGTTGGCAACAACTGTACTATCGGTATTGAATCTATCTATAGGTTGGTACGGTTTGCCAACGGTTAGTAACACCCGTTCTATATCGTAACAAACTAGATCACAACACACGCCCACTCACCAGTCATTCTCTTGTGTTTAAACTCTCAAGGTTATACAGCCATGGACGTGATGGCTTCTGAAATGGTGAGTCAAAACGGGAAACGTCACATCATCATTGACGATAACAAATTCTCCTTTCCGTTTCGGTGAAATGCGGATGAGGAACAGTACTGCATTAGGTTTAAGATATACATTAGATTTTTTCAACTTATTAGATGTTTAACAATTATTAGGAAATTTTAATTATCTAATACGTTCAATAGTATCATGCACTACGTTACTTAACAAGGATCCTTTTAATATTGAATTTTGACACAGTAGCCTTTTAAGTAGGCAGTAGTGTCGTTAAGCCGGAAGGGAAGTGAAGTGAAGTGATGTGATAACAAATTCCGACTGAAAAGTGAAAGTAAAGCTGGTTGGTGCAGATGATGCTGTGTAAATAAAACGTATTGCAGTACGATATATACGTGGAGCTATTCAGACAATAACGCTGACTTACAGAAATTAAATTTAGAACATAATCACGAACACGATCAGAACTTAAACTACCAAATAGTGTGTAATCATCTTAAAAGAAGATTAAAAGAAAATGATGCATTACTTCGAGAGATACCTACGAAAGTGATACTTACTTGTTAGAGAAATTTCTGGGTAGGAAAGTAATTTAAGTAGTATTGACACCTCACGTATTCGTCGGAAATTGTACAGCTTAAAGAGAAGTGTTATGCCACCACTGCCAAAAAACAGAGCTGACACACACGAAGCAGTTCGTGCTGTATCTCCTACGACTAACAAGAAGGAAGAATTTTGCTTCTTAATGACACGGTGAGTAACGTGATAATTTTTTCATGCAACACTAACTTGATATTTCTTTGTGAGTGAGAAAAAATATACGTAGATGGTACATTCGAACATTGCACTTCTTTCTTTTGCCAGCTATTCATCATTCATGGATACAAAAATGTCATTATGTACTATTGGTTTTTGTGTTGCTAAATAAATTTTCTGCAAATTACCCCTACATGTTTTCATCAAATCCAGTAAATATGTAATTACAACACGAGACTTAACTTTCTATCCTGCAATAATTGTGAGTGATTTTGATCATGGCATATATGTATATCGATGTACGGGAAGTTTTCCAAAATAGTAAAATATGTGGATGTGACTGGCACTTATCACAAAACTGGTACCGCAAAATAGTTGAATTAGGCATAGCGAAAGTGTATCAGGATCTTTGGATACTGGAAAATTTTAATATATTTTTTTGGGCTTCCATCTTTGAAAATTGACGAAGTGGATGCTTGTGTTATTGATAATTTCATGGCTGAAAAATCTGTGACTATATATTTGACAACTAAATCTCTGCAGACGCCCCGTTTCCACCCACACTATGACCGAATGAACAATTCACCAGCAACTAATGCAGTAGAATCACTTCATGCGAAATATAATTCCACGTTTTACCACTCCTCTCTCAATATTCACCTTTTCTCGGATGTACTTCTCCTTATTCCAAATAAGTGCCTTAAAATTAAGAAGTATTGAACAAGGAATGCCTGTAAGAAGATCAGCTAAAATAAATGACGAGTATTCCCGCCTTTTCAAGTGGAGACACCAGTAGCCTACATAAACAATGTAATATCCCGTTTCGATTTCATTAAGAAGGCGTCATATGAAAACAAAGTGCTCATGAAAAGAAATGAAGTTCAGAGGAATGTACATTTTATAAGCGACAAAGTTACAAAGCCTAACATTTTTAACCATTTTATAAGTGACAAAGTTACTAAGCCTAACATTTTTAACCATTTTATAAGTGACAAAGTTACTAAGCCTAACCATTTTATAAGTGACAAAGTTACAAAGCCTAACATTTTTAACCATTTTATAAGTGACAAAGTTACTAAGCCTAAAATTTTTAACCATTTTATAAGTGACAAAGTTACTAAGCCTAACCATTTTATAAGTGACAAAGTTACTAAGCCTAACATTTTTAACCATTTTATAAGTGACAAAGTTACCAAGCCTAACATTTTAACCATTTTATAAGTGACAAAGTTACAAAGCCTAACATTTTAACCATTTTATAAGTGAAAAAGTTACAAAGCCTAATATTTTTAACCATTTTATACGTGACAAAGTCACTAAGCCTAATATTTTTAACTACCCCTAAGTAATTTTGTAGCCAGTCCGGAGTATGGGAAAATGGCAAGGGAAATGTTAGCATGCCACACTTTACATTATGCCGGAGACGTTCTTTACACGACCTACTTGGCGCAATTTGTCCCGCGCCATGGCGTCGTGGTCTAAGGCATTCTGCCTGGGAATCGCTTTACGGAATGCGCGCTGGTTCGAGTCCTCATGGGGGAAGAAATTTTCTCATGAAATTTCGGTCAGTGTATGGAACCGGTGCCCATCCAGCATCGTGATGCACTTGGGGAGCTACGATAAGTAGCGAAATTCGGTTGCGAATGTCAGCTATAACGGCTGGAGGGATCATCGTGCTAACCACACGATACCTCCATTCTGGTTGAATGATCGTCCACCTCTACTTCGGCATGTGAAAGTGAGGCCAGCAGCCGGCTGGTCGGTTGGTCGGTTTTGGCCCTTCATGGGCTGTAGCGCCACGGATTTACTTTAAATATGTCGGTGGCGCAGTGTAATCCATCTCGGTTGAATAAAAAGATGAAAGTGGCGCTGATTTCCACCTCCCATTTCAAGCAGTTATTTCTTAAAAAGCGACAATTAATAGAAACCAATTTATAATACTTCTACCATAGTTCAAATTTTATGATACAATTTTAATATTTAAACTTCAGTTTTAAGATTGGTAGTAGCTTACCTAAAATTTAGTACAATTTAGTCTACTGTCAAAATATTGTTTTCCGAGATTAAATTATGACTTAACTTTCTCATTTATACCAATGATTGGAGGCCCATAGCCTTTACTTACGAAAATAACACTTTTGTAGAAATTTTTAACATTGTAGTTTAATCTGTTTTAACTTATTTTGAGGAAAATTAATTTTAAGTTTCTCCAATGTTGTCTTACTTGTCAAGTTATAACCGTCTATATTTTCTGGAATATTGTTGATTTTCATTACGTATTAACAATAGGAGCAGTATTTGCAGTTATAGCAAGAATTATTTAATGATCGAGATACTGTTCTTTAATATCCTTCCATATACCAACTGTTTTAATATATTCCGAATTTAACTAAGGTTTTGTATTTGTAGACTGGAGGTCAACGCCTGAAATTAGTTCTTGTGTTGACTCGACGATACCATTTCTAATAATTCTTTGTAACTCGCTGGACTGTCATTGTCATTAATTAAGGAACCCGGAGGTTCATTGCCGCCTTCGTATAAGCCCACCATCGGTCCCTATCCTGAGCAAGATTAATCCAGTCTGTACCATCATATCCCACCTCCCTCAAATCCATTTTTATATTATCCTTCCATCTACGTCTAAAGGTCTTTTCGCCTCCAGTCTCCCAACTAACACCCTATATGCATTTCAGATCGTTCATACTTGCTACATGTCCTACCCATCTCAAACGTCTGGATTTAATATTCTAATTATGTTAGGTGAAGAATATAGTCCGTGCAGTTCTGTGTTGTGTAACTTTCTCCATTCTTCTGTAACTTAATCCCTCTTAGCCCAAATAATTTCCTAAGCATCTTACTCTCAAACATTCTTAACCTCTGTTCCTCTCTCAAAGTGAGAGTCCAAGTTTCACAACCATAAAGAACAACCGGTAATATAACTGTTTTATAAAATCTAACTTTCAGCTCTTTTGAGAGCAGATTGGATGACAAAAACTTCTCAACCGAATAATAACAGGCATTTCCCATGTTTATTCTGCGTTTAAGTTCCTCCCGAGCGTCATTTAAATTTGTTACTGTTGCTGCAAAATGTTTAAATTTTTCCACCTTTTCAAAGGATAAATTCATATTTCTTATACTTTCATTTCGTACAATATTCTGATCACGAGACATAATGATACACTTTGTCTTTTCGAGATTTACTTCCAAGCCTATCTCTTTACTTGCTTCAAGTAAAATTCCTATGTTTTGGCTAATAGTTTGTGGATTTTTTCCTAACATATTCACGTTATCCACATAAACAAACAGCTCATATAACCCGTTCAATTTCAAATTCTGCATGTTATCCTGGACTTTCCTAATGGCATATTCTAGAGTAAATTAAAAAACTAACGGTGATAGTGCATCTCCTTGTTTTAGCCCACAGTGAATTGGAAAAGCATCAGACAGAAACTGGCCTATACGGAAACTGCTGTACGTTTCACTGAGACACATTTTAATTAATGGAACTAGTTTATTGGGAATACCAAAATAAATTAGAATATTATATAATTACTAGGGTATTAAATTTATCTTTTATCTCAGTTTAATTTTATATTTATTCTTAATATTTTCAATTTTAACCAATTTTAATTGATTACTTTCCGCAACTTTTTTTGTCTTGGGCTTACAAAGTAAATTATGACCATATCAGCATTCTAAGCCGCTATAATTTTGACATGAATACAATTTCTATGGTGCTTTTTAAATGAATATGCGATCTGATTAAAAATAAGTTAATTGGAAGGCGATCTCGGTAATTCTGTTTAGGCCTATGTTCTATGAGGAAATATGTTGTTGTTTAGTCAACTGTGAGAAGACAGGTCTGAATCTTACAAGTGATACCAAAAAAACACCACTTATGAGGCAACTAGGCCAGAAGATAATGGGGTAAGGTGGCCAATTCCTTTCCTCTTCCATTGCATATATCGCTGACTAGCTACAGTACATATTACACTAGTCAGGCTTCAAATACATACAAACAATTTGTTCTTCCTCTGAGACATAACGTCAAGTGAGATGTACTGTATGATAATACAGGGACATCAGTTTATTTTTACCAACATTTTTAACATTAACCTGGCTATACTCGGAAACACTGTTGCCCCCTTCCATTACAGGAGTTTTATGTTATTAGTGCAATATGTAAACAAATCATTTTACTAGGTATAGGAGGAGAGAAATTAGTGTATCCATTTATGTTGTAGGGAAATACGATATTACGATTTTCAGTTTTATCATCACTTTTACGGAATTTATCAAAATACAGTAGAGTAGTAACATTTTTTTTCAAAAACTCAACTTTTCAGGCGGCTATGTTCGTTATGTAATGTCTACTTTATTTAGCATATTATTTATTGATGTTATCATACAATATAGAGAGTGCATTTAAATTGAGGAGGTCATAAGTAAAGGGCTGTAAGTGCACTTAAGTTACTTTTGAGAAAATGGGGTTTAAATATTTAAGCTTTCGTAAAATCGGTGAAATTTTTTATTTAAATTTTAATGTGTGATGCGATTAAAATATCTCTTTGCCACTAAAATTTTAGATACTTTTGCTTACACTGGATGCACTTAACTCATGTTATTACAAATGTCACTAGCATTCCTTTGCTTCTAGCCACCTCAATTCAAAAAAAGCTAATCTGAATTTTTAAACAAGTTGCTGAAAATGGTTGTCGTTCATTACAATGCAGGCTTCAATTCAGTACGCATATTATTAAAAACATTTTGAAGCATATTCTCTGAAATTGAATTTATCGTTTCTCGAATATAATTTTTTAGTACGATATTATTAATATAGGTTCTTTCTTCTTTAGAAAACACAATCATATTTATGAAACACACTATACACTGCAGTGTTTACTTCACTGCTTGAAGACTTCGAGTGCAACAGCGGCCGTAAGTTTGTGTGTCTGACGGGAGCAAGGACATTAGTGAAGGGGTGGGAGTGAAGTACATTCAGAAATGCAGGTACAATAAAAATGCAAGTAAAAATAAAATGATGCCCCTGTATATGTAGCCTACATATCAGCCAGAACCTCAATCAGAGGATGAGGAAATGCTATGCTCATCATTTTTAACATGTATGAATTTTCAAAGCTTAGAAATCTTATTCCATCATGAATTTAAACGTTATAGTCTACTTGTAACATAACTAGGAACTTTCCTAATTTCTTCTTTGACAATTTTGCATTACATCACTACCAATAAATGCAGTAGCTCAGTCGGAAGGACGTCGAGATTTAGATGTCAACGTTTCAGGTTCAAATCCTCATCACACCTTTTCATTCTATTGTGTTACATAGTAGTATAATTTAATAATATAAAAAGAAAAAACTAACACTAGTATTACGCAGCTGTATTGCTTCGAACCTAACATTAAATTTATATTATTTATATCGATGAAGAACGATAACAGAATATGAATGATAACTTGAATATTACTTATGTTGCTAAAGAACAACAGAAGACAAATGATAACTTTAATATTATTTATAGACCTACAGCTAAAGAACAATAACAAAAGAAAATGATAACTTGAACAAGGCTCGAACTCACAATCTTCGAATCATAAAGCGAACACTCTACCGCCGCTCTACAAGCCGCAGATATCAAGTGACTCCTGTTTAAATACCACAGATCCGAAACTGCTTCAAGTGCGCATCGTGTAACATCACCATGATCCGAAGTAAACTTCGAATATATTCGCTATTCACGAGTGCGGTCACTTTTTTTTATAGCTGTTCACTGAAATACGCTATTTCCACTATTACATTATCATAAAGAATGAATGTTAACATTGATCAAACATTATTTACATTATTGTACACAATTTACAAAATAAGTAGGCTATAGTACAATACAACAAAATACCTTGCATTAAATACACAACACTAAGCTTAATAACGTAAGTATTCTTTGTTCAAATCAATGTAAGCCAGAGGTCTCCAAAAAGCTTATAGTCTTTCGTGCTCTCGATGCTGCCCGCCGAACACAGTGTGTTGTAAGGCTAGATAGAGAAGGGGAAGAGACTCGTACCCCGCGGCAACGGTGTGCTTATGTTTACAAATAATAACATCAAAATAATAAGAAATATCATAGGTTTGTATATTATTTTAACATACAGGGTGGCACACGAAATATCATACCATTTATTTTAGATATAACATGTATTGATTTGTATTAAAGCTTTACAAAATTATACAGAATTAATAATTAGGTTTTGGAATTTTATCTCTAATGCAGAACATATTCCATATGACCGCCGTTTTGTCTCACAACTTCTTGCAAACGAAGGGCTCTGAGCTGCACCACATTTTCTGGCCTCCTTTGGTACACTTTCTCTTTTAGGAATCCCCATGAAAAGAAATCGCACGGATTAATATCCGGGCTATGAGGCTGCCACATTTTGCCGCACCCATGTCGTTGTGATATCACACGAAGATCAAACATCTCGTGCAGGTAATCCAGAACGGTGTTTGCAGTGTGTGGACCGGCTCCATCCTGCATGAACCACTGTGTGTTTCCATAAGGAGACCTTTTGCCATGAGATGGGGGATAAAACTGCTTTCCAACATGGTTTTGTATCGAACTTGGTTGACAGTTTCATCGAAGAAAATTGGACTGATGATTCTGTGGTTCGAAATTGCGGCCCATACAGAAACTTTTGCCCCAAACATTTCTTTTTCATGCAGAATGCAAGGAGGTTCCCTCGCCCAGAATCAAACGTTTTGTTTATTCACAACACAGAACAACTTTCACCTTGCGTTCACCCGTTGTCTGCCATTTCAAAAACTGATGTTTGTGCTCGTAGCTATGGTTACATCCGAATTGTCATGCTACCTATCGGATTTTGCATGAATTTCGGCATCCACTAGCTCAGTTAGAAACATCGAAACTACAATATTAAAATTTTAATGTGATAATTAAGTGGCATGACATTTCGTGTGCCACCCTGTATATGAAGCTGGAGCCCCATCTGTTGCTATTGACACAAGCCATTGCAAATTCAAACTCTTCTGTTCTATGGTGCCTTTCAGTGCCTGGAAAAGATCTTCTCCAGTTTTATTTTGTAATTACATCTAGAAGACATTCAGACACAGTAAAATGTTCATTAATTCCTCGGATGAAAATGGATAGATGAGCTTTGTCATTTCTATCTGTGCTTTCATCCAATGCAAGTGAGTAAGCTACAAACTGGTTAATTGTGGTTTCGACTTCGGACTCAATTACATTTACAATCTTTAAATTCCTTCTCTGAACTGTAATTGGAAACAATTTAATTTCCTTAAACTTTGACTTTGTTCTGGACACAGTATTTTATTAACGTCCTGTATGCACGATTTTACAAATGAAGCTTCTGTAAAGGGCTTAATTGATTTTCCAATATTCCAAGTTAGAACATAGCTAGCAAGAAGCTTTTATTGTTTAAGACTGAGGACATGACGTGTGTGATTCGTGTTTGTATTTTCTTATTTTATATACATCAAAATATTTGTAGGCCTACACACTTCACCTAAAATTATACGAAAAACTATATGTTTGTCATGCGGAACTGAGTGTAAATGTTTTGTAATATACTGATTATTATGTATAACCAAAAGTTATAGGGCCTACAGATAGCCCCAATATAAATTCTTTTCGCATGTCCAACATGCCTGTAATTGTATGATATTCTTTGTGAAGAGTCGAGTAGTGTCGTCGCATGTTGAATTTTAACACACCCTTTAAAATTTTAGAACAAATTAAGCATTTCACATTCTCCCCACTGACACAAAAATATTTATCTTCCTGTTCATCCTTGAATGTACTACGTCCATGATTAGAAGACATTGTGAAACGGTGGAACACTTCGACCAACACAATGATAATGGCAGTCCGCCACTGCTCTTCGTTTGCGCATAAACACTGAGTACAGCACAGGTGGGGATGGGTGTGGCGGAACGCGCTCATTACGTACTGGCTTCGGTTCCGTTCAGGGTCTTACTCGCGACTACGCTTTTGGAGACGTTTGATGTAAGCCTACATTCTTTATTATAGTGTAAGTAGTAAAAATAGCGTGTTCTAGTGCACACAGTGTAAATAATTTAAAATGTAAATATTAATGTAATTGTTAAAGTAATATATGTTGTACTCTACTTAAAAACTCCAGTACTATTTAATCTTTGTGACATATGCGGTCCAGGTTCGAGTCCCGTCAGGCCTAGGATTTTTCATTGACACATAGGCCTTGACAACCGGTCGTAGTTGTTTTTTTGGGGGGGTTTCCGTTTTTGCCCATACTAGGGATCTACATTATTCCGTCAACATCTCTCCATTTCGTCATCATTCCATGTATTCCCTGAACGCCGGCTGGTGACGCACGAAGGGAACTGGGACGATTTTTCATTGAAAAATCCATAGTGATACATAGATTATGGCGAACAAGGTTGCAGTTGGAATTTTTTCTGTCTTTTCCCGTTTTTTTCCCATATTAGGCTTCTACATTATTCCGTCAACAACTCTCCAATTTCTTCATTATTCCATATTATTCCCCAAACACCGGCTGCTGACGTACGAAGGGTGCTGGGACGCGGTGGTTACCTGCTCGAAACCCTGGTACTCAGCGAACCTTAGTGTAGTCAGCCGATGTGAGTTTGGGAGTGCGCCTAGTTTGAGGATTAGCGCAATAGAGCGTGAAAGGTCGCAGTACTGGGTCATAGTGCCCCCCTCCCGAAATTCCATTCCATTTCATTCCAATAGCTATTCTTGTAGCCTCGTGGGACCAAGTACTGATCCTAGTCATTATCACCTTAATCCCACTCAGACTCTAGATAAGCATCGTAATTGATAAAACGTAGTAAAAAAGTAATAAAAATACTGATTTAGCTCTAGAAAAACACTAATTTCATTTAACAGAATATAGTAGAATGGAATTTAACTATTGTAATTTATCTAGAAAATGTATGGATATCTGACAGAATTTATATCCAGTTTTAATTATTTGGGAATTAATCATCAGAATTTGTAACATGTTCTGTAACAGACTGTGACAGGACGTACACAGATTTGAATCGGAGAGCAGGGGACGTAGAGTTAAGCTACCTTCATGACGTCACAAGTAGAGAGTAATGTACTAGTGGTGTGCAGAGCAGCGGATATGATGGATAACGTATGAGCCGAGATTAACGGTATAGCACACAAACATGCTTGTGTCACAGCCGTGGACAACAGAGATGCGAATAACTTATTATTGCCAGAGAGTACAAAGTATCGCCTTAAAACAACACGGTCATCTGTGGTTCCGTGCTACCACTAACAGACACGGAGCCTCTATTACTATTCTGGATACCCTAGTCTCAATACAGGGAACTACATTACAAAAAGTTTCTTAAATTAAATACGTTTTATACACTGGTCAAAAAAAGTTTTGCATGTTGTCATAGAATGCATGTAGGACCAACATCAGCGAAAAACATATTGTTTCTTGGTATTTTATGATCTTAGAAAAAAGTTTCCTGTGTTTACCTTTTCAGGCCCTGAGTCAATTCGTGACGAGCAACAGTTCAAACGAGTTGGTCTATGAGAGTGATCGGAGAGATTGCTGTTCCTTCGTGTTTACATTACAATAATGCCACGACACACACTACTCGTATTAGCAGCAGATGTGACTTTATGATAGCAAGGTATGACACAAATGGAGATAGCAGGAATCATAGGTTGTAATCAAAGTGACGTTTCTAGAATATGAAAGAAATTCCAGAAGACTAATTCCATAGCAGACAGACACAGAGCAGGACGACCACGTAAGACAACGGCTGGAGAAGACCGGTATCTCCGTATTTCTGCACGGCGACGCCCTACATCCACTGAAACTCAGTTGCAGAGGGACATTCGCAGGGCTACAGGGGCCAACTTGTAACTCATACAGTACAAATCGTAGGGCTACGTTCCCGAAGACCTCTAAAAGCTCCTCGACTCAGTCCACAACACAGACCACACCGTGTAACATCATCCAGAGGCCTTGTAAACTGGACTCGGGAACAATGGAGGCAAACATTGTTTACAGATGAAGTAAGGATTGTCCTCCATGCAGATAACAACAGCAATCGTGTATGAAGATCCAATGATCAACGTTACAATCAATTGTTTATGGCTGAACACTACAAGCAGCAAGGTGGTTCAGCACTGTTCTGGGCAGAAGTCATGTGGGGACGTCGTACACCATTAGTTGACATACAGGACAACACGTATGAACAGAAATACGAGGACAACGTTCTTCGATCCATCGTTACTGGATTTGCACACATTGGAGCAGGATTCACCTTCATGGATGAAAATGCCTGTCTTCACCCTGCCAGTGTTGTGAATAACTTCTTGCGGAGACATGGAATTCATAGACTGAACTGGCCTGCAGCTTCACCGGATATGAATTGTGTAGAACACGCATGGTGCCTTCTGAAAAAAGCAATTTCCAACCGTCCACACTCTCCAGGAACCGTAAGGAGTCTAATATGAGCTGCCATACAGGAATGGGACAATCTTACCCAAAATGAATTGGATAACCTGGTTTCCAGTATGCCACATTGTGTCCAGGAATGTCTACAAGTTCGTGGTGGCTACACACATTATTGAATTGACTCAAGATGTGTTTTTGTTTTGTTTTGTCAAATAAATGACATCTGGATTATTGTAGCAAATTAAGACAGATTTTTTTTTCGTTATGTGTGTAAGAAGTTTACATTTTTTTTTCTTTAAGCAATTAACATGTAATAGAAATGCATAGAAATTTGTGGCACAACTGATCCAGAAATAAAAATTTCTGTAATATGCAAAACTTTTTTTGACTAGTGTACATACCAGAAAGCGGAATCCTAGATTCTTTAATGTCTGTACTCAAACATGTGCAGGCGATAAGCTGCACATGAAAGAGAACCCGTCGCCAGACTTATATGGAACATTTAATAGTTTCCTGCTTTTATTGCTGTCAGTATGCCACTGACTCTTTGTGTTGTGACTCTTGTATGGCGAACGAAATGTCTTAATAGAAGAAATTATTCCCATTATTTTTATCTATACATTTTAGAGCCCGATTTGACAATCCTTGACATTATTATACTGGACTCACCTCACCGGCACTGTGAAAATGCAAAAGCAATGCATCAACTGCTATTCACTCCAAAGCAAGGCCTACTTGAAACCACGTCCCTATTCGCCAGTTTCCGAGCTCATAACGTCTGCAGTACAAACTTAATAAAAGCATTAACGAATCACTAAACATGCATTAACCCCTGCGGCAGCTGAATGGTCAGACCTTTAGTCTGTCAACACCTCTTATCACTTCCGCTACATTCTCACTCCCAGCTTCTCCTATGATGTTCTCCTCCTGCCAGGATCGGTGAAGTGAGTCTCACACTGTACGTTCCTGACATCCAACATCTTCTATTCAGGATATGAAGATGATGTTCGTCTGTACTTGCAGTAAAATTGTAGTGGAATTTTATTTAACAACACTTTCAAATTCAGCGTCAAAATTAAACATGGGCGAGAGTTGGCCGACAATTCTTTCCAGGAGTGGTTTATCAGGGCAGGGGTATTTTTGTCCCCTAAATGTACTACACGTAACCCATAGTTTCATTTTCCTCGTGGAGGAAGCCGTCTTAAGTTATTTTATCGTTATTTAAACCCGGCCAAGCAAGTGGACTTTTAACTCAATATTTCCGGATCCAACAACTATTATGGTAACCACTAGATAGCTGAAGACGGCACCTACAATAGAAGAGTCGTTACATTTTGCATACTATTAGGGAGGGACACGAGCTATGGGCTGCCTTCGCACGTAGGCCGATTGAGTGGGCCCATTATCCTGCCCCCAATGGAATGAAGTGCATTTATTGAGGTTTCCCCCCCACATCGATACAAATTCCACATGAACTCCCCTCCAGTCTGCAGAATCCGTTTTATCTTCCAATTAGGCATACTGTCCTTCAACCCCTGTCCTGTGAGCTACCATGAACCCAGGGAAGAGCCCACGGTATATAGCGCTACAACCAGCACCTAATACCGCGGGATTCATATTCGGTGGCGAACCTCAGCCGACTCGACATCAGAAGCAAACCCGAAATATGGGAAAGATACGGAGATGATGAAAGAGGGAAGTATTATTATGATGGGGAAATGAGTCCCGTGTCCAATGCTGGAAGTTACCCAGCAATTCTGTTTCAATTGGTTGAGGGAAAACTTAATAAAAAAGACCCTCACAGTAAACTTGTTCTAACCAGGATTTTACCGGGACCACGTCGCTTTACGATCAGATATGCTAACCGTTACTACACAGCGGTGAACCTAATATTGTAAATATACTTTTTGTCTTAATTCTCGATGAAGTAAGTTTCTTTCTTTGTCTTACTTTGCACAAATTGTACAGCGTAATTAAAATATCAACACCAGTACAAAACTCAACACATTGCAGCATTAAAAATGTTTCATTGTATCATTTTATCACAAACACGAAGAAAGCATTCATAACCAGCTAAATTAATCTGATTTCCGTAACTCATGTGACCAAGAAACATCCTATTGCTTACAATAAAGACAAAGGTTTTCGACTCCGTTAGTGATGTTGGCTCTAATTTAAAAGTCTGTTAGATATTTGTCAATTCAATCAATCTGTGTAAGAAAATTATCACACGTGACATATTCAAATAGTACTACTAATTCCACAATTTTGGACGACATCTGGCCGACATCTACGGCTGACTACTAGGATTCAGAATACAAAGCAGAGGTTAACTTAAAAGTAAAATACAATATGATTTGTGGAGAGAATACAGAACAATGAAAAAATTAAAAAAATTCACTTATGAAATCGCTATATCAGGAAAGTACAACTACTACATTTTTGTGAATGTTTGATCAATTGGACATGTCGAAGTTGAGAAGTGAAGTTTATGAAAAATAGTGACTTCTGCTATTTCCTATCTTTTCAGTTTCTCTCTCTTCCTCCCTCCTAGACGTTCTTCAGAGACAGCTGTCAGTATGCGTGTGTTGCGAGGAATATTCCATGTGCAATCTACTGTAATCTTCGCAGAAAATTTTGAAATATTTTTCATTTGTAGGTTTGACAACATAGCAAAACGGGGAAAGCTACTCTCGTCTCTTTCTTCATCTTATCTATCGTACGCCTCGAGCTGAACATGCAAACTGACCAGAATTTTACTGTTCTTTGTTGACCTATGTCATTATTCAAGAGACTGCAGATTCGATTTCTTACGCCAGAAATCCGAACTCGCATCCTAGAAAAGAACTTTTGTTGGATTTTATTGTAGTATATCAATTTATCCTGTAATAATGATTCCATCCATCTGTTATCAATCATTATCCCTGTTGTCATTTCTACACTGCACTATATATAATTTCTCCCTCTCCGATCTCAATACCGAGTTACAAGAATTTACAGCCCTATTTACTTACAAATGGCTTTTAAGGAACCCGCAGGTTGATTGCCGCCCTCACATAACCCCGCCACCGGTACCTATCCTGTGCAAGATTAATCCAGTCTCTATTATCACATCCCACCTCACTCAAATCCATTTTAATTAGTGCTGTTGATCGATCAAAATATTTAATCGATGAATTTAATTGATTAATCGAGTTTTAATCGAGTTGAAGAAATGTTTCAATATACTGTAATACACAATTATTTTTAAATTTAACTTGTTTCCGGTGATAAGCATAAGTATTAAATGAATGCTGTATATCTGTATATATTGTATCGTTATATTAAACAACTATTTTAATTTCTAATACTTATTATGAGCTTATAATTTATTGTGTCAATTTTTCCGGGATTTTTTTTAGACAAACATAAATAACGAAAAGTATGAAGACTCACCTAGTTAATACTGCTTCATCCATGATTTTAAACATGAGGTTGCATTCACATGCTCCGAATTAAGTGCCTCTCTATGTTTAGTAATAATGTTTCCTGCATCACTAAACACGAAAAAAGCTTTTTTTCTGACAAGCACTTCTCCCAATCGTTCAATTTAAATCCAAACGTTTCACCGAGTTTACCTCTCAAATTCTCATATGACATAATGGACAGTACACTTTTCACAAACATTAGAAAACTTATTTTTTTTTCTTTATCAAACTAAACACACAACCTTCATATACAAACTCAGTACAGAAACTGCAACTGCAAAACTACATCGGTCGAACAGAAGACTAGCCCCTATTGTAATCGAATTATCAGATTTTAAAAAGAGAAGAAGGTAGTTACGCTCTCACTTCCACACAGTGTAGACATGGCTATTTTAAAAGGGATGAGGGGAATGAATCCCAGAAAAGTATGTATTTCATATGCTATGAAGATGAGCTGACAACAAGGTGGAAGTCTCCTTGGAAAATCGTAAAACTTAATAAGGGTTTCGCATTGTGTTTCAACTTTCAATAGAAGTAGACTAGGTCACTGTCCTCATATTTCCATCTCTTTCTGAAGTGTTTGTGCAAAGATTTTACCTACTTTACCTGGTTTATAGTCAGAAAATAACAGTAGTCTTGTGCTTTTAAATAAGCAATTTCCGACAGAGAAATATTGTCGGAATATTTAGTCTGAGTTTGTATTAACAAAAGAATAATTAATATAAACTACAAGGGATTAATTTTAATCGACTCGATTATTCGATTAAAGATTTTTAATCGATTAATCTTACAACAGATATTGATCGATTAATCGATTAAACCCACAACACCAATTTTAATATTATCCTGCCACGTACGTTTCGGGCCTCCCCTAAGGCCTTTTTTCCTCCGGTCTCCCAACTAACACTCTATACGCATTCCTGGATTCGCCCATTCGTGCTACATGCCCTGCTCATCTCAAACGTCTGGATTTAATGCTTCTAATTATGTCAGGTGAAGAATACAATGCGTGCAGTTCTGTGTTGTGTAACTTTCTTCCTTCTCTTGTCACTTCATCCCTCTTAGCCCCAAATATTTTCCTAAGAACCTTATTCTCAAACACTCTTAATCTCTGTTCCTCTCTCAAAGTGAGAGTCCAAGTTTCATAACCATATAGAACAAGTGGTAATCTAACTGTTTTATAGCCCTAATTATGTTATTATTATTATTATTATTATTATTATTATTATTATTATTATTATTATTGTTCTTCTTGTTACTAAGTTGTCATTATTTGAGGATGATGCACCTTTTTTGTTTCAAAATAAAGGACCTAGTATATAGGCTACTATTTCTGGGGGTCCTAGAAAAACAATATGCAGGCTATCTTTGTTCAAATAATAATAAGATTATTATTATTATTATTATTATTATTATTATTATTATTCTGTCTTTCTAGCACACAAGAACAGTTTGTGGTCAGTGATAGTGGAATTTATAGTTGTATGGAAACGGTCATTACGACTTAACCAAACAATCATCCTCACCAAATCTAATGTAACATAACGTAACTTGAATAGACATTAAATTAGAAACAGAAAATAAAATGGATAAGCTAAATATATTATTATAACAGTGCCTGTATACTACTACTACTACTACTACTACTACTACTACTACTACTACTACTACTACTACTACTACTACTACTACTACTACTACTACTACTACTACTACTACTACTTACTTAGTTACTTACTTATGACTTTTAAGGAACCCGGAGATTCATTGCCGCCCTCACATAAGCGAGCCATCGGTCCCTATCCTGACTAAGATTAATTCAGTCCCTAACATCATATCCCACCTCCCTCAAATCCATTTTAATATTATCCTCCCATCTACGTCTGGGCCTCCCAAAGATCTTATTCTCTCCGGCCTCCCAACTAACACTCCATATGCATTTTTGGATTCGCTCATACCTGCTACATGCCCTGCCCATCTCAAACGTCTGGATTTAATGTTCCTAATTATGTCAGGTGAAGAATACAATGCGTGCAGTTCTGCATTGTGTAACTTTCTGCATTCTCCTGTAACTTCATCCCTCTTAGCCCCAAATATTTTCCTAAGAACCTTATTCTCAAACACCCTTAATCTCTGTTCCTCTCTCAAAGTGAGATTCCAAGTTTCACAACCATACAGAACATCCTGTAATATAACTGTTTTATAAATTCTAACTTTCAGATTTTTTTTACAGCAGACTAGATGACAAAATCTTTTCAACCGACTAATAACAGGCATTTCCCATATTCATTCTGCGTTTAATTTCCTCTCGAGTGTCATTTATATTTGTTACTGTTGCTCCAAGCTATTTGAATTTTTCCACCTCTTCGAAGGATAAATCTCCAATACTACTACTACTACTACTACTACTACTACTACTACTACTACTACTACTACTACTACTAGTACTAGTACTACTACTACTAATGGTAATAATGATAATAAGAACAATAATAACAGTAATAATAGGCTTTTAAGGGGAGCAGGTACTGCCTATCTCGACAATGTTAAACTCACAGAATTCAGGTACGCATAGCTCAGAAACTACTTGAGATAGAAAAACAATTTTTACAACACTTATCAATCTTAAAGTCCTCTATTTTTTAAAACAAAATGTATTATTGTATCTTTAAAATTGTGGTCTCAAAAAATAACATGTGATTAAAATTAAAAAATAAATTAGGTCACAATAAAAATTTTTTTTATGAATTATAGGAATTGAATGCACTTAATGAAATTATTCTAATACATAGATAAAGGTTATAAATATAACATGTAAAAATTTCAAATCTCTATGTTCAATGGTTTCAGAGCTACGCGTACCTGAATTCTGTGATTTTAACTTTGTCGAGATAGGCAGTACCTGCTCCCCTTAATAAGTGCAGTATGTGTCCTAAAAGAGATGCTGTTCCTCACCGTAGTGTCGTGGTCTATGGCATCATGCCTAGAACTCGCGTTACGGAATGTGCGCTGGTTCGAATTTACTCATGAATAGAGCCCAGGTTTGGTCACCGCCCAACTGGAATCAGATTAGTCGTGTACAGAGTTTAGCTCAACACCAGGCTGCAGAGTTAGTACATTCAGCTTCTAATTAATATAGTGAAATATGAGAGTTGCTCGATAGCCGAATTGAGTTTTCAGTGCGTCTCCCTTATGCTAAAGCTAACCGATTCTCAAGATGATTGAAGCTGTCGACATATACGACAAATTTAATCATGCTATTACTTCATGAACAAATC
This sequence comes from Periplaneta americana, assembly GCF_040183065.1. NCBI lineage: Eukaryota > Metazoa > Arthropoda > Insecta > Blattodea > Blattidae > Periplaneta > Periplaneta americana. The sequence goes on from NC_091125.1 coordinate 22,149,281, forward strand.
TCCATCCATCCCACCTCCCACATCCATCAATTCAGGATTGCATATCGGCAAATAGCAGGCCTAGTGACTATTCAGAAAGAAAGAAATCCTAAGCGTTTGTAAATCAACTTACTGATAGAAGAGTTTTGAGTGAATACTTAAGTCCGAATGGAGTAAATATCAGTTATGCCATTCTGAAATCAGAGCATTGGAAAACCCACACAAAATGTTGTATTTCTCAAGCATACTCAAAACAGACCTTTTTTTCCCTTCAAATTTATTTCCAACTACGCTGTCACTGTTCTATAAGGACTCGAGTAGCATGATGTTCTTAGCTAATATTTTGTTTGAAAAAGTCGAAAACCGTCATTTTAAGATATTTATAGAAAAAATACACCAAAAGAAAACTTCCTCGTGCAACAACATTGCGTAACTATCATTTTGCGCCCTGCTATGAAAATGTTCAAACTATCATAAGGGACGTTATACCAGATAAAGATACCTATATGGATTTCCCTATACAGGGTGTAACAACTTTAATGTTTAGAATTTCTGAAACATGTTCCCTGACACGTTCTACCTCGATTAAACCTAACATACCTATATCCAAAGTTCTATAGGTTTGGAGTATTTGTACCCCAAAGTTAAATTTTTGAGTTTAATTTTATCGCTGAATACTGAAAGAAGTAACACCAATTTCCGAAAGTGACATGTCTATGTCATTATTTTTATTAGTACCATATTACATTTTAATATCAACTACTTGTGAGTATGAAAGAAGCAGTGAAAAGTTGAAAAAAAATGTCCTTAAGATTCCAAACACTGTACTTCTTGAAATTTGCCAATAGGCACGTGAAAATACCTGTGCACTAGGAATCCTACGATTTGGGAACCGTGCTTGATATGCCAAAACAGCTGCTGTTGCATAGCTATCACACAGTCCATACACATAAACTATGTCGGCGTATTCCTGATGTGTGTACTGTACACAAAAGGCATGTTTTAATGGTCAAAACTCAATAAAACGACTAGTCACAATACGGTTTATTTTTCTCACAACTGTTATTTTAAACTGTTGTCTGTTTCGTTTCCTTAGCAACCTAAACAATTTTAATTTAATTTCTCTTAAAAGTAAAATTTCCTTTATTCACTGCTTTTCAAATGTTTCTTTTGTGTCTCTACTTAGTAATGCCATAAAGCAGGCCTTGTATAAACGGTATAATGCTTGGAGCTGCAAGAAGTTCTTTTCCAGCTCTCGTTATCTCTGTAACCTCTCAATTTCGGATATAGGTATGTTAGGTTTAATCAACGTAGAACGTGTCAGGGAACATGTTCCAGAAATTCTAAACATTAAAGTTGTTACACCCTGTATGTAACAACAGATGTAAATAAGAGATTCATTCGTAGGCCATGTAATTGTAAGATAACGTAGACATCTCTGAAATTCCACATTTTCAGTTTTTACTAGTTATTTTTTAGGTTTAATGGAGTTTTCTGTAAACAAACGTTGTCTAATAAAGTGAAGAAATATTTAATTAGAAACACTTTACAACATGATCGTGAAATGTAAATTACATAAAAACCAAAATATACAGGTATACTGCAATTCTATAGACTTTCGTGTTTGTTTTAAATTTAATTTTAATTTTTGGTTTTGTCATATTAATTTTTTTGGAGCATTTCATTACAGTAGTACTCTGTTGTATAGCCCTACACTATATGCAGAATTATTTTGTATGTCAAACATTACTGAAAGAATACTTTGGAGTTGTACACAATTTTATTTATTGTGCCAACCGACTGTACCTCTATATAAGATACATGAGAGAAACGGACGTACCTAGCACCCCATTCCGTGGCCTTTAGCATGTAGTCACTGCATAAGTTACCTAACTTGTGTTTAATGTGAACGAACAGGGAAAAGAAGTTCATGCCCTAAAAGCGTGAAGAATATGTATGCATTTATGCTGTAAAAATAGGTAAATATGCTAAATAATATGCATTATCATTCTTAGATTATTTTAATAGAATAATAAGGTATAGGTAACTAACGTTTAGTCTATAGATTTTGCAGTGCTTGCCTCATTGCTGAATGCTCCATTTATGCTGTTACAGTTCACAACTAAGCAGTGATGTATGTTTTCTGTTGTCATTCTTCGCCTGTTGTCTCTCAGCATAGCTTTGTAGCGCGAAAAACTTCGTTCTACTTCGCAAGAAGTAAGAGGGGCTTGCACAAAAGCTGTGAGCTGTTCTATAGAAAATTTTTGTTGGTTTTCGGGGTGTTTTTCCTTCGAGAATATTTTGAATTTCTTTAAGTTGATAATAGCCAGGGTTTTTGGAAAGAATATTTGCTGTTTTCTCGTTCACTTTATCTCCTACATTTCCTGGAACTGGTTATTGTTCTATCGAAATCTGCTAAAAATTGCAGTAAAGAAATACCAATTGCTAACTTGAGAGGCTCCCTATGAGGGCTTCATCGTTACGTTCAAAATTCATAAACATAAATTAGTCGTAATAAACATACAATATATATATATATATATATATATATATATATATATATATATAAAACACAGTTGTATGAACACTTTACAAATATGCAAGTCTCCTTTAAGCCACGATACATCGCGGTCGAACACCTGAACCAGCGTCGTGGTAATGTCACTGAAGATGGAGGGGGACCCTCCGAAACATGTCTGAATTTTACCAATCTTAATTATCATATTTGTAAAGTGCTCATACAACTGTGTTTTATATATACATATATATATATATGTATGTTTATTATATAACCCATGAACACTGTTTAATTGACCTTACATGTGCGAGTTAAATTAGTCGTGTTTACGAGGTTACACACTTTTAAAAATAAGGGAAAGACAAATAGACAAATATAAAATGCAGTTTCCCTGCATAAATGTTAAAATATGATGCTTTTATAAATAAAGGCAAAATATGCACTTTTATGCAGAATAAAAGTAATATCATTGTATTCAAAAATTTGTGTTTAATTAGATAATCTTTCAGCATATTCACACAACGATAGAGAACAAATATGTAAATGCATGAACTTCCTTTCCCTGCTCATGAAATATCGGCCAGTCTAATGGAACGATTCACACCCAGCATCGTGACGTAATGAATTTAAGGAGCTGCGATAGGTAGCAAAGTCTGGCTATGAAAACCAGTTGTAACAGCTGCGGAGAGGATCGTCGTGCTAACCACAGTATACCTCCGTTCTAGTTGGATGATCGTTCACCTCTGGTGAAGCATGTTGACTTGAAGCCAGCAGCCGATTGGTCGATCCTTCGTGGGCTGTCATACCACGGATTATTATTTATTGTTAAGAGAGAAGCTTGGGGTTCATTGTCTAATCCTAAGGCTAGAGGTATTCCGTTTTGAGAAAGTCTGAAAAATACAATTCTAGCCACTCGACTGACGATTCTTTTTGATAAAGCGGTCATTTAAGTAATTTGAATCAATTGGATTTATAGCCTGTGTATATTAAATAATAATTAAACAATGCAATTGGTATCTATAAAGTTGTAGGTATATAATCTATTATAGAAATACAGTGACATCATTTTATTTTTACTAACATTTTTAATATTAACCTGTCTATACCTTTAGAGAACCGGAAACACCGCTTGCTTCCGCCACCAAGACTGGAGTTCGATGATACTGGCGTAAAACACAAATCACTCTACTAGGTATAGGAAGGAAGAAAAGTAGTTCATCCATTTACGTAAACTAGGAAATATGGCGATTTTGAGTTTGATAATTTTCATTAGGTTTTTCTTTAATCAGAGTACAGTACTGTATTAAGAATAAGTGTTTTTACTCACGAAGTGAGTTATCCATGCGAACGTATTCATTATGCAGTGTATATTATACTGTCTACAGCACATTAGCGTACAATATAGAGAAAGAAGTTAAATTGAAAAATAATCATAATATTGTGACAGCGACGTGAGAATCGAACTCACGACCAGCGTCCCGAATGAAAGCAGATCGCACCGGCTCCACGGAACATTGAGTGACGTCGCGCGGTGAAGAGAAGAGAGAGGGTGTATTACGACAACGCGACGAGTCTGCGCGCGCAGCTGCTATTTAACGCAGTGAATGTGGAACGACCTTCCCGAATATTCCAGAAGTCTGTCGTTGTAGAGATATCGAGATAATTCTCTACACACCTGTAGAAGGTTCTCGCAACTATGATTTTGCTATAAAAGAGCAGGCGCCAGCGAACGAGAGTCAGAGTTTTCAGTTATTCAGTCAGTGAGAAAGCCAGAGCAAGCAAGCCAGCCGGAGTTCGACTCGAGTGTGCGTCCGCATCTGCGTCAGCATCCGAAGGCCTGAGTTCGAGTGCAGTGGACCGCAGTTGGAGGGACCTGAGTTCGAGTGCAGTGGACCGCAGTTGGAGGGACCCGAGTTCGAGTACAGTGAACTGTCTCTGAAGGTCTGTGGTTCGAGATACCGTGAACTCGAGTGACTGAGATAGAAGAACTGTGAACTGAGAACTGGTAGTTCTGATTTGTAAATAGTGCTTTGTAAATATTAGTTAAGATTAACAGTTCATTGTTGTGCGTAATAGTCCAAGTCAATTGTCATTGTCGTCGGTGGAGTGCTATAACGAATACTGTGTGAGTGAAGATCCAATTGTTGACGAGAGCGTTTAAGGTGTATTGTAGAAAGGAATTATTGTTGTGACGAATAAATTACATTGTTGTTACTAATAAAATTTACACTGGTGTCAGAATCGGGACATTATCGACAATGGAGAACCTACAGCAGATCCTGCAAGCCATCGCAGAAATGAAAGCAGAAATGAACATGCACATTAGTAAAGTAAAAGATAACATGAACAAGCACATCAGTGAGGTTAAGAACGACATAAGTGATGTGAAAACGGAGATGAAAAGTGACATAAGTGAAGTGAAAGGCGACATAAGTGAAGTGAAAGGCGACATAAGTGAAGTGAAAACGGAGATGAAAAGTGACATAAGCGGAGTGAAAGGCGACATAAGCGGAGTGAAAGATGACGTCACTACGCAAATTGAAAGCGTTTCAGCCCACGTAGATGGAATTGTCGCCATCGTGAAAGACGAACTCAAAGCCGACCTTGACAACCTAAACAAGAATTTTACAACTATAAACGAGACAGTAACCGAATTGAGACAGGAGGTAGACCATTTCGACGGCAAAATCCGCGATCTCGAGCGTCGTCAAGAGCAGACGAGCGAGTTGCTGGACAAGACGAGTGAGGTGATGGAAAAACACGCCGAGGAAAACAAGCACATACTCACGTTGATGGACCGACATGCTGAAGAAAACAAGCACATCCTCGCGTTGGTGGATCGCCAGGCTAGAGAACAGAAACAGATAGTTGCCGAGGAGGTTCGACGTGCCATGCAAGAAACGGCCACAGAGTTGAGGACTCCATATAGTGGACCTGCGGAATCATCGCCTTCAGCCAGACATCACAACGTCAAGACGCCGAAGTTCGACGGTACGACGTCTTGGGCGATATTCCGTCGCCAGTTCGAGGCCACCGCAGCACATAATGGGTGGACACCAGCGGAGAAGACTACTCAGCTGCTGACCGCGCTTCAAGGACAGGCGTCGGAGATTCTTCACAGCGTTCCAGAAGATGGGACAGCCGCTGAGATAATGGCGGCCCTGGAGGGACGTTATGGTGACCATCAACTTGCTGCAGCATTTAGGACCCAACTAAAAACGAGGGTCCAACAGTCAGGCGAGTCCCTACAAGAATTCGCGATGGCGGTGGAACAACTGGCCCATAAGGCCCTCAGGGGCCTACCTAATGATTTCATCGCTGGAGAGGCGGCCTACACCTTCGGCAGCGGAGTTCGAGACCCGGAAATAAGACAACAGCTACTCTTAGCAGAGCATCGCACCATCAACGCAGCTCTGGCGGCGGCCCTCAGGATGGAGGCAGCCAAGTTGACTGCGAACGTCTCGGCATCGCACCGGATTAGGAGCGTCGCGGCGGCCGACGTCGAGGAGCGTCAACCGAAATCACCCGAGCGACGAAGACGAGGAGTGCCTACCTGCTGGTCCTGCGGCGAGCCTGGACACCTGAGGAGGGACTGTGACCGATCTGGTCACAAACAGGAAAACTAAAAGGGGCCGATGCGATGAGGGGCACGTCGGCGCCGTCATCACCATCCCCTCGGCTGATCTTGAAGACGGTTAACAGAAGATGCGACGATGGGCTGATTGCTGACGGATGGATAAGAGGCCGCCCATGCAGAGTACTGGTAGACACCGGGGCGTCGCTCACTATCGCCAGACCAGAAGTCGTGCGTGGACTACCTGGGAGGACGCCGCTGCGCCGGTATGAGCTACGTACTGCCTCAGGCGGGAACCTGCCCATCCAAAAGGAGGTTTTCCTGGATCTGACATTGGGAAAGAGGAGACTGAAGATGTGGGTGTTCGTCGCCAACATCACTGAAGACGTCATCCTGGGACTCGACGCCATGCGGATTTTCGATGCAACGGTGGACGTCCGGCGCCGTATCCTGCGTTTTGGTCAGGATGAAGTGTTCCTGAGAGACGTCGAAGACCAACCCATGGCCAGCAGACTCACCTTGGAGAATCAAGTGACAATCCCAGCAGGCTGCGAGATGGTGGTGACGGCAAGACTGGACGGAAAACCTAAGAGAAACCTGCTCCTAGATTCGCAAACAACTCCGATAGATGGGGTTTATGTGGCCAGATCCTTACTCCCGAATCAGAAGGTGGTACCGGTGAGGGTCCTGAATGTCACCAATCGGGACAAGGAGGTGCCTAGTGGAACTGCACTAGGTAACGTCGAGCCGGTGGTGTCTGTGACGTCGCTGGCAGAAAACGAGGAGTGTCACCGACCACATCCAGATCTAGACCCATCACTGAAAGAGCTGGCTCGAGAATTGCCGGCGAATTTAAGCAAAAGAGAAAGAAGACAAGTCCACGATCTACTGACAGAATTTCAGGACGTGTTCAGTCTGTCTGAAAATGACTACGGGAGAACGGAGAAAGTTCAGCACCGCATCGACACCGGAAATGCTCGCCCAATCAGACAACCTCCTCGACGCGTCCCTCTAGCTAAACAGAGGGAGATTGACAGCCAACTGGAGGGCATGAAAGCAAGAGGGGTCATCGAGGAATCCGACAGCCCTTGGTCATCACCTGTGGTGCTGGTGAAGAAGAAGAATGGGGACCTGCGTTTCTGCGTGGACTATAGAAGACTGACTGACGTCACCAGGAAAGATTGCTTTCCCCTTCCACGAATTGACGACACCTTGGACACTCTGGCCGGAGCAGAGTGGTTCTCGACGTTGGATCTCAAGTCAGGATACTGGCAGGTGGCGCTACATCCTGAGGACAAGGAGAAAACGGCATTCTCTACAGGCCAGGGACTATGGCAGTTCACCGTTATGCCGTTCGGCCTCTGCAACGCCCCGGCTACATTCCAGAGACTAATGGAGTCCGTAATGAGAGGCCTGACATACGACACCTGTTTGCTGTACCTTGATGACGTCATCGTGGTGGGCAAGACTTTCAGCGAGCAGCTGTTGAACCTGAGGAAAGTGTTCGAGAGACTGCGACAAGCCAGGCTGAAGTTGAACCCGAAGAAATGTCATCTATTCCAGAAGAAGGTCAACTACTTGGGACACGTAGTAGGGACCAACGGAGTGGCCACGGACCCGGAGAAGCTACAAGCCGTCAGAGGATGGCCGAGACCGAGGGACAAGCAGGAGCTGCGCCGCTTTCTCGGCCTCTGCACTTATTACAGAAGGTTCGTAGCTGGGTACGCCAACATCGCTAAGCCTCTAACCCAGCTGACCGAGGAGAAACGACAATTCCAGTGGACAGACGAGGCGGAGTCATCCTTCCAGTCGCTGAAAGAGGCGCTCTGCACTGCTCCTGTACTGGGATATCCCATCCCTGGAAGGAAGTTCACGCTCGACACGGACGCTAGCAACGTAGGCATCGGCGGAGTACTCTCTCAGGAACAGGACGGGCAAGAGAGGGTGATTGCCTACTTCAGCCGAACACTATCCAAGGCTGAGAGAAACTACTGTGTGACGCGTAGAGAACTTCTTGCCATTGTGGAAGCCCTGAAGCACTTCCACAAATATTTGTATGGCCAGGAATTCCATCTGAGGACAGACCATTCTGCACTCACCTGGCTATTGGGCTTCAAGAATCTGAAGGGGCAGACCGCCCGTTGGGTTCAACGTCTGCAGGAGTACAACTTCACCTCTGAACACCGACAAGGGAAGAAACATTCCAACGCTGATGCCCTGTCACGACGTCCGTGCCCGGATGGCTGCAAACACTGCCTGAAAGTAGAAGAGCGGGATGGTGCCCACGCAGTCCGAGCAATTGCCGCCCAGCCGAGCCCAGGATGGGATAACGCCGCCATAAGGAGGGAGCAGCTGGATGACCCAAACATTGGACAGCTACTACGTGATGTGGAGTCCGGCCAGAGACCAGTATGGGCCGATATCGCCAACCGTAGCACCACTTACAAGAGCTACTGGGCCCAGTGGGAATCCTTCACTGTCAAGGACGGTATCCTGAAGAGGATTTGGGAGTCGGCCGATGGAAGGACCCACATAGAACAACTTGTCCTGCCCAGGAGCAAGGTGAAGGAAGTGCTGGAGGAGACTCATGCTGGAGTGACTGGAGGCCACCTGGGAGCCAACAGGACGCTGGACAAGTTAAGGCAGAGGTTCTATTGGTTGCATCAGAGAACCGACACGGAACAATGGTGCCGAAGATGCGACACCTGTGCAGCCAGTCGCGGACCAAGGACCCGCAGCAGGGGAGCCATGCAGCAGTACAACATGGGAGCTCCTTTTGAGAGGATCGCCATCGACGTTGCTGGACCGTTCCCGGTCACGGATCGCGGGAACCGCTACCTGTTAGTAGCCATGGATTACTTCACAAAATGGCCAGAGGTGTACGCGATTCCTAACCAAGAGGCTTCGACGGTGGCCGACGCGCTGCTTGACAACTTCATCTGCCGATTCGGGGTGCCCCGGGAATTGCATAGCGATCAGGGGCGCAACTTCGAATCCAACCTGATGGGAGAATTGCTCGAGCGTCTGGGGGTGCATAAAACCAGGACCACTCCCCTCCACCCACAGTCCGATGGTATGGTGGAACGCTACATCAAAACCTTGGAAGAGCATCTGCGGAAGGTGGTGTCCAACCATCAACGAGACTGGGATGCCAGAGTCCCACTGTTCCTCTTGGCCTACAGAGCTTCGGTCCACGATACAACAGGGATGACACCGGCAAACATGGTCTTCGGGAGAGAGCTGCGCCTGCCCTGTGATCTGCTGTTTGGCACGCCACCCAGCGCCGACCAGCCAGCAACTGACTATGTGGCAGAACTCACCGAGAAGTTGAATGGAGTTCACCAACTGGCCAGAGAGCACCTCAAAATGGCCAGCGACAGGATGAAGGTGCGCTACGACAGATTGGCCAACTCTGCAGGATTCCAGGAGGGCGACCTGGTGTGGCTGTATCGACCTACCAGGACCAAAGGGAAATGACCAAAGCTGCAGCGTGCCTGGGATGGACCATACCGCGTGGTGACCCGGATCAACGACGTGGTGTACCGGATCCAGCGACAACCTCGAGGGAAGATGATGGTGGTGCATCTGGACCGATTAGCAGCCTACCAAGGGACTGCCCGGGACGAGCAGCCCTAAGGAGGGGGCAATGTGACAGCGACGTGAGAATCGAACTCACGACCAGCGTCCCGAATGAAAGCAGATCGCACCGGCTCCACGGAACATTGAGTGACGTCGCGCGGTGAAGAGAAGAGAGAGGGTGTATTACGACAACGCGACGAGTCTGCGCGCGCAGCTGCTATTTAACGCAGTGAATGTGGAACGACCTTCCCGAATATTCCAGAAGTCTGTCGTTGTAGAGATATCGAGATAATTCTCTACACACCTGTAGAAGGTTCTCGCAACTATGATTTTGCTATAAAAGAGCAGGCTCCAGCGAACGAGATTCAGAGTTTTCAGTTATTCAGTCAGTGAGAAAGCCAGAGCAAGCAAGCCAGCCGGAGTTCGACTCGAGTGTGCGTCCGCATCTGCGTCAGCATCCGAAGGCCTGAGTTCGAGTGCAGTGGACCGCAGTTGGAGGGACCTGAGTTCGAGTGCAGTGGACCGCAGTTGGAGGGACCCGAGTTCGAGTACAGTGAACTGTCTCTGAAGGTCTGTGGTTCGAGATACCGTGAACTCGAGTGACTGAGATAGAAGAACTGTGAACTGAGAACTGGTAGTTCTGATTTGTAAATAGTGCTTTGTAAATATTAGTTAAGATTAACAGTTCATTGTTGTGCGTAATAGTCCAAGTCAATTGTCATTGTCGTCGGTGGAGTGCTATAACGAATACTGTGTGAGTGAAGATCCAATTGTTGACGAGAGCGTTTAAGGTGTATTGTAGAAAGGAATTATTGTTGTGACGAATAAATTACATTGTTGTTACTAATAAAATTTACAATATGAATATTTAAACACAATTTTGAAAATGGTGGCCGTTCATTTCGATACAGGCTTCAGTTCTTTTGTGCATATTATCGCACTATAGACTATTGCATCTAATTCCAATTGCCAGTTTCGTCCTTCGTACTAGTAACTCATGTTGAAATAATTCTGTACCTACTCTACGTACTGTAAATTCGGTCTTGGTTCTGTGTGGAGTTGGAACTTCCTTAGTAGAAGGGGTGGGAGTGAAGTTACATTAAAAAACTCAGGTACAATAAAAATTGAAGTAAAAATAAAATGATGTCCCTGTATAAGATTCATTTATGCTTAATATCCTATAGTCGTTATTTTGAGGCTGTACATTGTCGATAATGACCATCATTCAGTTGATAAATAACAGTGATAACGATGCAGCATTTATCAATCCTGGGGCGATTGCCATCCTTTATGCGCTCAGTCCACCACCCACTTTCATCTTCTCAATTGGATAAAAGCCGATTGAATGCCAAGTATAAGAAACAACTCCCGTAACGTTACGTCTTATGAAGATGAATTCTCATGATTTCTTTCTCCTCTCCACTTCGCCCCACGCGCTCTTTTTCGTAGCCATTGCGAATATAAGCCCTGTGCCTCTGTATCTGCAGTACCACAGTAAAAGTTAACATTAAGGATTTATGGGGGATTTATATGATAGGCACTCTATATAACATGTATACCAGAGTTCTTTCGTACGAAATTCTACCACTCGATAAAATCCCCGTCCTACGCTCTCCCTCTACCCTCTTTTCTAATCCCGGCTTCGTGAAACAGCACACCCGGGGGCCAAAATAATTTCATTTTCTATAAAAAGGCACGAGAGCATGTATAATACATGTTACACAGCTCTTAGTCAATTCCTTCAACTGTAACGCAAGAACTGGTGGCAAGATTAAGCGGACGACATCCCTTTTACCCAGTCTGTAACACCCTCACTCAGTCACTCACCCACTCACCCACACATCTCTATCATATCTCTTATCTTCCCGAGCTGCAAATATTATTCGTTGTTTAAATCGATTACAATTGCTGCAAGTGGCTGTTAAATGGATGGAAATTACGAATATTATTATTTTTTATGAAGTGAGAAGTTTAAAATACGTTACATCAATAGGTCTGTTCGTGAAAAAGAATATAATACAAATTGTCATCATCATCATCATCAACATCAACATCAACATCATAATCATCATCATCAGGTCCACACCTGTGGAGTAACGGTTAGCGCGTCTGGCTGCAAAACCAGGTGGCCCGGGTTCGATTCCCGTTCGGGGGAAGTTACCTGGTTGAGGTTCTTTCCGGGGTTTTCCCTCAACCCAATATGAGCAAATGCTGAGTAACTTTCGGTGTTGGACCCCGGACTCATTTCACTGGCATTATCACCTTCACCTCATACAGATGCTAAATAACCTAAGATGTTGATAAAGCGTCGTAAAATAACCTACTAAAATAAGAAAGAAAACATCATCATAAAGGACCCTATTCTGGCCAGGGCGTACGGAGATAAGGTTAGTTGTTCATAGACGATGTTGACGTGACGTCATGTTTGTCGTGTGTCACAGGTACACTGACGTTCAAAGATATCTGCTCCGACTAATGGATAGTGATCGATAATTTGTTGGTGTAAATGTGGATTCTTTAGTTATTGCTTCTATAAATAGATGGCGAAAATAATAGTCACTGTTGGTAATTGTAGATAAATATTCCCGCATTATGGAATTCAATTTTTCATCCCACTCAACTGATTGCAAAGCAACATTGGGTTTAGAGGGAAATCGCTGATATTGTCAATTGTGATAATAATAATTAATGCTTAATCTACATAATCATTTTCTCTGACACTTTTTTTAAATGTCCCAATAATGGTGCCACCTTGAGAACTAGCGGAACTCTTCAAGGTTTGTCAATTTTTTATATCTTTGGTTCTGACATCCCGTAGTTGGAAAGTTCGCTTACACGATCATAAAATCGTAGGTCGGATACCTTTGAACGTCAGTGTCAAGGAACACTTGCAACTTGTTTGTGCTATGGTTGCCGTTTTATTCACGATTTAAACCTAGACTGTTCATAATGTATTATAGCGATAAGGCTGATACTACGATGATCTTTCATACAATTTAAATTATTTATTCATTTATTAAATTGATTTATTCTTACTGGCAGCGTTAAGACCATAAGGCCATCTCTTCCACTCAATCAGTAGAAAAATACATATCAAATAACTGCAATACAGAAAACAATGTAATAATAGTAATAATAATAATAATAATAATAATAATAATAATAATAATGATAATAATAATAATAATAATAATAATAATAATAATAATAATTATTATTATTATTATTATTATTATTATTATTATTATAGTAAGACAAAAATGTAGATGTGTTTAGTTATATGTAATTTTCAGAGATAAAGAATTATAATCTATTGTTAAATAATATCGTTTTGATTAAAGGAATGTTTCACAAAAGAAGGAAAATTGTTAAATTAAAAATAAAAATTATATTCTACAAATGTAATATTTGAAGAAATATCATACAATAGAGACGAAAAAATGGTCTTTTTGATAATTGGCCTTTGAAAATAATCAATGTATGATAGTCCCTTTACATTATTCAACACTAAGATGCACTAAATTTTACTATTTACACTATCATAAAGAATGTAGGTTACATATTTACACAATTTACAAAATAAGGAGACTATAGTCTTATTAAATAAAATACCTTGCGTTACAATAAACAACACTGTATATAATAGTGTCAGGTAATTCCGGGTTAGATGGCCATAGTTTTCTAAATCACTTAGAACAGAATAACCGTTTGGTAAAGAAATATGAAACAAATCAAATACGTTTCTGCAAGGTTATACAGGGACATCATTTTATTTTTACTAACATTTTTAATATTAACCTGTCTATACCTTTAGAGAACAGGAAACACCGCTTGCTCCCCCCTCCAAGACTGGAGTTCGATGATACTGGCGTAAAACACAAATCACTCTACTAGGTATAGGAAGGAAGAAAAGTAGTTCATCCACTTACGCAAACTAGGAAATATCGCGATTTTGAGTTTGATAATTTTCATTAGGTTTTTCTTTAATCAAAGTACAGTACTGTATTAAGAATAAGTGTTTTTACTCACGAAGTGAGTTATCCATGCGAACGTATTCATTATGCAGTGTATATTATACTGTCTACAGCACATTAGCGTACAATATAGAGAAAGAAGTTAAATTGAAAAATAATCATAATATGAATATTTAAACACAATTTTTGGAAATGGTGGCCGTTCATTTCGATACAGGCTTCAGTTCTTTTGTGCATATTATCGCACTATAGACTATTGCATCTAATTCCAATTGCCAGTTTCGTCCTTCGTACTAGTAACTCATGTTGAAATAATTCTGTACCTACTCTACGTACTGTAAATTCAATATTCACTTCTGCCCGACCCGAAAATATAAAATTACTCAGACTTCTATCTACTGTCCGTCCAAGTGGTTATGCCGCAGGATTGTAGAAAGGGAGGAAATCACGTGACAGTTAATTACTTAACGAGGCCCTTTTATTTAAGTTAAATTAAACAGCTGTATAATATTACGTAAACTTCCAATTCCTAAGAGAAATTAATGTTTTCAGAAAAGAGCTAAGACAGCCCAGCTATTACAGAGGGGCGAGCAGAAGCAGATGGGAGAAATCGGGATGCGACGTAGGCAAACGGACAGTACCTGTGCGAAAATATGATTCAATATTGAAAGCTCTTTCGTCACTGGAAAACGCGAACATATTTCTGGAACGTACTATACTCAGTAACTCAGTACTGCTTACTATCTGCGGTCTTGGTTCTGTGTGGAGTTGGAACTTCCTTAATAGAAGGGGTGGGAGTGAAGTACATTCAAAAACTCAGGTACAATAAAAATTGAAGTAAAAATAAAATGATGTCCCTGTATTTCACCAGTACAGTATCTCAGGACGCATAGAATCACTGATGCAATAAAAAACACGTTTGAATTATAATAAGGCACTGGCCATCTCACCCAACGTATGTGGGTGAGATGGCCATCATTATTTTTAAGTGAATCCATAACAATATTATGTAAAACAATGAGGTTTTATGCAATGGATACATAAATATAGTGTCTAAGTGCATAATTATGATTGTTTGGAATTTTTCAACAACTTGATTTTTTTTTCCTCTTGTAGTGAATTTTTCTTAAAACAACACAGAAATAAATTGAAACACTTATGAACACATTATAATAATAATCCGAGGCACGAAAGCCCATGAAGAACCACGACCGACCAGCCGGCCGCTGGCCTCATGTTCACATGCCGAAGCAGAGGTGGATGATCATCCAACCAAAATGGAGGTATCATGTTGTTAGCACGATAATCCCCCAGCCGTTATAGCAGGCTTTCGTAACCGGATTTCGTTACCTATTGTAGCTACCCAAGTGCATCACGATGCTAGGTGAGCACCGGTCCCATACACTGGCTAAAATTTCACGAGAAAATTTCTTCCCCCATGAGAACTCGAACTAGCGCGAATTCCGTAACTCGAGTCCTAGGCAGGATGACTTACAGTAGATACGACGCCACTGCGCGGGATCTTACGAACATGTTAATGAAACAAAATCCTAAAAGGTCAAAATAACATCTTTTCCAGTTGGTTTCCGGGGTAGGAAGTGTTATCTCACAAGCAAACATTCTGATGCGGGCAAATAAAAAATTATTTTATTTTTCTTCCGCCATATTAATAATAACAAAAGAAGTGATTACACAAATTTTGGGCACTCAACCGCAATTACGAGGCCGTCCGGAAAGTGATTTTCCCTCGGGCCGTTTACAGAAAAATAACACAATTGCATGTAAAGATTTATTGAAATAGATATGGGATCAATTTTTGTATCCTTGTGTCGTAGAAGTCAGCTGCCTGGGATCGGAACCAGCGTTTGATAGCCCCCTGCACTTCTCTGCCGATTCCATGATATGACAAAAATGTCTCATTCCTGTGGGGAATATGTTGAAAAATAGCTCAACGCTGTGTCTCTTCCAATAAATTCTTTTCAATTAAATTGTATTTTATTTCTGGTAACGGCTCCTGGCGAACTTATTTTTTACGGTCCTCGTAATTGCAGTCGAGTGTCCAAAATTTGTATAAGCACTTCTTTTGACAATATTCACATGATGGAAGAAAAAAATAACTTTATGTGCCCCCATAAGAATTTTTGCTTGTCAGCCAGTCAGAAAATATTGCCAAGTCCTTAAGCAAAAATGTAAGCGAGACTATAGACATTGGTCCTTGTAAGGGAAAAACAATGTTCCTGCATATTTAATATGGCGAAGAAACCTACATCCATTGTCATTGCCTGTGTGTCACTTGGTCCCATTACACCCTTTGTAGAATTGCCTGTTCTTCTTTCCAGGGCTTTTCTTGGAATATGGAATGTAATGAAGGCTTGACGTACAGAAATGCCGTATTTAACGGCTTCAAAAGCACGGTTTAAGTCATCTTCATTCCAAAGACGCGGTTGCTGCCGGGCTCTGCTTTATATAACGATACTTCTAACATAATAATACTCCTCAATTGTAGGCCATCTATCTATGCCATACAGAGTAATAGAAACTGGCAGTAGTGAACAGAAGAAATACAGTTAAGATAGAATGTTTAAAGATGCCTTACCTCTTTTATAATGTTTCTAGCTAATGCAGTACTTTTCTATTGTTATTTTAGGAGGTGTAAAATTATTGCTTGCTCACAGACTCACTAACGGCTACAAAACGCGGAAATAATAACCTTCCGTTTTCGCAGGTGCAACAATCACTTCGTTTAATTAACATCTGGCGGCAAACCGATTTTCATTCGAAACAGATGACTAGAATAAAAATGAGAGCGGTTGGCCGTCTCACCCGCATGGCTATCTCTCCTGGAATTACCCTAATATTCGATCAATGTAAGCCTATATTCTTTGTGATAGTGTAAGTAGTAAACATAGCTTATTCTACTGTAGTGCACATAATATAAATAATTTGAATTACAAATATTAATGTAATTGTTAAAGTGATCCATGTTTTTTTTCTGCCAAGTTTGACCTAACAAGAGTCACTGAGCAGCCAGTCAAGTACCTACTTTTCTTGCTTGTTGCACGCGCGTCGTCTACTTAAAATCTCCAGTAATACTCAATCTTGTAGCCGCCTGGGATAAAGTACGGTCCCCCATTATCATCATCATCATTATCATCATTTCAAAAATAGACTTAAGAGCCTCTTTCGGCATAGTTCATCGTCTAACAGGCCTAAACATTCCTTCTCCCTCTTTGCTTGTTTATATGAAAGGATTTCTTCAGGCAATCCACCTTCATCCATACCAATTTGTTGTTTCAATTTTTGTATATTTTCTTTTATTCTGTAATTTATTGAACAAATACTTAGAGATTCTGGTACAGGTTATTTCCATTTCTTATTTAATCCATAATTGTACAACCGTACACATTCCGAAGCAATTTCATATCAGTGCCTTGTATTTTACTTTCTTTTCTTCACACAATCCTATGATTCACTGCTATATAAGAGCGTCGGTACAGAGAGTATTTTATAGAAACGCAACAGGTCTCTTGTCTACATTTCTCGTTTTTGGAGTTTCATTAATCACACATTCCAATATCGTATTTTATATGGTTACTTTTGGTCTTAAAGAGTACTTCCCCAAAATTGTAAAACTTTTGTCTGCTGTTTTTTTTTTGTTTTAATTTTCGAATTAAAATCCGTACAAATGCTATTAAAATAATGCACAGCTTTTTTTATCGGAAATAAAATACTGTATAACACATATATCCAAATATTAATTTTAAAATTGTCATATTCTTCATTTCTTCGCCATATTTTATCTTCCACTTTCAAACAAACTTGAAATCCAACACAGTGTACATAGATGAGGATATAGATATATAGCCGTGTGGTCAGCACAGCACTGAGTCACCGCTAAGACAACACATGACAGTACGTGACAAGGGGAACCACTCAGTCCCGTGAACTTGAGGTACGGCAAATCTCTTCTACTGACCACGCCGGAAATCTAACCACGATTCACTGGGATGGAAAGCGCACACATTACTAGTCCTGCGCTCGGCTACTTTGAATACATATTAGGTGTACATCGACCATACTAACTTCGTACGGAAAACAAGTTGCAAGTCAACAGTTCACGCTTCGGTGAAGCAAGCAGTCTTCCCTCATGCACCGGTACAATTTTTGCTAGAAATAGACGAAACTTTAAATAAAATTTAAAAAAAATCTTGAGCAACCCCTTTATTTTCAGGAGCCATGACATTTCATCCAGACATGCAATGAGAAAATCATTAGAGCTAAGATAAAGACACATTTACTGAAATGTATTAAACGATATTAAATGTCTATGCATTGCAAACACACGCTCTCAGAGACACTCTGAAGCAATGTACGACAATATTTTGAAATGCGTAACAAATGTAACGATATTAATTTAAAAAGCACATTTGAATTTCTTCCTATAACCACTTTTGCTAACTTATGTATAAGTCGTAGTGACATAAAAGAAATCGAAGTCTTGAAAAATTTGAACTCAATAAATAATTCAGGCTGCACATACGAGTTTTAATCGTCATGGCTACCTGGCGCCCGGAATTTTTCTATCCTTGATTTTTTACAATAATTAAAACTCCTCTAAATACTTTAGATTAATTAAAGTTTAGAATTGACTAATAAAAAGACATATAAATTTCAGCACAAACTTAAAATAAAATACATTATAGGCCTAAGTGCGTGCTTCACAATTACAATCAATGACTCTAAACATTTTAAGTGTTTCAAATGATAATTTTCAATTCTTTCTGATAAAATACATTTTCATCTTTCGAAAAGACGTGCTCGCTACCAAATTCCTCTATTGTAGCACTCATTTCCAACTGCCTAACTTTGTTTTGTTTTCGTATGTTCACTGAACAACAGACCTGAACTAAGTAGCGTTGGATGCCGTCAAGCTATGCCCATGCATACCTAGACTGTTGCGAGGTTGAGGGTTCCTTGGAGGCTAGAAGTAACGAAACGCAGGACTCTACACATTACACACAGGAGCAAGATAGGAAAATAAGTCCATATGCTTATAAGTTATAATGCTTTTATACATATGTATATGGATGCACTGAAAGGAATGGTGAACGGGAGAAGAGTTCGTGGCAGAAGAAGATATCAGATGGTAGACGACATTAAGATATATGGATCATATGCGGAGACAAAGAGGAAGGCAGAAAATAGGAAAGACTGGAGAATGCTGGGTTTGCAGTGAAAGATCTGTCCTTGGACAGACCACTATGAATGAACATATATATCACATACGTATGCATTATTCACACATATGTATATGTATATGTATACTAATTTAAAGTAACCACCGATGCACAGGTTTCCTTTCTTGCTTCTTTTTTTTTATTTATTTTATTGGGTTATTTTACGACGCTGTATCAACATCAAGGTTATTTAGCGTCTGAATGAAATGAAGGTGATAATGCCAGTGAAATGAGTCCGGGGTCCAGCACCGAAAGTTACCCAGCATTTGCTCGTACTGGGTTGAGGGAAAACCCCGGAAAAAACCTCAACCAGGTAACTTGCCCCGACCAGGATTGGAACCCGGGCCACCTGGTTTCGCGGCCAGACGCGCTGACCGTTACTCCACAGGTGTGGACTTCTTGCTTCTATGTAGTCTATTTTAAATAAAGTGATTGTTAAACTTCTACACAACACAACTACAGATAACCAACTACAAGATACTTAACTACCAACGAACGCTCTATTTGAGGGACAGGGTACTCCTGTTGTAAACAGAGCAGTCAGCATGAGTATTACATTGAACTCACCTCACCACCCCTACAAAGAATGCAAAAGGAATGCATCAACTGTTACTCACTCCAAAGCTACTTGTAACCACGCCCGTATTCGCCAGCTTCCGAACTGATAACCTTTACAGTACCAGCTTCATAAAAACATTAACGAATCACTAAACCTATATTAACTCCTGCGATAGTTGAATGGGTAGATCTTTAGCTTCTCAATACCTTTCATCAGTTCCGCTACATCCCCACTCCCAGTTTCCCCTTTGATGTACTCCTCCGGCCAGGGCCAGTGAGGTGAGCCCCACACTATACCTTACATACAACAGCAACTAAGGCAGCGAGAAGAACTAAGCTTCTTAGAAAGGCAGTTCCCCGTCGCTGTGTCTATTTTCTTTCAGGGGGAAGGTAGCACTATTCTGCCAGCCAAGTATTTCATTAGTCTCGCAAATAAATTCTACTGACGTGCTAACATTAATTTTGTTGTAGTGTTATCAGTGATATAGCCGACAGAGTTTCAATGAAGTGAAAGTTCTAGGAGAGGAATTTTATTATTGTTCTATTAATTCAAAATATCATTCGGTATAAGAAGTTGCGTGGCGTGTTGGAGTAGCTATTATTCCAGAATTTGATTGGAATTATTGGAAGAATGAAAAAGCCTTCATACAGGATTTAGGCTAAACAATGTCACAAATATAAACACAATGTCCTTTGCTGATGACCAGATCCTAATAGAAAATGCAGAAAAGATTTACAAAAATGAGAATTTCATTTCAATAATATTTGTACACAATAAAATATGAAAATATCATGAAAAGAAATTAGTACTGTAACTTTTCAGGGGCAATACCCTGTGAGAGCAAAACAGCAATTAAACACCACGTTATAAAACAAATACTAAATTTCAATATATGTGTTGTGATATTTCCCACAATAAACCGAGCCAGGTGCCTCATGCGATAAACACGGAACTCTCATTCAGTAGCTCCTCGGTTCAAAACCCCGGACAGACCAACCTAACTGTGGATTTTGTGTGGTTTTCCATATTTATTTAGGCAAATGCCAGGTTGGAAATTTTATTGACACAGTCCATTTTCCTTCCTCTTCCCCGTAGAAAAAGAATTTAGATTTCATATCACACCATTCATCTTCATCATCCCATTCCATAGATATATTCAGGCCTGACGCATGTCTTCGTCCGCTTGCAGGAGGGGTGTCCTCTCCGAAACCGTCTCTGGGTTCTGAGCTTTCGCAATATCTCTGCCAGGATTTATTCCTTATAAACACTTCTAAGGGCAACTCGATACCTTAGAAGGGCTGTCGGAATGGATTCTGTGCTGCTTGGTCACCTTGACGGTATGGACTGAGGGCTAGAAAGTAGGCGGTCCATAGGGTGAGTGGATGAGGGGTTTCATGCAGCCGGTGGACAGGTACACCTCATTCTCATGCATCCCATATTTCGGGGTGCCACTATCGAGCCGACGTGCTGAAGGGTCGTCTCTAATCCACCCCTGGCCACTGAATACTACTAATACCACTCCCACTATAAAAATAAAGATAATATTATTTATAAATTAATTACATTTAGGTTAATATGGGGAATGTTAAAAAATATTAAAGACCAAAATAAGGAAAACATCCAAATAAAATTTTATAAAAGTATGGCAGCACCGCGTTTACTTTATGGATCGGAAACCAAGACACTGATACGAAAAGATATTAAAAAGATTAGACATTTTTAAGGTGAGTGAAATGCTCTAAACTAGGAAAAATAAAAATTGAAAACAGAAGGAGAGTATTGCATAGGCCTATATATTATAGGGTTGATAAAATGAGTGATAATAATATTTAATGAAACTGAAAAGGAACGTGTGCGATGAATGAATGGAGGAAGACTACCGAAAGAAATTCTAGGCTTAACATGTAACCTAAAATTAAAATTGAATGTTAGTGACTTCTGACATAAGAAAATATTTCCCAAACTGGGATAGTAGTAGAAGGAAAGGTGGTGGTGGTGGTGGTGGTGGTGGTAGAAAATGGAATCATAAATATATCAGTAAAAACCCGACGCCTAATCTACTAGATAGTCGACTTGGTTGGCGAGGTGGTATAGCGTTAGCCTTCTATGCCCAAGGTTGCGGGTTCGATCCCGGGCCAGGTCGATGGCATTTAAGAGTGCTTAAATGCGACAGGCTCATGTCAGTAGATTCACTGGCATGTAGAAGAACTCCTGCGGGCCAAAATTCCGGCACATCCGGCGACGCTGATATAACCTCTGCAGTTGCGAGCGTCGTTAAATAAAACAAAACATTTAACATTCTACTAGATATTTTTAATATAGGCCTATGTAAATTTGATGAACGTGTAGATCACTCCTCCTTTTCATACGTTGTGCTTCTGTGTTTAAAATATGATACGAGCCACCGGCGTGGCTCAGTCGGTTAAGGCGCTTGCCTATGCCGGTCTGAAGTTGCGTTCGGGGGCGGGTTCAGTCCCCGCTTGGGCTGATTACCTGGTTGGGCTTTTTCCGAGGTTTTCCCCAACCGTAATGTGAATGCAGATAATCTATGGCGAATCCTCGACCTCATCTCGCCAAAAATCATCTCGCTATCACGAATCTCATCGATGCTAAATAACCTAATAGTTGATACAGCGTTGTTAAATAATCAACTAAAATAAAAAAAATATGATAGGAACTGAATGTCAGGTTTTGCTCTAACATAACAAAGAAATGTACACTAACGTATTTAAATTTTGTAATAAATTGAAATAATAATTTCAAGTTATACGTAGGCCTGCCTGTTTTCATAGGAAGCAGCATTAACTAATAATGTAAATATGCAAAGAAATAGCATACTAATGATCCTCTAGAGTAGATGGAAGCGTGGTAGAAAATAAATACTAATTGCAAGTTCAGATTTCTGCTGTTATATCGTTTTTACGGCTCCAAAAGCGCTGAGATGTTTCATCAACAGCCAGACTTTTTAAAATGTGAAATCAATATTCTATTGTGGCACCAGAGTTGTGATAAGGAAGCAACCCATTTTCATTATCCAAAATAAATACAAATCGTGCGAAAGGAGAGAAAGCACAGATCGGTATTGAAGAAGGCAGAGCTGCAATCTTCTGGAGTACAAACGAAAGCCACGGTAACTAATCGAAGATCAAAGCGTTGGAAAGTTTTATCAGATAAGGGATACGGACAAAGAGATCTAGAGTTCGAATTCCCTATGGTGCACGTATACTGGTCTGTTGGATATTTCCAAATCAACTTCCATTTCATGGGTTTAAGGCATTGAATTGAAAAAAAGAAAAAAAGTATAGCTATTTTCATTCTCGTCTTTGCGGAGTTTGCTAACACGCGAGGTATAAAGCCTTCTTTTCGACCTATAATACTTTTACTCGGCAGTTCAATAAAACCAATATCTGACACTATACAGAGTATAGTACGAACAAAATATTAGTAGACCTCAGTTTTAAAATTGAGAAAGTCGTAATTCCGAATTGAATCAGTATTTCAAAATCCACAGAGCCTTATTTATGGTATATCTACTCCAGATAATAACAGACCCTACTATTTTAACAGAGGGAATAGGGCATAGTTAGAGTTCCTCAGTAAACAGATATCAGAAAATCAAATATAATGGAAGAGGCTAAGCGCTCTAATAAACGCGAAGTGAAAAAAATTAAATAAAAAGTTTGGAATAAATATGTGAATGAAAAATATACCTATAAAATTTTAAAACAATTTGATCAAAATAAGAAAGAGACATTAAAGCATATCCAATAAAAATTTAAGAATGGGATAAATATTACGAAAAATTAATTGTGGACTACTGTAATATTAATGATTGTGTGCACCAACAAATGACGATGAGTTAAAACAAACTTTAAAGGCTTACACAAACAAAACAAGCTCAAGAGCTAATGAACTGAATACGGAATTATTTTAATATGCCTTTGACACTGTACAGCTGTCAAAAGAAAAAGTGGCCGCTCTCCTGAAACAATGTTCCCTTCGGGTATCTTCGCTACAATTCGGAGACAGGCGATGTTACATGTTGTTGGACCACGTTGCCTGATATCTACAGTTATAATTGAAGTATTCTCTGTGTTATTCGATAGCGTAATGATAGCGTTCCGCCCTCTTATTCGTGAGGTCCTGGGTTCGACTACAACCTCGTGCTTTTTATGTTATTTTTTGTTCTGTTTTTGAGACAGACAAACTATACATAATGGCTCATTTCTCTTTTACGATTATTTTAGTAATTAACATCAGGTTCATTAATATATTATGCCATGACTTTATCATTATGATATTGTGGCTGCAAATGGAAAGAAAAAAGATTTTATTCTCAATAAAAATATGTTTCGTGGCATAAACAAAACAAATTTACTGGCGTCGGCCTTAAAACATTCGAACAATTAAGCGTTCAAAAAACAAAACAAAAGCCACAATTCAATATTTAGTCTATCTTTCTCTTATCTCGATCATCTTGCAGTCGAGTGGGCATGGAATTGACTAGTCTCTGCAAATAGCGACTGTTCTTAGACACGATATTCCAGGCATTCTGAACATACATACATAAGTGTTCTGCCCATGGGCAGGTCTTTCATTGCAAACCCAGCAATCTCCAATCTTTCCTATTTTCTGCCTTCCTCTTAGTCTCCGCATATGGTCCACATATCCTAATGTCGTCTGTTATTCTTTTCAACCAGAGACCCAACCAATTCCTTTTTTCTCTTTCTAATCAGTTTCAGCATCATTCTTTCTTCACTCACTTTTTCAAACACAATTTTATTTCTTATTCTGTCTGTCCACTTCACACGCACCGTTCTTCTCCACATCCACATTTCAAATATTTCAATACGTTTCTCTTCATTTCGTCGTAATGTCCATGTTCCTTCCCCATACAATGCCACACTCCACACAAAGCACTTCACTAGTCTCTTCCTTAGTTCTTTTTCCAGAGGTCCGCAGAAGATCCTTCTTCTTCTATTAAAAGCTTCCTTTGTTCATGTTTGCAGTTTTTCTTGGGAAGGATAGGCCTAAATGCGGTAACATCCCGTTGCTTTCCGCACACCACTATCTCTTTCGCATCTTATTAGATTCCAGGGGGCCCAAGCGTGGAGATGAGGAGAGTGAATTTGATTAATTGGGCCCTCCGGACTTCATCGAAAGTCACGGCAAGGGTTATATATTAGTTCTATCAGGATGTTTGACCCAATCAGAGACCGGGAAAACCCAATTAGCCTTTGCCCCCCGCATCCTTGACTAGCTTCTACGAATCATCAGAAAATCTTAGAGTGTGATTGGGCCAATTTTTCCGAAAATGTTTCCACACTTTTGCCCTCGTAGCTCAGCAGACGAACGTCGGAATTTAGATGTCAACGTCTCAGGTTCAATTCCTCGTTACTCCTTTTCATTTTATTGTGGTTCAAGATAGTATAATGTAATAATACAAAAAGAAAAACTAATACCAGTATTATGCAACTGGATTTTTCCAAACCTAATATTAAATTTATGTTATTTATATCGCTAGAGAACGATTACAATATAAATAACTTGAATATTATTTATACAGTATCACTAAAGAACGATAACACAATATAAATGATAAATATCGGTTTGTTTAATTAATATAAGATATTATATAATATGTATTTAATTATCTAAATAAAATAAACTATTTTACAAAGAAAAATGGTTATTTATGTAATAATAATTACTTACATAAAATACAGATTATTTATATTGCGAAAGAACAATCACAATGTAAATAACTTGGATATTATTTTATAATGCTAATGAAGGAAAACAGAATATAAATGATAACTTGAATATTATTTATATCGCTAAAGAACGATAACAGAATATAAAAAATGTGAATATTATTCATATCGGAATTTCACAGAGTTATTACAGATGCATTTCTACTCGGAGCCAAATTTGTAACTTTTAAAATTGTGGTTACTATGTTGAAGTGTATGTGTTGTAACGGATGCTTGATTTGTTATGTATGTGAGTCAGTTATGGGATGCTTGATGTCGTCGCAATGTCGTAATTATAATTTAATTGTGTTTGTGTGACTATTGTGTATTAATTTATGATGTATGGTACGAAAAGCTGCATATATTTGTGTTATAGAAGTGTTACGTATGTGTGTTGTTAATGTTTTTGTATGCTTCAAATTGATACCTGATATTTGTTTTGCAATCGCAATGCCTAATTTACGGATTGTTTACTTTTTTTTACATCGCGTAAGCTAATTTAAGTTTCTTTTCCATTTCTCTTTATGCTTATCTTTTTTGTGTATAAAACTATAGCCCTAACATACATATGTAAAATAGGACTAACTCCCATTGGAGATACAATAATAATAATAATTATTATTATTATTCATACCATTATAAAATGATAACAGAATACAAATGATGACTTGAATTTTATTCATATCTTTAAAGAACGATAACAAAATATAAATAACGTGATTTCCATAAAGAACGAGAACTGAATATAAATAATAATTTGAATATCATTTACATCGCTAAAGAACGATTAAAAAATAAAATGAAAACTTGAAGAAGGCCCGAACCCACAACCTTTGAATCATTAAACAAGCACTCTACCGCTGGTCTACGAGGCGCAGATATGGAACACTTTCATAGTTCCGGAACTGCTTGTACAGGCACATGCATCGTGTAACATCGCCGCGACCCGAAGTGGACGTTGAAAATATTCGCTGTTCACGAGTGCGGCCACTTTTTTTTTTTTTTTTTTTTTGACAACTGTACATATTCGACTATTATCATCCATCGAAATGTGGGCATCTATTAGGAGAATGGAATATTGCACTGATACGTCCTATATTTAAAAAAGAAAAGAAAAACAAGTGTGTTAACTAAAATTTCCAGTTTTACATTTCATTTATTGTATTCCATAGATCTTACATTAGCATTAAAACTTTAAGAAGTGAAACAAGTCAAAATTTTACAAAATTACAATTTTTTGGCGAGTTGAAGTGAGTTGAGGCCGAGGATTCGCAATAGATTACCCGGCATTTGCCTTGTGATTGGGGAAAACCTAGGAAAAAACCCAACTAGATAATCATACCAAACTGACATCTAACCCAAGCACAAGCGTAGCTCCAGATCAGCAGGCTAGGAAGTCTGACTACTGAGCTACGTAGGTGGCTCTACAAAAAATTTACAGTACATAGCAATGAGATGATTCAATTTACAAACCTAAATATTTATTCATTAGTTGAGCTATAAAATATAATACATAGCAAGTAAGTTAATTCAATTTAAAACGATAAAGAATTGAATAAGTTGAGATATATAAAAATTGAAATTGAAAATTGAAAAATGAAAATTACTTCAAATTACAAGCATAAACAATTCGTCAGTTGAGCTATACAGATTACAGATTACTATTCACTTTAAGGCACATACAATTCATCAGTCAAGCTATACAAAAATATGCAATACATAGTAAACAGATAAATTCAATTTACAACCATAATTGTTTTAAGTTATGCAAAATTGTACAATTAATATAAAGTATATTAATTCAATTTGTAAGCATAGGCAATTCATAAGTTGAGCTATACAGATTACTACTCAATTTGCAGCATATAAAATTCATCAGTTGAGCTATACAAAAATATACAATACATAGTAAACAGATTAATTCAATTTACAAGCATATTTTAGTTGAGCTATAAAAAATTGTACATTTCATATCAAGTAGAATATTCAATTTACAAGCACAAACAATCATCAATTGTGTTGAAGGTATGAGTATGTAGAAATTTGGTTTATTCTGTTCTAAACCTTTTGTCATGGTCCTAAAAAGCTTTAAGATAATTAGGCAATCCATTAATGTAAAATGTAATGCGTGTAATACATGAATAGTGAACTTTCTTTTTGTAACATCTAAAGTTTATTAATCTCTTAATTATTTTCTTTGGTTATTTTACGACGCTTTACGAACTGTTATGGTTATCTAGCATCTGAATAAGATGAAGGTGATAATGTCAACGAAATGAGTTTAGAGTCCAGCGCCGAAAGTTACCCAGCATTTGCTCTTATTGAGTTGAGAGAAAAACTCGGAAAAAACTCAACCCGGTCACTTGTTCTAATCAGGATTTGAACCGGTCCCGCTCCTTTCACGATTAGGCATGCTATCTGTTACTCCACGGACAATCTCTTAAATTGGGTATGTGAAATCTATTTAAAAATTGTAGCACATAGATTTATTACAACACTAGAATCAATTAATCATAATATGTGTAATGGCCGCGAAACCAGGCGGCCCGGGTTCGAATCCCGGTCGGGGCAACCTAGTTGAGGTTTTTTCCGGGGTTTTCCCTCAACCCAATACGAGCAAATGCTGAGTAACTTTCGGTTCTGGACCCGGACTTATTTCACTGGCATTATCACCTTCATTTCATTCAGACGCTAAATAACATAGATGTTGATACAGCGTATTAAAATAACCCAATAAAATAAATAAGTTTAGAAGCAGTCGCTCCTGCACCAATTTACCTATAGTAGTAAGATCTTTACAGTACTGGTAACACAGTTTCTCGAAAAACAGCGAGGGTATAACTTACGTACCAACTCTAACAACATTAAATTTTTGTATTACAAGGAAGCTTCTGATAAAGTGAAAAGAAACCTACTGTAGAAAATAATTATTAAAATGGTTTTTCTCATCATCATCACCTGCGTCATCATCTAAGGATAGTCCAAATCATGTACCGTAGGGGAGGCCGTGGCAACATCACCAATGGGTATGAAGTGGAAAGATAGGTTTCAATCTCACAAGATAAATTCGCGAAGTGCATGACTGATAATGGTATAAGATTAAATACGATGGAAAGTTCAGCTGTATTCAATGTTTATGGTATCAATTATAGCTGTCCATAGTGGTAATTATATGAGGGATAGTCAAATGAAAACGGGTCAGAAGCCAAAAAGTGTAATAGAACATTTATTACCTCAAACGTAATCTCCAAAACCGTTTATACTTTTATCCTACTGCGAGACAAGACTATCAATCCCATTCTTAAAGAAACTTGTGGGCTGTCTACCGAACTAGTCCTTTGCCCAGTCACACACGTCTTCATCCGATGCAAAATGCAGTCCACAAATGTCTTTTTTCAACTCTCCAAAAATTTGAAAATCGCATGGGGAGAGATCTGGGCTGTAGGGGGGTGTTGAAACGTTTCCCAATCAAATCTCTGAATTGTATTCCTCTCGGAGTTGGCATTAGCCTATGTGGGCGGGCATTATCATGAAGAAGAATAACGCCGTTCGATAGCATTCTTACGTTTTGACTTAATGGCGCGTCTCAATTTCTGTAAAATTTCTTCATAATACTGTGCATTGATTGTGGCCCTATGCTCGAGAAATTCAACAAGCAGAGGACCTCTAGAACCGAAGAAGAAAGTCAACATGACTTTACCGGAACTTGTTTGTATTGCTTTGGACATTTTCGGTGGGGGAGAATCCATGTGTTTCCATTGTTGGCTCTGGCGTTTGCTCTCCGGTTCAAAATGACACCACGATTCATTCCCAGTGACAATACGAGGCAGAAATGCGTACTCTTCCTCGTGGTATCGTTGCAAGTGACCCAGTGAAGCAGCCATTTTGTTTGTTTTTTGTTCCTCCGTCAACTGATGTGGAACCCATTGCGCGAAGATTTTCCGGTAATGCAGGTGCTTTGTCGCAATGACGTGTTCGGAACCTGACTTCTTCCCACCAAATGACGAAATTCTTCCACATTGATCCGTCGATTTCCCCGTATAAGACCATCAACCTCAGCAATAACAGCAGGAGTAATGGCACGATGAGCCTGTCCTGGACAAACACCGTTGTGCAGAGACATTCGTCCTTCTCGGAATCTTTTGTGCCATTCCAGTACAAGCGAACATCCGTAATCAGTTCAGTGCACCCATATTCACTAACACGATTAAGCATGGCTGGAAAAAAGCCACTTTTCCGATTGAATGTGATACCTTTGAAGCTCCTGCCTATGTTATCTGGGACTCTGAAAATTCGAGTTGTTCAACTCATACCTGCAGAAATGCATCATTCATCCAATGTGCTTATTGTCGTTTACATTAATTGTACTTTTCGAATTTCTGTATCAACACCCACAAACGTTTAAGTCTGGATTGCAGAACTGGGGAAGAAAGGGGTGGAAGCACGGGGAAAGAGTTCGTTCTCCCATCCACAAGGCCGGAGCCTTCAATGACGTTTCTGTGATTTTTTGATAAACACACTGTTCTTTCTTCTCTTCTCCCCTACTGTACAATGACGTGAGGGTTGAAGGGAAGGGATGAGCTACGTGTCCGGCTTATGACGTGTGCTTCAATTGTAACACAATTTAGCATGTCTGGTTTAAGTACATGTATATGTAGGAACAGCTAAAATTAATGGAATAATCATGACTTATAGCTGAGTTTCCTTCCGTATTCATTATTTATCTAGCCTAATAAACATTGTAAACAAAATGGGCAGCTACAAATGGTACCATAAGCATTAATTATAGCGGAACGTTCTATCGTATTTGATTTTATAGCATTATCAGTCAGGCACTTAACGAATGTACCTTGTGAGATGAACTTCCGTGTCGGTAGATTCGTATAATATTAACCATAATTAAACAAACTCTTTCTTATAGCTCATTCTTTCCTCTCTCGCACAGCTCAGATGCCAGATTCCCTTTCCCATCTGTACATGTTTAGCCCATACAAGATATAAAATATAAAACTTAGCATAAAAAGTGGTACTGTAAAGATTTACTTACGAGAATGATAGTGGTGTCCACTTTCATCTATCTTGTTGTTTGTATATAAACGATTGTATACGGTGAAAAAGAATATTGAAAAAGTATTTTCTAAATAAAAGGAAGAATATTGACTCACTGCTGTTTGCTATCAGAAAATAATTGTATACTCAAAGGATAATTCGCGACAGCTATTCAACAATTAAAAAAAATATATATATATTTCACATTTTATACGAAAAGGAAAAGTAATAACATTCAGAAGAGTAAATAATAAGGGCCAACATTTCTTTGAACAATACACCTATGTAAGAGCAAAGTGATTTCAATTATCTTGGATAATGTCTTATTCACATAATAGAGATATATTGTAAGTAGTAAATTAAATAAATTCGAAAGAATATTTGGTTCTTGAAAGTTACTGTGTTCCAAAATATGGTATAGAAATATGTCATTAATTCTGTTCCAAATTATGGTATATATTTGTTAAAGCTCTCTGTAATATAATGTAACTTTAATACTCGTACATCTTCTAAATACTTATTTGTTTGTTAATCTAACATAAATATAAAAATAAGATAATCCTATTTTCTTTTTACATTTCTTCACTGTTTTCAACGGTTATTTATCGACACATGCTTTCCAAGTATGTTACTATTAGGTTTACTTACAGTACTACTATTATTACTACTGTTTTCATCATAGTAATGACTAGCTAACATTTGTTATTATTATTATTATTATTATTATTATTATTATTATTAGGCCTATTATTATTATTATTATCATCATGATTATTATTATTAATGATATTATTGAAAAAAAGAATTATAAAGCTTGGATTTGAAAGGATATTATTACTATTATTACTACTACTGCCACTACTCCAAGCCAATTACTACCCGTCCCTTGTGACTTGACCGGTGTTATTTTCACGAACTAGCAGAATGCGTCATATCCCTCCACGAATGATTTGATACCCTCAATATCCCTCGCTCCTTAATCGCTTACGAAGTCTTGCATACAACGACAGTGGCGACAACAGCGCTCAGCGGTCGTGTAACATTGAAAGCTTAGTATAATTATTGTTATTGAAAAATGAAAATTAATACAAAAACACGTTGAAATTCATATGATATTAAGGAAGAAAAATGGAAACTGATGATATAACAACCGGATCAAGAAATAATGAAAGACCGCGAATTCAATTCCAATTGCTTTGTTTGATATATTTCAAAGCCTGTAGATAAAATATAACGAAAGTATTTATTGGAAAACTTGCGCACACCATTAAAACGTACTGAACACATGAAGGAGGGCTCTCAAACTTCTGAACTTCAGCAATACAGTTCGTAAACTGGTCGCCAAATATTTTCTGCCGCCTATTTTTACTGGAGAAAGTCCATGTACGGTAGATACTTAATATTATAGAAGATAGAGTAAATTTTAGAATCATTCCGAATCTATGACTATATAAAACATCCCATCTCCAGTTTAGTTTGGAATCGAACTATTGCAGTCTGTGGCCCATCGCTTTAACCACTGAGACAATGTTGCTTATTTATTCATTGGTGCACAACAAAATGACTTATTTACAGGATACGCAACCTGTGGTTTAAAATTGTACAGATTAATACTATTTGAGTATTATATAACAAATACGGGCACATTTTTCTCTGCATGAAAGTCCCGGTAGTTGGTTCAAATACATTGTAGAGCATGGATATTTTTCCTTTTTCAATTTAACTTGAGTCCTGTTTTATCATAGATTCGAATTCTAAGACTGATTCTATTACACTCGATAGGTGGTTAGGTAATTCATAATAGCAAGTGTTTTAGTATTCATGTGACACATAGATACGGATACACATGTTTCAAGTTACGTATGACAGGGATATACGTCAAGATCGTGATTCAGCTGCATCCATTCCTTTGAAAATCTGGCCAACAGTATGAACGGAAGGTTCGATGGAAAATTGGCAATGTCCGTGTGCAGAGAACTATAGTATTTCCCAAAGGCTAAAACGATTGCACTTCAAAGAGATTGAAATAGAATGTTACTGCCGCAAAAAGCAGATAAAGCAAATAGTCGTCTAGAGACAAGAGAAAAGGGAATTGAGAAACAGAAATAAGCAACAAGAAAACTGTGTGATTTATAAGTCGAGAGGCGTCTGGCAGATCTGTCACTTGGCAATGAGAACGTTCGTATGTTCATTTCGAGGGAAGAATTGTTCCGGGGCCGGGTATCGAACCCGTGACCTTTGGTTAAACGTACCAACGGAACTACCCGAGAACTCTACCAGACACCGATCCAATTTTTCCGTCTATATCCACAACCTCAAAGTGGGTTGACAACCGTCAAGCAACCAACATTGAGTGCACACTAAGTCTGTGTGACTTAAATTGTGGTTTTCTGTTAACGAACAGTATGTGTATTATGCAAATCAAGCTTTCAGGTATAACTCCCTGTAAAGTTGATTTGAATCATTTCGAGGGAAAAATTGTTCCGGGGCCGGGTATCGAACCCGGGACCTTTGGTTAAACGTACCAACACTCTACCAACTGAGCTACCCGGGAACTCTACCAGACACCGATCCAATTTTTCCGTCTATATCCACAGACCTCAAAGTGGGGTGACAACCGTCAAACAACCAACATTGAGTGCACACTAACTCTGTGTGACTTAAATTGTGGTTTTCTGTTAACGAATAGTGACGTCACGTTAATGTTAATGTTGGTTGCTTGACGGTTGTCAGCCCACTTTTAGGTCTGTGGATAAAGAGGGAAAAATTGGATCAGTGTCTGGTAGAATTCCCGGGTAGCTCAGTTGGTGGAGCGTTAGTTAGTTTAAC
This sequence comes from Periplaneta americana, assembly GCF_040183065.1. NCBI lineage: Eukaryota > Metazoa > Arthropoda > Insecta > Blattodea > Blattidae > Periplaneta > Periplaneta americana. The sequence goes on from NC_091125.1 coordinate 22,182,332, forward strand.
CAAAGATTCCGGGTTCGATACCCGGCCCCGGAACAATTTTTCCTTCGAAATTATTCAAATCAACTTTACTGGGAGATATAACTGAAAGTTTGATTTGCAAAATAATGTTTGTTTCCACGCTTGTGCAATAAATTGTTAATTTATAATTACTGCCTAACCATATTAACTTTAAATGCAGAATGTATGCGAACTACTAGGGGTGGGGATGGGAAAGGATAGCTGAGTGTCTTCATTTTAGGAATTTCCCTTCCTTTGCTTGTACTAGTCCACGATGTTCAAGTACTGCAGGTGGTGTACTCTTACTAGTGCTGCTGTTCCTCCTTTCACCTGCTTCAAAGTTAGTCTGGTCGGATAATAGACCTATACATTGAATATAAATGAGAAAAGGAAAATAGTAAACTGAAATTAACTAAGTTTCTCAGGCCAGTCGTACGAAGATATAAAATCCTCAGACAGCATGGACAGATCACTAACAACTGAGACGACGTAGAAACAGTTGCGGCTCGTGATGGTTGGTAATAAAATACTTTAACAACTATGAACAACCGATTCAAGTAAAGTTTGAGGAGTTTTATAGACAATAATCAGGCATACTGGGAACATACACTTACCTTACTTATTTGACAATATTAAATGTAACGTATATTTAATATTATCATCTAAGTTTATGGACTTAATTTATCTGAAAATAATCTCCAAAATGGATCAAAAATAATTATTTGAGTTAAGACCCCATTCAAAAAATTTGACAAGGAAGACTATGTCCTAAACCCTTGTCCTTCATCACCAATACTCACAAAAAGAAATAAATAAATTACCTAAAAGGGAAAATAAAAACGGCGATTTCATTACTACAAATAAAGTAGATAAATTGCAATTTGACTTCAAACGAGCAGTTTATAACATTGTCTGCAAAATTCCGGACTGAAACATGTCTTAAACCCATATTTCATAATTTGGAGAAAGTGAAGTTTCATTCTAGGCGATTCATGTACACTATGATGAAACTATAGTTTGACAACTTCAAGTGAAACCCCGTAAAACACGCCAACTTCTGGAATCTCTCTCTTTCTTTCTTCCTTCTCTCTCCTTCGCTCATCGTCATTCAGTCACCAATTACCACGTAAATATCTGAGAGGGTGTGTGTGGGCATCGCGACCAATAGAAGAACCACTCTCCAGTATTACCACAATAACGGATTCTTCATTTTTGCCTCGACTGTAGGCTAGGAAGTTCCATTATGCTAGCATTGCAGGCAACTAGTTAACTTTTTAATGCTTTTGTTAGCAGGTTTGACAAACTGTGAGTGGACCTGCAAGTACATAGTGCATAGTGCTGTCTCCCTTCCTCCCGTGCTTTCTCACTTGCTCCTCCCCAAGACAGCCAGCGCTCACGTAGTAACTCGGTCAGGGTTTCAGTTCGATCTGTCAATCTATAGTTGATGGTAACCTTATAACTACGTCATAGGCCTATTCTTAATACCTCGTTAAATGACAAATATTTTTCATTATGTAATATTTTATTTGTGGAGCAGTGCAAAGTTTATAATTTCACTTTCTCTTCTCATCAACCCTAACTATGAATGTAAATGTACCCAATTTTTCAAACTAATTTCAGTTACAGTTCCGCATTATTTCTTTTATGCTATTCTGTAGTTTAGTTTCCGAATTTTCTTTATCATAAACAATAAACGATTATCTGAAATTTTGAGCGTCCTTTACGTTTATTTTTACATTGGTATGGACTTTTACAAACTGTAAAATTTGAGAGTATGTGTCACGTTATTAAGTCGGTACTGTTAATTTTATCGTGAGCATAATCAAAGAAGAGGATTTATCGACATCTTGAGAAAATTATGAACAAAATAATGGATTTAATAATCCATTTTTGTTTCAACTGAAATACAGTCTTAACCATATCAGTAATATATGAAAAAATAATGGCTAATATTGAACACTCCTGAGTAACTTGTAACATCATGCTTTCAAAGGGGAGTACGTTACATGGCGATAAAAATGCTCAATTGTCTTCCTGAAGACATTAAGAATCATAGCCAAAAGCCTGCATTATTTAAGCTAAACTAAAAAATTACTTTATCTCACACTTTCTATTCTGTAGATGAATCCTTGACATTTCACAGTACTGTGTAAATATTATAATACTGTTAAATGGTAAACATATTACATTGTATAAAATATTATTGTATTTAAGGTATTAATTCTGTACGTATTTCATATTTGCATTTTATATGTATTGCATTTTATTGTTAAACGTAAGAATTGGACATGTTCTTTATTCTATGCTATAAAGCAAATGTAAGAATATTATGGAAGAATAAATCTATCTATCTATCTATCTATCTATCTATCTATCTATCTATCTATCTATCTATCTATCTATCTATCTATCTATCTATCTATCTATCTATCTATCTATCTATCTATCTATCTATCTATCTATCTATCTATCTATCTATCTATCTATCTATCTATCTATCTATCTATCTATCTATCTATCTATCTATCTATCTATCTAATCTATCTATCTAATCTATCTATCTAATCTATCTATCTATCTAATCTATCTATCTATCTAATCTAATCTAATCTAATCTATCTATCTATCTATCTATCTATCTATCTATCTATCTATCTATCTATCTATCTATCTATCTATCTATCTATCTATCTATCTATCTATCTATCTATCTATCTATCTATCTATCTATCTATCTATCTATCTATCTATCTATCTATCTATCTATCTATCTATCTATCTATCTATCTATCTATCTATCTATCTATCTATCTATCTATCTATCTATCTATCTATCTATCTATCTATCTATCTATCTATCTATCTATCTATCTATCTATCTATCTATCTATCTATCTATCTATCTATCTATCTATCTATCTATCTATCTATCTATCTATCTATCTATCTATCTATCTATCTATCTATCTATCTATCTATCTAAATCTAATCTAATCTAATCTAATCTAATCTAATCTAATCTAATCTAATCTAATCTAATCTAATCTAATCTAATCTAATCTAATCTATCTATCTTATCTATCCATCTATCCATCCATAACACTCAGTTATTGAATGACACTGCATCAAGTATTAAATTATTAATTAGAGTCGATGAAGTTTGTGTTCGGGAGATGTTATTTGACGAGATAAGCCCGATCAACAATGAGATTCCCTGACGTGCGGCTTGCAGTCGGGGAAAACCTCGGAAAAACCTAACTAGGTAATCATTCCAAGCAGCAATCAAACCGCAGCTCCGGATTAGCAGCAAAATGCTCTACCGCCTGGGATACGCCAATGGTTGAGTTTATGTTGACATGCCCTACTGCGTATCAGAGAATACAGCGTAGGTTTTTATTCCTTTAACGACAGTTCTGTAAAAGTCGACAATCAATCCAGTATATGTTATGGGAGTTACTGGGAGCATTTCTCACACAGTCTAGAAATCCCCTTTCAATTTCCTAGTTTTAGGGCCTATGTAATGGCACTCCAGGGAAGACGGGACGCCAAACAGTAGCAGGGAGAAGTCAGTTGAAGGTGACCGTTCTTCAGTTCTCACAGTCCTCATCTAAGTTCGATTTGATGTTTAATGTGAAAAATTTGTGTTCGAAGAGAGATGTGTACAGCGCTTACAATAAATTTGCGTTGATAATTCTAAAGAAGAACTAGACCAAAGGGAGCACGATTTGTTCCTCAACAATTACGTAGGTACTACGAACATTATAGAGTACTAAGCATGTGGTTTTACTCTTCGGCACCCAATACATTCCATAAAATAACTTAGAACTATTCATCTGTTTTACGAAGAAGTCTAATTAATAGATGTATCTCCGACTTATTGTCCACATCGGACGTCAGAACCAAAAGAGATTAAATTAAAATTTTCATTACTAGATGGCTCTGTTTGCCTCCAATTATTCTCTCTCCAGTTAGTATAATATAAAGAGCATGTATAGCTGCGCAGAAGGCTACTAAGGGGTATCAACAACGAAATACGGACGAGTCAGGTGACTTTGGGACGAACGCAGCCGATTTCTGTTGATAACAGGGCGCGTAAAAGATTTTCTTAGGAAATACTGTAATTATTTTCGATCAAGCACAACAAGTAGAAATATTACGTTGTTCCTATTATACCTAGGTATAATGAGAACGTGGCCTGATGTATCATTATAAGGATAGGAACAAACTGAACAGTTATGATTGTTTTATACAACAATAATAATAATAATAATAATAATAATAATAATAATAATTGCTATTTATTGATATTTGATATTGATATTTATGTGCTGGACAACAGCCATAGGCCAATAAAAGTCCAGCACAGTGATACAAATAATGCAATAAAATGAACAACTATGGTACACATTACATAATAGAGATAACAGCAAAATAAAGAACATAGATTACAATAATTAGATTACAAGAATTAATACTATAATATTTTCTGGAAAGGAGTTGATTCATACAAAAGTATTGCCAATATGTGTAGAAAGATAATGCAATTAATATTAGCAAAGACATTGCCATGATCTAATACTTCTATACATTGAATGGATCGAAATCGCCTACATGTAAGTTAGCATATTCAATACATCTGGAGACCGGCGAGGAAGATTTAGAATTTCTAATATAGAAGAGTTTGTGATGTCACCTTTAAGGACCTTACATAAGAATAAGTAATCGAGATCATGACGTCTGGCATACAGGCTTCGACATTTAAAGTGCTCTCATTTTTATCATAGTTATACTCAGCGTTATTAGGCAGGAATCGGTAAGAACATAATGAAATAAATTTCCTTTGAATATTTTCCAGTTTTGCCGAATCAGAACTGGTACTAGAGTTCCAAACTACAGATGCATATTCGAGTTTCGATCTCACTAATGTATAGTATAGTATTAAAAGAGAGCCAGGTTTTGAAAAAGAATAAGTAATTGACCGAATTATTCCTAAAATTCTTATTGCATGGTTATAAATATAATCAATATGGTTGTGAAAATATAATTTGTTGTCATTTAATACACCGAGGTCTCTAATACAATCTTTTCTGTTAATTAATACATTTTCTAGATGATAGTTATATAATAGTGTATTGAAAATTATATTACGTAAGTTTTGGATTCATTAATCATCATCCCGTTATCAACTGACTAATTGGTAATTGAATTAATGTCATCCTGAAGAAATTGACAGTCGGCAACACTATTGATTTTTCGAAAAATTTTAAGATCATCAGCGGATAATAGATAGTCAGAACTTATTATTTTGCAAATGTCGTCAATGAAGATTAAAAATAGAAGAGGTCCTAAAGTTGAGCCCTGACGCACATCACAAATAATATTAAATGGATCAGAGAGAGAGAGTTCGAAATTCGTACACTAGATTGTCTATCGTGTAAATAATTTTCAAACCAGCTTACGTAGCTTACCGATAGTCCTATATTATCTAATTTAGACAAAAGAATGGAATGTGGAACTACATCAAACGCCTTACTGAAATCAAAATACATTTCATCAGTTTGGCCCTTGGATTCAACAACTTTTACAATCTGATTCAAATAAGAGACTAAGTTAGTTGTAGTAGATTTGGATTTAGTAAATCCGTGCTGTGCAGAATTTAATTTGTTTTTTTTCTTTTTTTGTTTTTGTTTTTTTTTTTTTTTTGCAAAAAAGAAATATGTTTGTGAATTATAGTTTCAAAACATTTTAGAGAAATTATTTAAAATAGAGATAGGTCTGTAGTTACCAACTACATTCCTTTTGCCATTTTTAAAGACAGAAATAACTGCTGCTTGTTTCCAGTAAGATGGAAATACTCCAGTTTTCAAGCTTAAGTTAAATATGTGAACTAATAAAGGTACAAGAATTTCAGAACACCTTTTTATTATAAAATTTGGAATACCATCAGTGCCCATTGATTTAGTTGGTTTTAATTTTTTAATTGATTTCCTTACATCATCATGCGTTACTATTGGTATAGATAGACAGTCTGTACAATTGTTATTATTGTTTTGTGCCTTATGATTAAGCTTTTTCTGAACTGAATTGAAATGGTTAGCAAATACATTGACAATGTCTTTTTCATCAGTAAGGTGTTTATCTTTAATAATTAATTCATATGGGTGGTTATCCTTTTTTCGAAATGATTCAACGTATTTCCAAAATTTCTTGGGTTCATTTTCTAAATTTTCATCAATTTTTAAGCCAAATTAATTTATCAGTTTTGATTTCAGATTTAACTAGTTTTCTATAATTAGAGAAAATTTGGTAAGAGACATCAGTATTGAATCTTTCATATTTTTTGTGCGCCTTATCTTTTTTTCTGATAAGTTGACGTAAGCTGTTTGAAAACCATTCAGGATATTGAGACCTTTTAGTCGTTGTGACCGGATTTGACTGAGATAATTATGGCAATTTTAACATTCGAACATAGTGAATTAATTGCTACATTTACATCATTGGTTTGATACACGCAATTCCAGTCACAATTATATAGGCTAGTGTAAAGATTCAAGTAATCACCTTGAGCATAATTAAGAAAACAACTTTGTTGACTATGATTAGAGTAAGATAGTTTAACCTCAGGATATATTAAGAGGGGTGGATGATATTTATCTTGTAAGGCTAGAGAATGCGTGGCCAGTTTGACATCACTCTCAGAAACATTTGCAAAAACTAAATCAAGTAGGATCCTGTTATTAACTGTACAGTTAATTTGTTCATAATAATAATAATAATAATAATAATAATAATGATAATAATGATAATGTCGAATATATTAGTCGCTTGGAATCAAATCAAACTGCACTTTATCAAAAAATCTGATTTTTCAGGAAAGACGAGAAACTAATGCAGTTAAGACTCCAAACGGTGATTTTACTACTAAAGTTGAGGTAGATAAATTGCAATCTGACTTCAAACAAGCAGTTTATCACATTCCCTGCAAAATTCCGGACTGAAACCTATCTTAAACCCATATTTCATGATGAAAGAGTGATGGAACGGAGAAAAATTCTCTCCGGCGCCGGGATTTGAACCCGGTTTTCAGCTCTACGTGCTGATGCTTTATCCACTAAGCCACGCCGGATACAATCCCGACGCCGTTTAGAATCGTCTCAGATTAAGCTCCATCTCTTGGGTTCCCTCTGGTGGCCGCCCTCTACACTACGTCATAGATGTCTATGAACGCAGGACCGAAGTCCATACATGTGTTGAGGTGCACTCAGATGAGTGACTGATTGGCCGGGATCCGACGGTATGGGCGCCGTCTTAAATCACAAAGTGATTTATTACGCATATCATATATATTTTGATGTACCGAAGTACATATTAAATTTCCATGCAGATATTCTGCGTCATCACATGATGAAAGAGTGATGGAACGGAGAAAAATTCTCTCCGGCGCCGGGATTTGAACCCGGGTTTTCAGCTCTACGTGCTGATGCTTTATCCACTAAGCCACGCCAATCAGTCACTCATCTGAGTGCACCTCAACACATGTATGGACTTCGATCCTGCGTTCATAGACATCTATGACGTAGTGTAGAGGGCGGCCACCAGAGGGAACCCAAGAAATGGAGCTTAATCTGAGACGATTCTAAACGGCGTCGGGATTGTATCCGGCGTGGCTTAGTGGATAAAGCATCAGTACGTAGAGCTGAAAACCCGGGTTCAAATCCCGGCGCCGGAGAGAATTTTTCTCCGTTCCATCACTCTTTCATCATGTGATGACGCAGAATATCTGCATGGAAATATCATATGTGAAATATCATACGTACTTCGGTACATCAAAATATATATGATATGCGTAATAAATCACTTTGTGATTTAAGACGGCGCCCATACCGTCGGATCCCAGCCAATCAGTCACTCATCTGAGTGCACCTCAACACATGTATGGACTTCGGTCCTGCGTTCATAGACATCTATGACGTAGTGTAGAGGGCGGCCACCAGAGGGAACCCAAGAGATGGAGCTTAATCTGAGACGATTCTAAACGGCGTCGGGATTGTATCCGGCGTGGCTTAGTGGATAAAGCATCAGCACGTAGAGCTGAAAACCCGGGTTCAAATCCCGGCGCCGGAGAGAATTTTTCTCCGTTCCATCACTCTTTCATCATGTGATGACGCAGAATATCTGCATGGAAATATCATATGTACTTCGGTACATCAAAATATATACCATATTTCATAATTTGGAAAAAGTGGAATTTTATTCTAGGCGACTCATATACACTACAATGAAACTAGTTGATGGTAATCTTATAACTACTTCATAGCCTACTCTTAAGGGGAGTCTTTACTTTGAATTTTGACAAAAAAAAAAATTGAAATTTGGTTTTTATCCTTTTTCGGTATTTTAATGTGTATAAAATGATAATATGACTTTATTTCTTCAAATTGTCAGCTTTTAGCCCTATCTTTGAAAAATATTGACAACTAGTAATTCTTAATGTAAGAAATATTAATAATGAAAGATTTTTTCATACCTACCGCTCAGTGGAATTTTAAATTTATTTAGCCGGGTTTATACTTAAACATAAGTTACAGATGCCATATTTTTTCTACATTTGTATATTTCATCACTTCTGAGAAAAGTGCACCCAAAATTGAGGAATTTAACATTGCAAGATATGAAAACTTTGACACCATTTTTCTGCACTTTCTTATTTTTTGTGACATTGGTACATTTTTCTCAGAAAGTATTGTACCCAGAACGCTGAAATTAATATACAATGTCAATGTGATGGCATTTTACACAGTAGGTTAAAAAAATTAATTTTTCTTTCTATCTTCAGCAAAAATAAAAAAATAATTTGCAGTAGTTCTTAATGCAAAAAATGTAATCAATGAAATGTTTCTTTTTGCCAACCGCTCAATGGAATTTTGAATTTATTTAACCAGTTGTATACATAAACGTATGTTACATATGTCCTATTTTTTTACATTTGTATCTTTTATAACTTCTGAGAAAAGTGTACCAAAAATTGAGAAATGTAACATTTTAAGACATGGAAGCACAGATTCCCCTTAATATCTTGTTAAATGAAAAATATTTTTCATTGCCTTCCTTACTGATTATTGTAACGCGGCGAGACTTCTACACAATTATGTAATATTGTATTTGTAACCTAGAGCAATGCAAAGTTTGTAACCTCAATTTCTCTTCCCATGCAAACCCTAACTATGAACATAAATTTACTCAATTTTTTCAAACTATTTTCACTTTCAGTTTCGCATTATTTCTTATATGCTATTCTGTTGTTTAGTTTCAGAATTTTTTTTTATAAACAGTAAACGACTTTCTGACATTTTGAGCGTCCTTTACATTTATTTTTATATTGGTATGGACTTTTACAATCTGTAAAATTTGAGAGTGTGTGTCACGTTATTAAGTCTGTACTGATAAATCTGTCGTGAGCATAATCAAAGAAGAGGATTTATCGACATCTTGAGAAAATCATCAACAAAATATTGGATTTACTAGTCCATTTTTGTTTGAACTGGAAAGCAGCCTTAACTATATTATTAATATATATAAAAAAATAATGGCTAATATTAAATACTCCTGAGTAACTTCTAATATCAATAAGATTTTAGGACTAAACGAAATTGGGATTACTTGAGAAGGGGAAAATGCACTAAGGAAATACAGTAGTGGCGAAAAAAACCGGACCGACGGAATAATCAAAGTCCCCGAAATGAGCCACTGCGCATGCCTCGCCCGCATTCACAAGATAGCGAGTAACCTATTGAAATTGTTGTAGTTTCGACTGCTGACGTAGCCCAATTCGAAAGCCATTAGAAAATAAGCTGGTAAAATTCATGTTCTGGGAATAATACGTTAATTAAGTAGTAAAATATCGCTGCAATCGAAAAGTGTTTGGAATAAATTTGAATAAGGAACAAAAAAGAGTTTCCTTCCCAGGCAGGATTCGAACCACGAAAGCCTTAGTTACCAGTCTATCGTGGCTCTGGAGTGAACAAGGCTCTGAAATCAGCTACAATGGTCGGTCCGGTTTTTTTGCCTCTACTGTACATTCGTACAATAAAATGTGCACGTAGAATACATCACCCAGTCTAGGGAATGAACCTACAGTTAAGTTGTTTTAAGTGTTAATTATATTTTTGTGTTTAGTTTACAAATATAAGGGGTCTATGTTCAGTAATGCCCATTTCGAACTTAGAAATTACAAGAACTGTACAATAGTAGGGATGAGGGAAGATTAACTGCTGGAAACTCGTAAAAGCCTTCAGAACTGGAAAAAAAAAAAAAAAAAATCAGCAATATTTTAGAAAAATATCACGGAGGGGGAAAATAGATCCTGAAATAAATTTCTAAAAACTATAAAAATGAAGAATAATTGATGATGATAAATCAATTAGTTTGTGCGAGACTTAGAAACTAATTCCTAAATAAGACTTTACAAATGAGGTTACGTGTGTGCGATACTTAAGGATGGAACGATATACTTCCTTCTTTCAGGATTTTTCTTTGCATCCATAGCAACAGCAGTAGTTCGCCATCACTGTGGCTGTAATGGGTACAGTTGTCAAAAAAAGAAGTGGCCGCACTCTTGAACAGCGAAAATTTTCTAAGTCCACTTCGGGTCACGGCGATGTTACACGATGCATGTCTTTGTAGAAACAATTCCCGAACTATGGAATTATTCCATATCTGTGGCTCATAGACCAGCAGTAGAGTGCTGGCTTAATGATTCGAAGGTTGTGAGTTCGGGCCTTGTTCAAGCTTTCATTTTATTTTTTAATCTATCTTTAGTGATATAAATAATATTGAAATTATATTTTGTTTTCTGTTATAGTTCTTTAGCGTTACAAATAATATTGTAGCTAACATTTATATTCTGTTATCAGTCTTTATCGATATAAATAATATTCAAGTTATTTACATTTTTTATCGTTCTTTCAGCGATATAAACAATATTCAAGTTATAATTTTTTATATTCTGCTGTCGTTCTTTAGTGATATAAATAATATTCAAGTCATCATTTGTAATCTGTTATCGTTATTTAGCGATATAAATTATATTCAAGTTATCATTTATATTCTGTTAATGTTCTTTAACGATATAAATAATATTCACATTATTATTTATATTGTTATCGTTCTTTAGCGAAATAAATAATATTCAAGTTATTTATATTCTGTTATTGTTCTTTCGCGATATAAATACTCTTATTTTTAAAGTAATTGTTGTAATATAAATAACCATTTTGCTTTGTAAAATAGGTTATTTTATTTAAATAATTAATTATATATTATATAATACCTTATATTAATTAAACAAACCGATATTTATCATTTATATTGTTATCGTTCTTTAGTGATTCTATATCAATAATATTGAAGTTATTTATATTCTGTTATCGTTGTTAGCGATATAAATAACGTTCAAGTTATCATTTATATTCTGTTATTATTCTTTATCAATATAAATAACATAGATTTAATATTAGGTTCGGCACAATAGAGTTGAATAATACTGGTGTTACCTTTTTCTTTTTATATTATTACATTATACTATCTTCAAACACAATAACATGAAAAACAGTGACGAGGAATTGAAACTGAGACGTTTACATCTAAATTCCGACGTTCTTCCGACTGAACTACGAGGGCACAAGTAAAGAAAAATTTGCGGAAAAATTGGCCCAATCCCCAATTGATGATTTGTAGAAGTTCGTCCAGGATGAGGGGGGCAAAGGCTAATTGGGATTTTCCGGTATCTGATCAGGTCAAAAATCCTGATAGAACTATTTAACCCTTGCGGTGAATTTCGGTGAAGTCCGGAGGGCCCAATTAGTCAAATCCACTCTCTCACCGCCACGCTTGGGCCCCTCAGGATCTATTAAGATTCGGAAGAGGCAGTGGTGTGCGGAAAGCAATGGGAAGTTACCACATTTATCCTTCCCAAGAAAAACTGCAAATATGAGCAAAGGAAGCTTTTAACAGAAAAAAGGAGGAAGTTCTGCGGACCTCTGGAAAAAGAACTAAGGAAAAGACTACTGAAGTGTTTTGTGTGGAGAGTGGCACTGTATGGGGAAAAACGTGGATATTACGATGAAATGAAGAGAAACGAATAGAAGCATTTGAAATGTGAATTTGAAGAAAAATGGAACGTGTGAAGTGAACAGACAGAATAAGAAATGAAGTTGTGTTGGAAAAAGTGGATGAAGTAAGAATGATGGTAAAACTGATTAGAAAGAGAAAAAGGAATTGGTTGGGTCACTTGTTGAGAAGAAACTGCCTACTGAGGGATGCACTGGAAGGAATGGTGAACGGGAGAAGAGTTTGGGGCAGAATAAGATATGAAATAATAGACGACATTAAGATATGTGGATTATGTGCGGAGACTAAAGGGAAGGCAGAAAATAGGAAAGAATGGAGAATGTTGGGTTTGCATTGAAAGACCTGCCCATGGGCAGAACACTGAATGTATGTCCAGGATGCTTGGAGTGTCGTGACTGAGAACAGTCGCTATTTGAAAAGACTAGTCGATTCCATGGCCACTCCACTGCAAGATGTGATCGAGATGTGGGGAAGATAGACTAAATATATTGAATCGTAGGTTTTTTGTTTTGTTTTTTGAACGATTAATTTTTTTTATGTTCTAAGGCAGACGCCAGTAAGTTTGTTTTGCATTTGTCACGAAACAGATTTCAGTTGAGAATAAAATATATATTTTTTTTCATTTGCAGTCATAATGTCATAATAAATAATGATAAAATATGGCATAATACATTCATGAATCTGATGTTAATTACTAAAATAATCATAAAAGAGAAAGGAGCAATTACGTATATTTTGTATCTCTGTCTTAAAAACAAAACAAAAAAGAACGTAAAAGAACACTAGGTAGTATTCGAACGCAGGACCTCACACGTAACAGGCCGGAACGCTACCATTACGCTATTAAGTAACACAAAGTATACTTGAATTATAACTGTAGATATCAGGCAACGTAGTACAACAACATGTTAACATCGCCTGTCTCCGAATTGTAGCGAAGATACCCGAAGGGAACTTTGCTTCTGGAGAGCGGCCACTTTTTCTTTTGACAACTGTACATATTAACTTATAATCTTACTTTGAATTCATTTCATTAATGAATCACAAGCAAGCCCTCACGTTTAAACACACTACAGAATAGTCTGCAGCATACCAAAGTCACGTGATTGACGTTTTCAATGTTGATACCCTGCGCAGTAGACCAGGCGCGAACTATCTATTTACTCTATGGTTGTATTTTCGTATCTTTTCATGTCCTCTTTAATGTTATATTCCTGTAATCAGAATGTGCATTTAAATACATATGTTTGTTATAAAATTTTTACCTCGGTTAGATTAGATCTATCGTCCTCTGGAACTAATGACGCATAAGTTAATCATTCAGGCAACATAGCAGATACTTGCTGATGAGAAATGAAATTTAAGTACTTAAGTTTGCTCGAAAGGTTCAGGTGCAAATTTCTGGATAGTGGGTGTTTGGGGAATAAACTGGATTATTGTCGGCGGAGTTCGTATTTTGACATAATAATCATATTTTACAAGTAAATGGTTATACATTCGCTCGTGACATCTGCTTTGGACAAATGGCTGCGATACATCCATTCATTATCACGTAGAGCAAGTGATTGAGCAGTTCTAGTTTATTCTGTGGAAAGTACCTACTGAATTCCGTAAAATAAAACCACGTGCTTAGTACTCTGTACTATTCGTAATACGTAAATGGTAAAAGAAAAACGATTCCTTCTTTGGTCTCTAGTTCTTCTCCAGAATTACCCTTGCCTTAATCGTTAATCGAAGCACGCGGTGAAGGCGTTCAACTGCAAGTGGCAAGGTCAAGAGTTCATAGAATTGTTCTGTGGTGTTTGGGTAAAGGGAGTTAAATCATAAAAATGAGTTTTGAGATAAATGAAAATTAAACTTAGAAATCTTATTGGAAGTAATTTTCTACACAAATGAAGCACATCAAATGCTAGTATTCCTTTGATTTCTGGACACCAATTGTATAAAATAACTTGTGTGTTCATCTGGGGAACAAAATTCCATCTGCACAAAAAAATCACGTCCCCCTTTATCCGAACACCACAAAGTTTTTTATTCATTCAACCTTTGCGCCTACTCTATGATCCTAGGTTTCAATAAACTTCTAACAGAAATGAGTTGGAAGTAAAGGCGATCAGCACGTAGGACTGACATCCCTATTGCTATTCAGTGCCTATTTTTCGTGAGTCAGGTGGGTTAACATCTCGTCAGCTTAAAAGCGTTTCGGGATGTTACGTAGATTTCGGATCGGCAATTTCTGTAAATCAGAAGCACTTTTAGTTTAAATGTCTATGAATATCTCAGCTATAAAAATGCCTCTCGAAGAATATTTATAAGCAAATTACTGTTGCATTTATGTGTCTGCAATTTGAAGTTAGAGGACCTATATTCCTGATACCTTTGCGCGTGGTAGACATCCTGAATAGAAACTCAGATAAATTGAATGGACACAAACGGTAGCATTAGGCTATTAAATTTGAAACCTCACTTCACTTGACAAAGTAAATCGGGTTTGTATGAGAACCGATACATTTTGAATCTCTTTCCGGGAACAACACTCGTTATGCAGTGATCCTCCAGCTCCCTAATTGATCGTTAAATTCGTCACGCAGTGACATACAATGTACTGGACAGTAATGCCCCGAGTTACGTTTATCAATTTTTGTGCATGTCCGTCTATTTCATGTCAATATGCGAAACATGTATTGAACATCTAGTTTAGCACCTATGATACCTAGTTGAAAGTTGACAATAAATTTGCTTCGCGTTTGAGCGAACTTTCGGATACATTTTTATGAGTATGACAAAAGTGCTAGCCTATACATTACATTTACTTACATTTACAATAACTGCCACTGTGGTTCTGAGGAATAAATTAAAAATAGGCATAGTAACTAATATCGAAATCAGTATCAAGTCTCCATTTCGAATATCATCCTTCGTAGGCCTAAATGTTACTGTAAAGTGTTACTGTACGAACTATTCAAATTCTTAATTTTTTCTCAATGTTATTTTCATAAGTTTAAATGGTATGATACAGACTAAAGTTACCCGAAATGAGCTCGTGCTCGGGTACAGTCCAGTAGAGCGAAAGTTAGGACTTCATAAATTATATATAGACGTGAATAATAATTAGATAATAGTAACAATATTATAATAAGAGTGACGAAATATAACAATAATAATAATAATAATAATAATAATAATAATAATAATAATAAAAATAATGACTGATACATTAGGTATAGAAACCATTAAACGAAAGAAAATTAACACACAAATTCATATAAGCTTATACTGGATGTCCACGAAGAAATTCATTATGTCGCAAACAGTCAGCAAACGTTGGTCGTATTGATATTGTATGCATTAATAGGGCGAAAAATGAAGCTTAAAATATAGATCCGACCATCTTCTCCTAATCTTCTAACAAACCCAGAGTTAAAGCTGAAGAAACAAAACATATACCATTCCTTATTTCCGGAATAAATAAGACAGTATTGAGCAACTCCACGTGTAACTGACTGACATTTACAGTGAATTTCGACAGCAAAATATCTGCCTAAATTGTGTAACGGGTTCCCTTTTCGCTTCCTTGTTTTTATCTTGCAATTCTTCGTATCGTCCTTGTTTCTTCAGACGGAGTCTGTATTTACGTTGTCTTTCTGCCGCTGATTTCCCCATATTACTGCACACTTAACACCAATTCACGTGTAACTTCACCAAGGCCTTCCAAGCAACTAAGTACGCTGTGAGAATGAACAGCATAACAGCTGAGAGCGCGGCATGTCAGTCACTCACAATGCCGCTGCAGAAAACGAAATCACTTTAGAAGAAAATGTTCTAATACTTTTTAATGGTCATATAGTAATAACGCAGAATATCAAAGGAAATTTTAATCTGTCAATTATTGTACTGTGTGGAAGAATTTTTGTATGTTTATTGTGACGGACTGAGCGTAACTTACAGTACAAATAATTATAGTGATTTTAAGTTATTTAAGATCTTAGGACACTCCAACTAATTTCATATTTTACTTCAAGGAAAGACCAAAATTAGTATACAAAAAAGACGACTGGAATTAAAACAAATTTACGTGTCCAAATTGTGACATGAAACATAAGTATCTTTAGGCTAGGTGTTTTTTAAGTGTTTGGAATATGACAAGATCTGCAGCAAGTTATAGACTGAAAGAAACATTATCTTATGTAATAAGGCAATTTAAAGTATAAAGTATAAAGAAACATATTTCTTCAACAAAGTAGTCCTACATCAATTTCAAAAAGTTCACCTCGGTATGATATTTTCATGGAATTGCTCTATTGATAAGTCTATTAAATATTACATTAATCAAAATTCAGTTACAGGTCATATATTTTCAGGACGCTAAGTTCCCATGTTACACTGGATTATTAAAAATTTAACTACGGTAGATGCACGCGCAAGGATCATTGATAATACCAATAGAGGTAGAGAAGGATTTACCGACAAAAACAGGAAGTATTCCTAAAAAGTCCAGCTCCGGAAGTTGAATCCTCAATCACATGAAGTTGAATTCAATTATTCAAAAATTGTCTAGTAATTATAGTGACAAATGGAGAAACATTTACTGGAAATTATGTAATGTGCAGATATAATCTATAAAACGAATAGTTGTTCAGAAACACTTTGCTATGGAAAAAAAAAAAAAACACGCGGAATAACTATATTTAAATGGGAAATATAACAACGAAGAGAAATCATCTTCTGCAAAACCTGAGTCAAGTACACATAATTCTTTTTCGATATAATATGTACACTTCGGAATATGTATGATAAGACTTTCTTGTGTTAAATTCTAACGTACCTTGTTTACATGATTCGACCTATTATGGGTCATCTTCAGACCCATAATGGTCGAAACATGTAAAGAAGGTACATTAGAATTTAACACAAGAAAGTTTTATCATACATATTTCGAAGTGATACAGTGTTAAAAGTTGTGTAATCAAGATGTATAATATGTACAGTATAATTTCGGTATGTTACAATATCCCGTCTAGTAATTGAATTGTCTGCAGTCAAGAAATTTGGAAATAACTAAAACCGTCAGATATGTGGAAGAATAATATTGTTCAAGCATTTATGCCAATCCGCAAAACCCCAATAGTTATTAAAACAAATATGAAAAGTGTTCTTGAAAAGAATTAAGGGTTTAATATGACATGCCACATACGACATATACTGTGGGATTCCACAAAGCTATTGTTCACTGCATGATATAGTAAGGAATACCTACTGTATCATATTTCAGATTTGCTCCAGTCATGTCTTGTGACATAGAACGAACATTTTCCGCTTACGAGTAGTTTTTCTGAAAGTAGGAGTATTTCTTTTAAATTAACATTATTAAGTTTTGTAACAAGTCTAGAAATGTAACACTGGGGGAGAGTTGGGTACTATCGGACATCGGGTAATATCGGACAGTGCGTTTCTTTCATCTACCACCAAATGGTAGTACCTGAATGACATGGTTACGTTTCTGTATGCGACATCACAGAAACGTAACAATGTCATTCAGGTACTATCATCTGGTGGTAGATGAAAGAAACTCACTGTCCGATATTACCCGATGTCCTATATTACCCAACTCTCCCCTAAATATTTGATTTGTTACTTTTATACATATACGCATGTTATTTTACATTAAAGTTAGGAAAAGTCTAAATGTAAATTAGTGTATTTTTATAAGCTATTATTTCCTTATCGTGTTCCTTGTTCTATGGCCTTGCTATAGACAATTGGCACAAATACAATTTTAATTACCATCCGGCAGTACATGTTGCTATGTTGATGTTTATGGCTATGTTACTACTGTTCGTTCGGTAGAGATTTAGTCCATGCTCACACAACTTAATAGTTCCGGTACCAATTTTCTAGCTGTAATTATAACATCAGCCAAGAACCGAACACCGAATAAACTGCAGTTAAAATTAAGAGATATGATGTAATATTATAGATATTTTGTTGCGTTCCGACAGTAGTTCCAAATTTTAAAAAGTAAATAATTGTGTTGTTCCTATTTTTCACGTGTACAAGTCACTTCATAAGACGTCGCAAGAAATTTTTCACTAATAAATTTTTGAAGTGATAACAGGAGATCTTTTAGTTATTATTCATTAAAACAACACATTGTTAAACAATGTAATAAATTGTAAGATGCTGACTAGGTGCTATTCTTTATTTTATTATACACCTTAATATAATGTTTGTTCTCGTGGAGAAGGCTCATAAGTCAGTAACAAGGCTGACACAGAATGAACAAAATTAAGCCTAAGCTGTTGTGTTTGGTAAATTAATTATTTTGTGTCTGAATTTTGAATTTGTTAGAATAATGTTGTCTTTTATTTAATGTACAATATTATTGTATTAGATTATTTCATGCAGAACTTTATTATTTATGTCCTTAGTGATAATTCGAGTGGGATTTAATTAGAAGAAAGTTTATAAAGATTAGAAGAAATAAAGTATAATTCATACAATAGAATATTAATTGACATACTAATTGTCTTAAAAATGTAAAGGAGAAGCGAAGCGAACATCAGGTCGGCCGTGATTGTACGAGTACCATCTCATCATTACAAATGTTCCGCTGGATGGCAGTAGTGTGTTATGATCAATTGTTCTCTTGTTATGAGTTGTACTAACTATATTAAACATTCTCTGGTACGTGACTATTCATAATCTCATACAGCAGAAGTCATAATATGACCTAAATAATATAAACAAGGTAAAACATAGACAAGTTTTAATTACAGTTTATAATTTATTTATTTGGTTGCAGTGCGTTACAATGTTGAATGACAGCATTGACCTCCGGTCATATAGCTATCACTCACTTATCAACATACAAAAAGTTTGAATTAAGAATGATGAGATAAACATGAATCATTTTGAAAGATACAATTCTTGAATGTACAATGTTGGCAAAAATGGAAACAAATACTAGCGAAGAGATAAAATCAAACAAATGCTATGAAGGTCATAAAAACAAATGCTGGGAGATGATAAAATTTGTAGGCTAAGTAACCATGATTGGTTGAAACACATCGATCCGTACTGTTTTATTGGTCAAAATAAACTCGAACTCATTAAACTCTGAATGAACCGAGCTCCCTTCACGTGACGTCTTTCATTTTGCATACAAACCTGAAGGTACATCAGTAAACAACTGACGTCGTCCTATATTCTGTGTTCCCTAAACCTGTAGCCGCCACTAGACAATGTTTTGGTGTCTCAACTTCGTTCCCTAGTGATTACAGAATTACAGTGAAATAAAAGCCACCGACGATGAGAGTATACTTCACTGTACAGTATTGTATTAAGATTGAGCACTAGATGTTTTTATAGATCTACATGTATTATTATCTATTAGGTTATTTGTAATAAATACGTGCAGTATGTAACACATCATACTCCAACAGTTTCGAAAATGTAACACGTATATTCGTTGTTCAGGTACAATAATCAGATTATAGGGAGATCATAGCATATGCTCACCAGAAGCCGGATGAAATACGTAGTGTTGAATATTATCTGTCTCTGTGACCCAGAAAATCTGGAAGTCCAGCGTTCTGTAGTTACTTCTTCTGAAAACTATGTTTTCCAGAAGTGAAGCACATAGATTCTCTGGAATTTTGTATACCCCTGATCAAGGATATGAGAGTCTTGGAGTTAAAAGGAGCTATAACGTATAGGAGATAGTCTCATAAAAATAACATATAAGGCTTTCCCATCTCCCGCCAGAAGCAATCCGTTTAGTGTCGCAAATGGAACTGTGCACGCATAGTATTGTCTGTAAAATATATCCGAGCCATCGTGATGAAATTTTAATGCCGATTGTGAAAGAAAAAACGGTAGCCGGATACTTGCGTTCTAATCTCTTGAGTACACTGCAATCTTGTTTGTTTGTATCGCATTTATTATGGTTCAAGATGAACAGACTGTTGGAAAGACTTGATTCTCTAGAAACAATGTATTATTTTCAAATTATTTGTCACAATATTCCGATTAAATGCTTTAATATGCATGGATATAAGCTGCACTCATATGCCTCGCGGTATAGACTACATATTGAACATTTGAATGGTTAAACACCCATGATCTGGATTAAGGAAGAACTGGTCTTCAATTTATGACAATTAAAAGTAATATATTTAGGCATACGTACTTTAAACACTCGAATTTTAAGGTGCCGGACAACGACTGGTGAATTGTATCTGACAACTTCTTAGTTATGGACAAGACTATCTTGTGTCTATTTAATTTACGACGAGAAACTCTCAGAGTTATTTTCTAACGAAAGAAGTCGTTCTAAAAATGTTAAATGTTAAGCCTATAAAATTCGATTGTACTGGGCTTCATTTGGAATCAAAATAATAGATTATAATAGAAAAACAAAATGAATTAGTAAGGAAAGTAAATTAAAAGTTAACAGTAGTTACATTTCAGACATGATTCAATACCTCAAACACTGATGGTAAGAACTTCAAACTGGAAAGTTCGAAACTGTTATCATTAGAGCTCATTTTCTCCTAGAGAAATTGCTTTACTTTCCAAATAACGAATCATATTTTATTCATCGTTTATTTGTTCGTGATTCTTCTCCTCAGCTCCATTGCTGGGACCCGTTTGGATCATTTAAGATGCAAAAGGGAGAGTATTGTGCGGAAAACAACGGAAAGCTACTGCATTTACCTTTCTCGAGAGAAACTACAAACATGGCATGAACACGATAAAAGACTTCGACGTAAACTATCCCTCCATTCGGATGTCCAGGAGTGGGATACTGCGGAAGGATACATCATGACACAACCCAACTGAGAAAAGAAAAGAAGATTGAGGATTTCAACATAGAATGTGGGAACTTTTCTCCAAGCTGGTAAATTGGAAAATTTTAAGAAATAAATGAGAATAAACGGAGTGGAAGTGTTGACAATACAAGAAGTGAGGTGGGGAAAATAGGGATGAGTTGATGAGTGATGAGTAGGCTTCGGTCCTGGGCACAGAAACGCATGAAGTTCAGAGCGCACGGACGATAGTGTTGTTGGTCGAGTGGAGTGGGAGATGAAGAGCGCCGTTACTTGGTGTCTCAACAAGTAAACAGTCGTCACAGTACGGCACAAAATATATTTCACCTTATAGAGATGCAGTATATACAGTACATTCCTAGTGTAGACAATAAATGTCTACCATTAAAGTATTAACGTGAGTTGTAACCTTCAGTCAGGTGTCACTACGCCGAAGCCTGTTACACGTACCGCAGCCAAGCAGCAATAGGTCTACACACAACGGTAATGCACATTACGGACCCACCTGTGCTGTTGCAGTTGGGTGACTGAACACGGGTCATGACGTCATTAATACTCCGTGTACTCTAAACCTCATACTAGTTACTCTGTGTCCCTAGGCGGAAGCCTGGTGATGAGATTAGGATGTTTTATTCAAATGGCGAATGCAAAGGAAGACACAGTGTTGGTGTATTACTGGAATCGCGTGTGAAAGATAAAGTGGAATAGGGAGAAGAGTACTACAAGATGGCCCTTTATCACCTACCCGATTAGATGATTCTATTTGGAAGATTTAGTGAAGAACTGTTTTCCGATCATAGAAGGGGTTATAGTAGGAGGAAGAAGAAAAATGCATAGGATTTGCTGTTGATATGGAACTGTTGACAGAAAACGAGTTGGTGCTAAGGTGTGAGCAACCTGGGATGAAAATAAATGCAAACATTACAAACCCATGGTTATCTTGAGAAAAAATATAGAAGAAATAAGAAATGAATCTGTGCTAGAAAGAGTTAGTGAAGATAAGTAATGCTGCAACTGATCAGGAAGAGAAAAATAAATTGACTGAGTCACTGGTTAAGAATAAACTGTCTACTGAAAGATGCAGTGGATGGAATGTTGAACGGAAGAGAAGTTTGGAGCAGAAGAAAATATCAGATGATAGACAACATTAAGATATATGGATGGTATGCGAAGACTAAGACGAAGATGAAAAATAAGAAAAATTGGAAAATACTGGATTTGCAGTGAAATATCTGTATGTGGGCAGAAATATATGTACGAATAGGCTTATTGATACTTTCTTATGTATTTTAAGACTATTCTAAGTCGCTAAGCTTGCTATCCAGCAGTTGCAGAATTAAGGTGAAAGAAAAGTGACAAGCTATTGAGAAACGACTTGAGAAATTTACTGGTCTTAACAGAATTATGAATTATCTTTAAAAAGAACTAAATTAAAGGAAATCATCAATTACAATTGTTGTAGAAACTTTAATATTGTCATGATTATTTTAATGTTAATGTATTGACAACATAATAAGCTGCCACAACGTTCTAGTGACTAGAGCGCTGGACTCATAATTATGTGGGTTTGGATTCGATCCTCCGCGTAGACCGATTTATGTCTTGTGGTGGGCAAACCCGTGGTCCGGGTAATCCAGAGTTTTTTTTCCGGGAGTTCCGGTTCTCCTGTGCCATCCTAACAAATCTCCATAATCATCTGTTCCCATCGCGGATGTAGTGCAGACCAGCACTCTATGACGCACCTTGGACAACGACTCTATTAGTAAATTGATCTATGCAACTGGCTTCATATGGGCGAATTACGAACAGGCCAGTACCCACCATTAGTAAGAAAAATGTATTAGTAGTATAGATATTTTTATGAAATTAAGATACAGACTTAATATTGGTCCATTATTTTGCTTAGTTCTACATATGTTTCAAATTTAAATTAAATTCTAGATGGTCGTGGAAAATTAAACTGCTTTGTAACACTATCTGTTCCTTTATTGGCTAATCTAGAAGAGGAATATTTAATAATTGTTTAAAAAGGCTGGAGTGATTGTTATAAAATGAAATTCATCTTGCAGAATTCAGGAATATAAATCCTCTTTCCTTCTCTGCGTAGGTACGTAGCTGACTAGTCTATGGTGAATTTCCATTTCCGAGATATTGTTGACCGTAACTTTAAGCCTTTGTAAATCTGAGGGTTGCGGGATACGTTCTCATCAGTTTACCAGAGCCTCATTAGCCATTTTCAGGATTCCTTCCAGGACTTCTCGGCTAACGCAGCGGTTAAAGTGGACGACTCTGCACTGTACATCATCCTGGATATTTCCCCACTTCCCCCACGACGGAGAGTTGGAGTTAGATTGGGATAAATTGATTGGATGATGTTACACATAGGCTACTTTGTTAGAAGAGATGAAGAAATCCGTATGAATTAGTACACATCACAAAAATTAATCAAATATCATAATAAAATATGAATAAATAACTTTCATACATGTAACTTCTGACTTAAAAAAAGCGGTTACTGAAGTCTAAAATTTCTCAATTTTATTACGGACTCATTAAGAGACTTTATAAAATGCACATATGTTAAGTAATGAGTGCCAATGAAATGACGCATAATTTAGTATGCGTTTTATTAATTTCGTAAAAATTGGATTTTTACTATTTTGTTAACGATATTACTCTTTTCAGTTTATTTTATTGACGTGCTATTCGAAACATGAGTAGTAAAAATTAAATCGTTTAATATACAGCCTAATAAGAAGATGAATGTTCATTTTCTGAATTGCAAATAAAATGAATTCTTTATAATGTCGAGGGAAAGATATTTTACTTAATCTGTTAAATATTCACATGTAATTATTTCTTCATCAAATAACAAATTTAGAATTCAGAATTTAGCCTATGACATCCGTTGAGGACTAAGGCCTCCTGCACGTAGGCAGGGTAGCTCTGATTCACTCTTCAGGTGAGCTAGCCTAGAGAGTGTTCGACCTTGTTCTCTTGTTCATCGTCTCTCGTGTTGGGCATGAAGCACTTTCACTGATTTACGGTCATTATTCACTGATTCTGCCGCTCACTTTGCATCATTTCACTATTCACATTATCATTCGCGTTGCTGCTGGCACTTCAGAACACATTTCACTTTCCACCGATTGATATTTCCTTCGACAGTTTTTTTCCATGTTGATCTGCTTCTTGTGCGCCTCGTCCACTGCTTCCCCGCTCTCTGTGTGAATGTGTCCGCCCATTTGGTTCTCTGTCTTCCTGCACTCCGCTTCCCTATCCTGGGGTCCCACATGGTCACTCTGTATGTCCATTGGGTGTCACGCATCCTAGCTACTTGAATAACAAATTTACTGTTATAAAATTAACATCTACACCGAGAATGTAGTGCAATCATTTCTAATTATAAAATTTGATGTGAATGCTAAAATGCTATATATTGACAGTTTATAATCATGCTCTTTGAAGGTTACCAACTACTTAAGATCTTGCTACAGTGGTTCACTAACGTGTAAAAATGAATCGTGAATTGCAGACACCTACAAAGTCACAATTTTTCTCAAATTCAATTTTCCATATGGCTGTAATATCCATACATAGACCTCTAAAGTTATACAGAAATCCAATTTGGCCAGTGCTGAGTGTACATTTTACAGCGACAATAATTCACAGTGAATTTCAGTAGCACCACAAATCCAAGACATATGCAATTATTTACAAGTTAAAACAAATAGAGTTTGTTTTTCTTTGTTTCTTTTTTAGCATTAAAGTAGTTTAAAGAATTAAATAAGCTATTCACATAATTTTGCTTTTTTGTATGTATGTATATTCTTCCAATTTCTTCGCGTAAGTATACAATTAAAGTTCTTTATAAGATAAAATTGTACTTCTCCGCCTTCTTCACTCAAATATTGCTAAAAAAATAAAACTAGTTTTACTAGTTGTGAATTGCAGAAGCTCACATGTTAAGGCAATTCAGACTGTTTCCAGAATATACTAAAGAAAAAAATTGAAGTTCATGTATGTTAAAAACTAGAACTTATTATGTTTTAATATAAAATAGTCACTTCAAAATACGCTTTACAAGATAATCGGTTTTTTGTGTCTCCTGAAAAATTTACTCAATTGGACATGTGGGGTTTCTCCAATTCACGATTCAAATGCTTTGCCTACGAATAATGTTATTCTTCTCAACAATAAAAATAAAGGAGTAGTCCTCAATTATTTACTTAGTTTAGACTTAAATTCGCAACGATAAATGCAGTGTGTTCGTATCTTAATATGCATATTTTTATAATTTTTATTATTTTTGGGTGATGTTGGTTTTATAATAATTATCATTTTAAGTTTGTCAACATTAAAGACATATTCCCTGATCGTTTCTTCATCGATTTAACCTAATATACTTTGGAAAATTTCTATTAACTTATGGGGTAGACTAACCTAAAGTTCGATATTTTTGACGACGATTTATCTGATAGTAAGCCTAAATGTTAGAGTAGGGCAATAATAGGCTATTACAAAAACGTCTGTTCTCTTTTAAGGAATTAAAAAAGCCCTGGCAAAATGTATTTCTACCTCTAAATTGTTTGACATTAAATAGATACAAATAACAACAGAAAAGCAGATCTTCATGAATTTCCAATAAACTGTTACAAAATTATACAAGAGCACAAAAAGTGCAAGATATAATGAACAGATTAAATATTATGTGGTTAGTGCCGATTTGACTCGAAATGTCCTACTTTAACTCTCCTCTCGACGCAATATTGAATGCATGGTGTCCGCAATAATGACAGGATGACGTCCCCTGTGTTCTGCAGCAGCGTTAATATAGGTCACTCGGTATCTCGTGAAACCTACCTGCGCGCCAGGGGAAGAAGATAGTAGATTGAGAAGCTTTCCTCCCTTGCTACGCTTCTACTTGTAGCCTATAGCAAGCTAGGCCACTTACCTTACAAGTTTCTTACTGCAAGTTACTGCGCTCGCAAGCATATTTTGCTTCCATGAAATAACAAATAACCTATACATGCGTTCATAATGTAGGCGTGGAGTGGCAAACTCCAAGACGTGCAGCAGTTCTTCTCATGCTTAGTCGTGGATTTTAATTTGTAATCTTATTAACTGCAAGTCTTATTTCTTCATCTCCTTCTGTTTACCCTTCTTCATGTTGTATATGTAAACTTTTAACATTTACACGCTCGGCTAAAATCCATTTAAGTACTGCACGTTTAAATACCTCTTGATTGCATGTCTACGGTCTGGAAATCATTTCTGATATTCCCGCGCTGCATCTGCAGTATTACCATTTCACAATCCGTACATGAACACTATCGATATATTCTTGATAGTAGAGCAGCCATTCCCTACAAGTGAAACGCAGGGCAAAGAGGAAGTTGACACTTTGATACTCACGAGCATCAACGTCGGTTAGTGTAACCACTGGTTAAAATTGCCACCTAATCCCTGGTTAAGCATTTTTACTGTGCACCGGTTAGGACATAAATAGGAGGTTAACCACGGTAATCTCTAACTGACCATATTCGAGAGGTTCAAGGAGATACCAGTGATTAGTAGGCCAAGTATAAACAAAATGGTGGCCAGAACCACAGGTGATTATTTCGAAGACGATTATTATTGTACAGTACTTGAATTACATGGACAGAGATGATGGTGAGCGTGAAGTTTCTTTAGTGCAAAGAGAGAATTCTTACGAGAAATTAGGTGACAGAAAATTTCAGGAGGGATATCGTTTATCAAAATCTACAGTGTCATTTCTGCTGCAACAAATGGGTCATTTAAAATAAAACAGAAACAGTTGCTTATATTACGATTCTATGCAACTGATATTTTCTGTATTTTAAGAGAAAACATTCGAGTATCTCTTTCTCTACGTCACTGACTGAAATAAGAGAGATTATGGATGGATCTTAGGATAATGCTCAGTTTCCTGGTATAAATGGGATTCTAGATAGTGCACACATTCGTACTAATCTTCTTCATCCTTTTCCTTTATATGTCCACACCTGTGGAGTAACGGTTGAAGCATCTAGCCGCGAAACCAGGTGGCCCGGGTTCGATTCCCGGTCGGGGCAAGTTACCTGGTTGAGGTTTTTCCCGGGGTTTTCCCTCAACCCAATATGAGGAAATGCTGGATAACTTTCGGTGTTGGACCCCGGACTCATTTCACCGGCATTATCACTTTCATCTCATTCAGACGCTAAATAACCTCAGCTGTTGATAAAGCGTCTTAAAATAACCTACATTTCCTTTATGGATACAGTATTTAATATTTTTCATATATAATATATTTAAATATAGGAATTATGTCTATCAATAATTTAAACCCACTTGGGATATAATCATTTTTGCATTTTGTATGAAACCTAACAGCATTGAAAAACAAAGAAATGCAATTCGCAAACATAACAGCGCCCAAAGGCAAACAAATGCAACGTGAAAATATAGGACACGTTCGTTTCCATGTAGAACGGAGTAAGCACAGTCGTATTTAGAGACGTTGCCTATTATCTTTGCAGAGGAATGGATGCTTTCCCTTTGTCATTTTTTAGAAACAGTGTAACATCATAGACTTTACGATGGTTAAATGAGGTGATTATGAATGGTGCACAGAAATTACATTTTAATCAAGGTTACTGTTTAATCGTCATTTCGTAACCTATGATTACTGCGTTTTAACCGAGTTAGATGCACTTCGCCATGAGTGTAATCTCGGAGCAAAGCTGGCGTAGGCGCTGGAGATGAAGTGTCCGACAGGTAACTAAGTACGCACGCCCTAGAGATCTACAAGCTCATGCAATCTAACAGTTAAAACTGGTCTAATCTGAATAAACAAATAGTACAAATACAGAAAAAGTTAGGAACAGCGTGTGCTTTAAAACTAAGGTCATCACCTACTAATTTTAATGGGAACAAATGTTATAGTGTGGCATAGTGTCTAGTTAGTAAAAAAAAAGGATGCATAAACTCACGAAATTGAATTTGCAAAGATGTTACTCCTCATTCCATAGCGCAGAATATAATAAACGAAAACCAGAACTTGCAGCTATCATTCATATGCTCAAGAATAAGTTAATGAGGATATTAACTTATTATTATTATTATTATTATTATTATTATTATTGACTATTTTTCATTAGGCGACGTGTCTGACGTGTTTTAATGATTTATTTCTGCAATATTGAAGCATGAGTAAATCTTTTAAGTTGTAGCCTATATATGAAATTAGGTGAACGTCAGTCGACCTCTGCTTCTTTTGGAATCAAGAGAGACTAATTCACAAAATAATTGTAGAAGGTGTAAGAAGAACGATACGTTAAAATTTATATTCAGTCAGACCTCATGACTTGTATAACTTTTATTTCAAACAAGAATATAACTTCTATTCAAAACAACAATAATTACTTTCTATAATTGAATGTAAACACTTCCGTCAACAATGGGATTTCCACTCCACACAGTAACGCAATATTCGTTATTGCACTCCACAGACAACAATGACAATTTACTTGGATTATTGAGAACAACAATGAACTGTTAATCTTAACTAATGTTCACAAAGCACTATTTACAAAACAGAACTGTCAGTTCTCAGTTACAGTTCGTTTGCCTTGGCTAGTTCTTCTAGCTCAGTCACTCAAGTTCACAGTATCTCGAACCCAAGACCTTCAGAGACAGTCCACTGAACTTCGAACTCAGGTCCCCAACTGCGGTCCACTGCACTCAAACTCAGGACTTCCGGCTCCCACAGTTACGGACACAACTCAAGTCGAACTCCAGTCTCGAAGCTGGCTTCACTGCTACACAAGACTACCTTGCTATCCAAAACTAGCAACGACTGCAACTAACTAACTAACTAACTAACTAACTAACTAACTAACTCAAGTTCACTCGTGTGTCGTATTTATAACCAAACCATAGTTTCCAGAGAGTACGATTTCGCGATCAATCTCCAGGTGCCGAGAAGATGGCGCCTCTCGATTTCTCTGGATTCCTTCCCTCAGTCGCAGGCGCATTACATCCCCCTCTCTGCCGCGGAACAGCGTGCCGCTATTCCCCTTACGTCGCATCTCGCTGCAGCGACCATCGTTTCGTCTCCCCTCCGCGCCACGCCCTCAGCGCTCCACGGAGTTCGCTTCTGCCGGACGCGCACGAAGTTCCCCGAAGCGCCGAGATTATTCGGCCTGCCATCACAATATGTTACTCTTATAATATTTGTTTCTCACTTACACGTTATTTTTTCAACGCACAAACTTTTGTCACTAAAATTTAGGGCAGTTTCACGTGTTTTATTTATTATTTTTTATATATACACCACTTGTTTCAGTTCCCATGTCTGAAATATTCTGAGAAACATATTATCAACAGTAACCTCACTAGACGTTTTGATTTATCTAGAGAAAATCAAAACTCAAGTGGTATTTAATTGACTATTAGGCTACACGATTAGAAGAAAGTATATAAAGATTAGAAGTAACGAAGTACTCCAATACAATAAAATATTAATTGACTTACGAAAATACAACTGTCTTCAAATGTATTATTGTACCATCTCAACATTACAAATAATACGCTAGATTAATGCTACATGGCAGTAGTGAGCTATGCCTTCTCGTCGAGAAGTTCTCGATCTATTATACACGATGGCAATGTTACTAGTCAAGAAGGCTTTGTTGATTCAGTTTCATTTTTATTAAAATGCAACATTTCACTTTAATTATCAGAATCCCAGTAATCAACGTCACTTGACAGATGATTTTCAATAAATCTTAATATTAAACAATCTCTGACACGTGACTATCCATAATATCATATAGCAGAAGCTATAACATAACCTAACTAATATACACAAGTGTTAGAAAAGTTTTAATTAACGACGATGACATAAAAAATAAACATGAATAATTTTAAAAGGAATAATTATTGAATGTACAATTTTCAAATTTGAATGTGGTTGGTGGTTCAATTGATGTTATATTGGACGTGTGCGTAATAGAGGTGGAACTCGTTGATTTAGGCCTACATGGTGTATTCAACTTATTCAGAATTTCGAATGAATAATTTTAAAAGGAATAATTATTGAATGTACAATTTTCAAATTTGAATATGGTTGGTGGTTCAATTGATGTTATATTGGACGAGTGCGTAATAGAAGTGGAACTCGTTGATTTAGGCCTACATGGTGTATTCAACTTATTCAGGATTTCCGAATGGTGCTCTTCATTTATTTGTAAATCGGATTTCAGAAGATGCATATATATATATATATATATATATATATATATATATATATATATATATATTTTGACGTCCAGACCAGAGCAGTTTCAAATGTTGGCAAACAAAGAAACAAATGCTAGGGACGCGATAAAATTGTGCGATAAGCAGCCATGATTGGTTGAAATACGTCCTTTCGTAGCGTTTTATTGGTCAAAAGTAGTATGACGTAGTAAGAGTGTAATGGTCACATAAAAAATTAAGTTAATTGAAATATGTTTTTAACTCGGAATTACAGACACAGAATTAATAATAGGAATTATTTTCTGATAATAAATATGGGAACACACAAATAATAATATTGTCGCCGCTTCTCTTATCTTGTTAATAGAGGCGCGGCATGGGCAGTAGAAAGGAGAGAATTATAAAAAATACATAACTTCAGTCATAATACGGCATGCATCAACAAACTCATGAGTAGAAAAATTATGTAGAAATGTCAAAAAATACAGAGAAGTCGATTTCTTCTTCATGATTCTCTCACATGTCCGTTATATGCCTTTCTTCTAGGAAACCCTATAGTTCACTCGCAATACGTACGTATTATCATTTGGTAGCCATTATAAATGTGAACAGAGCGTTTTCTACTTAAGATTAATCGAATTACAAATAGGCTAGACAGTTTATTTCTAGAAATATGCACGTAACTTTCACTTCTCGAAGTGTCATAACAGATGTTTTCTTACGAATAGGCTAATCTTCGTAACTGGCTTTATATTATTGTTTTTAATAGAGTAATATTAATAATCTGATAATAATTTTGCAAGATCCGAATCGCTTAATATGTGAGTAAAATATTATACATATTAACAATGTTTAAACTTAGTATAAAAATTATAATTATTACATTACTTTCTGCAGTATGCATTAACTTCTTAAATTTTTTAACGGCTCATAGTTTCCATTAATTAGCATGATTGATCTTCAGTCCAAAAAGTTTGAACCATTCTGTAAGACTAATTTAATATCACTGTGTATGTTTAACCCTTCATTGTTGTATTTCAAAACAAAGATCACATAATAACATTCTTTAGTTTGTGTTAAAATTGCTGGTATAAGTTGTGTAGCTAAAGTTTTATTCCTCTGGATGTCAACTGTCAACCCATGCGATGTTTTACGCTACGGTTTCTGCAAAGTTTCGGTAAGTATTTGTCATTATTTTTGTGAGTTATATAATTTACCATAAAGGATAATTTGTTCTATTGTACTTCGATTTTGTAAATTGGTGTTTCTTTCTAACGTTACCTAGGAACTGATAATGCTACAGATTCAGCGTATGTCTACGATCCCTCAAATTTCTTCAGAGATTAGAAAACGTTCTCAAGTATTACTGGTAATTCAGGAATCCGCTACGCCAACCCAGAATGGATCCAAAGGTCGTTGATACGAATGTGGTAGGTCTCGAGACAAAACGACTAGGAGATGGTGTGTGAAATGTTCAACGTGTTCATGTGCCGACCATTTGAGGGATATGTGTAAATTGCTTATAAGGAGATGTCAGCAGAAAACATTCAGGGATAAATACTTTTGAAGGAAAATCCCAGGAGAAAAGAACAATAGGACACAAGCTATTCAGGTATTATTGTATACAAATATGTTTACAACAAATCAAGAATTATAACAGTGTTTCCAGTGTTAATTTTGTAAGTAAATATATGAAGTAGAGTGTTAGAAAACTTACACATAAATAATTATCTATTAATTATAAATAAAGTAATAGTTTCAAAACTATTTTTATATTTATTTACTAGCCGTACCCGTGCGCTCCGCTGCACCTGTTAGAAATAAATATAAAGTAATTGCATAATTAAAATAGGACGTTTGATCCAGGGAACAACTTTTACAACAGCGCAAGATAATCTGCTTCGCTCATTACCCAATTTTTTTGCATTGCATTTATTGCATATATATTTTATCTATTTTAACACGATTCAATTGAGCATAGTTAAAATTTGAATTATAAAATAAGGGATTGCTAAGCTAACGTACTATTATTGCATATTAAATCAATACACTCTCGTTGTTCGTTAATTATCTGAGATTAAAATGAGTGTACATAAATATTATTTTAAGAAATACAGAAAACGAATGTACAAAATAGCCTATCAAATTTTCTGTGCATAAGAAGCTATTTTAATCTTACCTGTCCTCAATTTACTCAGACGTTACTGTAATAACATTATAGCATTATGTCCATCTAGAGAAACTACACTTTCCAATGGTGAAATAATAATTAATTATACAAATCGGTTAATTTAGCTTCTGATATTACTTCATACAAACACAGAAACATTCTCTGTAGGCTATGTTTAATAGCTTTCGATTGTTGATGTCCAAGGCCCCTGTTTCAATTGTTGTTGTCCAAGACCCCTTATAGACGAAGTCATTTGTTCTTAATTCATTGCACCGTCTTAGATGGCGTTATTTTAATTTTAAAACTCATTTATCTCATTAAATATCAGTCCTATCAAAATTTTGTAAAGAATAAAACTTATCGGAAATCATTTTTAAAGAAACTGTTTTATGTAACATTTTTCATAAAAATCAATAATAAGCTAGATATTTCGACTTATTTAATTCAGGCCCCCTTATAACCCCCCTTTTAAATAAAGTATTTTGAATGCCATATAGCCTAAAATCTAAGTTAAACGAACTTAATTTATATTCCAATTTTCATATAAATCGGTTCAACCATTATCGCGTGAAAAGGTAACAAACATACAGACAGACATACAAACAAAAATTTCAAAAATGCGATTTTCGGTTTCGGGGTGGTTAATTATGTATGTTAGGACCAATTATTTTTGGAAAATCGAAAATTACCAGAAAAATTTCGGCTACAGATTTATTATTAGTATAGATTAATGAATTGTGTGTACTCCATAGTAACACATTTATTTAACCATTCATATTGAAAAGAATGATCAAAATTGTACTCTAAACCAGCCGTCATCAGAACACTGCACTCTCGGGCTAGCTTCTCTTTCTCGCAGGTCTCTTACAGCACCAGCGTGCATTCGTGGCTGCTGGCGGGAATGCTTCCTCCCGCACGAGGGTGCATGTTGCCTTGCACTGCTTACCCGTTTTACTGCTTACCCATTTCAGCGAGTGCTGACGATCACTGCTCTAAACCTTGGGTGACTGCTGTCCCCCACGCTACTGAACACGTTACGAAAAGGTACGCGAGTACTGAAGGATTAAAAGAAGAGTAGTATGTTTTATATAGGTTCGTTCCAACAAGCAAGGTTCATGAATCAGTTCATGTACGGTTCCTGTACCATCTTATGCGCATGCGCTAGTTAAGCATCTGCTATGGGATTGAAACTGGACTGGACGCTGTTGGAACGCTTTCGCGGATCGTTATGTACTAAATCCAGAGATGCTATAACTGTGATCATCTTTGCTAAGAACGGGATGCTTAATTATTATCGTTTCGCAGCTAATTCTAATTACAGAAAATAGAATTTCGATCATTTTCTATAAAAATATGACAAAAAATATGGAAGGCAAGAATTCCGATAATTCAACGTCGTGTATTGGGGGACTCTCATCTAAAAATAGTTCCTTTTTTAATTATTAATGTATGTACGTTATTTATTATATTTTTAATCAAAGCTGCATGTTGAAATTGTAATTAACTGTTTCAATACCCAAATAATTTCCATTCCCTTTCTTTTTGGCGAAACTTTAAATTAAATCTCTAGTTTTATTATTCGTCTGTACTGTCACTTTTCATCTTTAACCTCAATGATGTGAACAGTCGATCATGTCTTTCTTCAGTATCCAGGAGACGTTGGTGAGCTTATACGCATGCGCGTCTTGCTACTCTTCCGTACATGCCTCAATCCACGGACTATTTCTGACCGTTCCGAACCCTTGTCAAAAGCTTGTTGGAACGCCCGACTGCAGTACATGTTTCCGGTTCAGGACTGGTTCGGATTGTGTTGGAACGCTTTTGTTGTACTGCGCATGCTCACGATGGTTACGGACGGTTCCTGACTGCTGTTGGAACGAACCTTATATAGATACTGTACGTAAAAGAATGTGTTTGGAAATGATTAATTGTAATTAATTCGTGTAAGTGATATAAATAATTATACTATATAATAATTATTATTGCGTTGATGATATATCCTGTTTCTCCACATTATAATTTAGTTCGCTATTATAAACGACGCGCCACGCTTGTTACTCTTTCGTACGTTTGAAAAATTCGTTTCCTGCACGATATCGACTTTACCCTCCCTCCATCTGTACACCTACCATGGCAGCGAGCAAACATAACGTGCCCCGTGGTGTAAGTTGGTGGACATGTCTGTAGTATAGGAACGATATTTTTCACGATCGCCCAACAATGAAGTACTTCGTCAGTTGTCCCAATAGATACTATAATTTGCTGTATTGTGCAAACACAGTAGTATTATACATATGCCCCTTCTCCACGGAATGTAAGCTAAGCGAGTGATGTGGAATGAGCTGACAATTCACACACTATTATCTTCGTAGCGGCTTGATTTAGTATAGGAGTACGTTGGATTATGTTACTATAGAATGGCTAAATGTTGTGCATTAAGTTAAAAACAAATAAATAAGTAATACTATGCATGTATAATAAATTAATAGGCATATCTCTAAAATAAACTTATTTAAGTCGATTCTGACATCGTTTAATTTGCCAGTTTATTTTACATAACACAGAAAATCGTGAAGACAGTCGTCTGACGATTCTTAAAGTGGACCGCCATTGTGTGTTTTCGATTTTAAAATACACCCAATAAATTTATACAGAATTGTCTGATAAACTGACTCCTGGATGCCGAATTTGATCAAAATACGTCCAATAATTTGGGATAAATCGCTGCTCACAGGGAAATGGATAGACAGACTGCACGTCCAAATCTACGTACTTTCTCTGTATAGGATTTCGGAAACGTGACTTTCCCCTAAAATCTGCAAATCGATTTTCTGCAGCGTCACATCACTTTAAAATAGGTACTTTACACATGGGCCAAAAGTATCCTTACACTTACAGTATTTGTTACAATCATATTTGTTCAATATTGTTTATACCCATTTATTTAACACTTCATATACCTTTTAACACAGTTTAATCTCGTGAGTGCTCAAATTGATCTCCCAACATTGCAACATTCTTCAAACCTTTCCTTAATACTATGACACACAATACGATATAAAACCTTATCTGCATAAATTTCAATTAATGCTTCTGAGCTGTACACTTTCAATTCAACCACTGTGTGGGAATTTCTCTCGTAAACCTTGTTCTTTACGACACCACAAAAAATTAATCGGTGTTAGGTCAGGTGAACGTGGTGACCAATCGATGTTGCTCCTTCCTAACGAAAGGTTTAGTTGAAATAGTTCCTTACTGCCAAATCATAATGGGGAGGTGTTCCATATTGCTGAAGGAACAGTTCGGCGAAGTTAGCTCTGATTCTGAGTCACGAAGCATTTCTGAGTAATTTGCCCAATCGACAGTTTGATCAAAGAAAACTGGACCGACAACACCTTTGCTGGACAATGAACCCCACACAGTGATGCCAGGATGGTTCAGTTGAAAAATTATGGTAACGTGGGCATTGTCATCAGCCCAGTACACGCAGATATGCCTGTTCACGTGACCTGACAATTTGAAGCAAGTCTCATCTGACCAGATGATCTTATTCATAAAGTCTGGCTTCCAACCGATTTGGTTACACATCAGTTCGCAGAATTTCAATCGGCGATCAAGGTCGTCGTCCAAAAGATAATGCACCAGTCGTGGGCGATACGGTTTTAGTGTAAGTTTACACATTAGACGTCGCAAGGATGTTCTTGGTATGGAGAGTTCGATAGAAGCACATCGTGTAGATTTCTTTCGACTGTTCACAAATGTTAGAGCAGCAGCGGCCCGCGGTTACAAAGGTTGGCAGTTCTGCATGAAAAATAGTGTCTTTAGCAAACGCATGCTGTTTATTGCATCTAAATCGGATAACGTGTGTAATTACAGCCTCATCTCGAAGTTGACTGTGCACCCGAAATTGTACTCCAACCATCCGTGCGCTACTACTCTCCCACCTGGTACAACTAGTCACATAGTGGAGATGGGCCCCATATGCTTTTCTACTTTTGTAAGTCAAATTAACTAAATCCTTCACTCCAGTGTTTGTCCATGTATTTTCTCCTCTAAACAGAATACACGGGTGGGGGAGAAAGCGTTTTCATGAGCGCAGCAAAAAACCAATCGTTTCCATTACACATTTCGGCATTAAAATGACTAGTAGGCTACATGATTTCCTCGACTTTTTCCAGAAATTTCAATATTTAAATTTTGTGTAGGACGTCCTAATTTCTTAAGTTAACATGCAATTTCTCTTTTAATTTCGAAGAGTTTGGTCGATTAGGGTTTGATTTCATTCACTTTTAATATAAAATATTTCTTTAGACACACTGACTAATCACATCACACCGCCCACAGTACTATAACACACTGAAACTGTAATGATATACAGTAGTCCAGAAGCCTACGTGTTCTAACGCAGGTCATAAAGAGATGAGGGTGTTGGCGGTTCTTTTGTATATTCGGAGAGAGCTGCTTCGGTTGCAGCTCTAATGCAGTCTTGTGGGACGGTGAAGAAAACCAGTTCTCTGCTGCCAACTACCTTACATTGAGCTTCAGAAACTGCCGATCACAGATCCGAAAAGTACACTACAGCTAAAATTCTCGAGCAGTTCAAGTCTCCTACAGACAGTAAAATCTCGAATCAAAGAAGGATGAATTGGAAAAGTAAATGAAACAATGAACTAGATTACATAAAAGCACGTTTTACATTTTTAATTTTTTTCAGGTCCATTCAAATGGCGGTTCTGCAGCTCTGCAGTTCTTATTGTAGAGCCGCCCCTGTGTTAGAGTAACTTTCATCTCATTTCCTTCGGTCATAGAAGTCTTAGGACGACCAGATTTCGGTAAATTAACCACCAAACTTGTCTGATAAATTACCTGGCGTGAAGGTGGCTGAGTGTTAAAAGTTACTTGCCATGCTATGCGCATCTGCTCCGCATTTTCATACTTCCAATACTGCTTTAGTATCCACTTTCTTTGGTCTTGATTTAAATTGTTTGGCATTATTGATATTTACCTAAAACAAATAAAAACACAATAAAATCAAAACCGACATTGATAAATTTATATAGAATACTAGTTTATAATTATTGTTTTGAAAAATTAGATCAAAAACGTGAAACCAATGGTGTAAGGCTATTTTTGGCCCACTCTGTATAACAAGAAGATGCATTTTAAGACAGAACCAATAAGTTAATGTAGTTCACTATGTAGATGATGCTATTGTTATTGGCGATTATGGGCCTATAATATTAAATCCAGCTTCATCGATTTAGCACAGCAGTCAGTCATGTGACATGATAGCAAGGAAAATGATAAAATCAATGACAAAGTGCCATTTGACGGCAATTTGGAGATCGACTTGTCCTTAATACATTATATTATTACCTTATTTACATGCATACGAGTAATCATATCTACAAAAGCGGCATTGACAAGTTCTTAGCCTCAAACGAGAAAATCATTACTGAATGCAACATATCAACATTTTAATCCTCTCGACCAATCCATCTTTGAAGAAAACGGTGAAACTAAGCATTTTCAGGACCATGATTATATGAAAGTTTTTCAATGTTTTGTTGACACCAATTTGCAGAGGTCTTGTACATTACATAATACTCGTATACCTAGTGATGTGAAAATTTTAACGAAGACAGAAGTAGAGACAGTATAAATTTATGTCAGAGATTACAATAATGCACTGCATTTTCCATGACATAATAATACAAGAGACCTGGGCACTAATACCTCAACCAAGTCACGGAGACTACTCTTTAACTCCTCACTCCACCTTCCCCGGCTGAGACAGTAATGTTTTGATCCGATACGAGTAGACTGCTCAGTGACGGATTGCATAAGGCAGACTCATAAAGGAAAGTTGATCACGTCACAATTTTCACAAGACATAAGAACTGGAATAATTTTTTGCATCCAGGAAGGACATTATAGTGCCAGATTGTGACATACGAATCTATAACTAAACCTGTAGCAATTTGAATTTAAGAACGCATTTTAGGTTGGCCGTATCAATATTGTACAACATTATCACGAAGATTTTCTTTAGAAAAAACACGAAGAAAAGCTAGAAGAGCTGAAACGTATAAGCTTCCCGATGTAATTATCGAAAATATTGTAAGAGCTAGTTATCGAATCTCACAACAACTTCTAACAAATATTAAGTCCTCATGTGAGCGACGAGTTTGTTGAAAAAGGCCACATTATAGCAGCCGACGAAATACGCCCTCAGAAACTGAATTTATTTAATTTTTTTCGTCTTTCTCGACATAAAGTGATAAATACAACAGAAGAAATGGGATTTGATATTGAAAGTAAATTAGCAATTAAATAAAAATTTTCTACGTGGTTTTTGTTTGCATTAGATGAAAGCACTGACGTGAGCAACGCATCACAATTAATCGTGTTTATTGGGAGAGTTGATTCTAATTTTAATATTCATGAAGAATTGTTGGATCTTGTATTACTTGTTCAGACCTGACTAATTTTCATCTAGTTTGACTTCTCAGACTCACTGATATCTTATGAACTAAGCAGACAAATTATTAACAAGCAGAAAATGCCGTCCATTTTCATGTGGGCTTAAATGACATTGAATAATATTGTATTTAAACAGGGCTGATCAGGTAAGTATTTACTGTTACAGTGCTCCCGAGTTGTCAACTGTAGTTTAAGAAAGAAAAAAATTATTTTTTTTTCTTGATTTTTTGTTAAAATGGGATAAAGTTTATCTAGTTAAAAGAACTTAAGGGTCGTTTATTTTTTTGTAGTCCCTGTTTTCTTCCATGAAATATAGGCAGAAATAGTGATTTATTAAAGATATGAATTCCGCCATTGTAGCAACTACAAATACGCGACAGTGATATAAATAAGTTAGTTTTTTATTAAAAAAGAAAGAAGAAAATGGGGAAAACTTACTTTCCTTCTCGACTTGTTAGTCCCCAGGACTGTTGAAGAAAGTGATTATGCCGGAAAGAAATAAAATAAAGGAAAGATCTTTTAAGCTACGTGTGTGTTATTATGATTCAAAGTGCCAAATGGATGTGGAAATAGTCATTCTACCAAGTGCCATTGCATGATATTATCATAGCTTTTATGAACTTTCTTTCTTGCTAGCTACCTGAAATCCACCCCTGATACAAACAGAATGCCTTACTGTGCGTGTGATATGTAAAGTGGTATAAGCGAAAAGAATATACGCTGAGATTTCTCCGTTCCTCTTCACTCCCCTATGTGCCCAAGGCTGTAATACAACAATAATATGAGATTATTTATTTTAATAACTAAATAAAACTTCCTGTCATGACTATGATAGAAACATTTTATCACACGTTCCATTTACTTCACAAAAGTTGAGTTACTTCATGATTTTATCAATGGTATTCCTGTTCGCAGTTTTTCGTAATTATTTATAAAGTTATTATGTATGTATTTACTCACACTGCAGTGGGTATATACCCGGTGGCAGTGGTAACTAATTACACTCAATAATTACAATAATAAACTTATTAATTAAAATACAATTAATAATAATACTAATAATTAATACTAACAATCAATAACAACAACAACAACAACAACAGGAAATATACTAAATTAAATGAAACGATCACTTAAAATAACATTTGAAATAAATCTAATTTCTATCTTAAAACTAAGATCGAACTAAAACCCACGAGTATGATATGTTCATATCTGCACAAGTACCTTTCAACATTACACTCATTTCGCTGTCAACTCACTCTCTGCAATGGAACTACGACACATTTCACTGATTCTATCCTGATTTCACTAACACTTCAAAAACATTTCACTGTTCAAATACTATGCACTGCCACTATAAACTATAAAGCTTCCCTGACAGGAACACGTTTCACTTACACAACACACTTCACTGACACGACATACTTCTTCAATGATACAACACACTTCACTGACAACATAATTCTTCACTGATACAACACTTCAATAACAACATATCATTTACACCCTTTAAATACTGTGTATAATTACCGTCTATTAGTAAGGTCCTTAAGCCTATTTTTAAATACATTTTTGGTTGTTGGTAAACCCTTTAGTAAGTCTGCAGGTAAAGCATTCCAGTTCCTGATAGTACGATTGAGAAAAGAAACTGATTTGTAATAGTAGGCCTACGCTTGAATAAAGAGAAATAATACAGCCTGTCCGCAAGTAATAAGATGAACAGTCATTAGACACATTGCAAACAAATTATATTTTTGTAATCGCAAAATTAAGATTTTGATATTAGTTCTAAATTTTTAATTTTAAGCAGCAAAACTTAATGCTGAACATATTCTCAGCAAATAGCTCCACTGTTTACGAAAAGCGTAGAACGTATGAAAAAGCACATGGCCTACATGTGAATTCAATTCATTTATTTCTTGTAAAGTTGCGCTACATTTACAAAGTAATTCCAGCATGAAAGTTTATTTAAGCCCTAAGCGTTTTTGTGACAAGATTTTTTTTTTCAATTAGATGCATAAATTTATGTGAACCATTTTTTTAAAGAAATATGTTATAAGTTATATAGTCTATTTTGGCCTATTTTTGTAACTATTCATTCTTAATGTTCTGCTCAAGGGCAGGGTTTTCACTACAAACCCAGCATTCTCCAGTATTTCCTATTTTCTGCCTTCCTACTTGCATATAATCCATTTATCTTAATGTCGTCAATAATCTATTTTCTTCTGCCCCGAACTCTTCTCCCGTTCACCATTCTTTCCATTGCATCCTTCAGAAAGCAGTTTCTTCTCAATCAGTGACCCAGACTATTGGAAGTACTTTAATTTGTAAAGCAATTCGTATAACAATTTTAAGCTCTAAAGTTTAAGAATTTTCTATTGAAAACGTAATAATGAAGTAGGCCTAAGTAGTAACTGATTTATTTGATCAAAACGTTCTAAGACATAATACCGATACCATTGCTTATCACTTGTATCATATATAAAATTATGGAAATAATTATTAAGATTAAATTGTTTAAATCGCTATTCTGTTTTATTGTTTTTATAGCGACCAATTAATATTTAGTCGAATTAAAATATTTCATATTTACAATTCTTGGTTGAATTTGCTCGTGAATACTGAAACTAGAAACATAAATAAATAAATATTTTTTTTATTTAATGGTGCGCATTTAACTTGTGTCATTCACCATCTAGTGGGCAATGCACCGAAGCTTGTAGTTCTTTCAGCCACCATGAAGGCGTTGCCCTTCGTGCACCATAAGAGGCGAGCTACATCATATGATTAATGGAACAATGGTGGAATTCCGGTAGGGGGAACGGGAGTACCCCGCGAAAACCTACCACATAAGCACCTTCTTTGTCCACCACAAATTTCTGTAGGACTCCGAGAAATATATCTTCACTATTTCAGGAGAAATCGTTGTTCACAGGCAAAAGACAGAAAAACTGGTTCAATTTATTCTGCATACGACTGTATCTGTGACAGGCATGTTTAAAACTCAAATTTCCGTTATTATTTTTAAATAAACTTTGTGTAGACTGTCAGTACTTTCAATAAACTTCGTATAATGAGAAATTAATTTTTAGAAATGAGCTTTCGACATTCCACCGTGTTCTGGAAATTGACCTAAACCCTACTGAACTATAGACTACACAGGTTCTATCATCAGGAAAAATTGATACGATCTGAAAAGTCACTTGATATGTTGGGGTCATTGTATGTTGCCACTCCGAACAACTGGGCAAGGGTAATAATCCGCTTATTCCTTCCTGCTCAGTTGTTTGTGGTAGTCGAGGTGACATCTACTTGTTCCTCCTTACTCTGATTATTATACGGAACCTGTATGCAATTTCGAAACGGTGAAGATGTTAAGTTCCATGATATGATCGAATATACAAGTGAAAGCCTTAAAAATTCATATGTTACTAATCTTGTTAAAGTAATTTTTATTGTTAATAAGATAATATAGAAATATTTATTCCTAGCAATAGCAAGTAGGAATTAAATTTCACTGTTCATAGGGTAATAGGCCTATAAAATTATTGAAACAAAATATAGAGATAATATAAAATAAAAAAGCAGTGTTAAAAACGCTACATCTTCCTAGTGAAAACAATTAATGTTACGCAGTAACAGGTACAGATTTCTTTTTCTCTCTAAATGACTGGAAGAAATAGTCAAACGATAGCCCTATATGTCTTTCAATACAAGTCTAGCTCTTCCCTTCCTCAAATTGAAGCGTCATTTCGACTGTTGGTACGTTGACCTTCCAGGCATGGAATTATATGTTACACGGGCTGATGCTTAAAGACAGACTTCCTCTTCCATACGTTCTAGTAAGCTAAGTCTATTTCGACTTTGACCCTCCCTCACTTCAGTGGCATGGCGTATCTCAAAGTGAGACAAATGATCAAGGGGCCTCTAGCTCACATAGCTATTCCATCAGTTATGACATTCCTTGCAAAGACACGATGTAGAATTTGCTTCAGACAACTTTGTTTCTTGCCGTTGTTGTCACATATAAGTAATGAGAATACATTTATTATTTGGTTCCATTTAGGACTATACATCTAAAATTGCTCCATTCACATTTAAATAATTAAATAAATAAATAAATTTACAGTACGTTATTTATGGTTGTTCTCATTGTAATATTTTAAATTGATTATATTGGATGCAACTTGTGGCATCGACAATAATTCATGCAAAATTTACAGTAACAGAATGCTGATTGGCAAGAGACGCGCAAATATAATCCGTACAATTACGGGGGAATGGAATTGGATTTTGGGTGAATGTTTTAATTTGTTCTTTTTTCCCCACCTTTTAATTTATTTTTCCCTCTGTAAAATGAAATCTCACAAGTGAGTATACTAAAATTATATCCATTTTAAATTTTCGATTTTCTGAGAGGGTGTAGGAGTTTTAATTTTAACCCCATTTAAAAAAACTAATTACGGATTTTATACTAAAATTATATTCACGTTAATGTTTCGTTTTTCTGAGGAGGGTGCGTAGTATAGTTATACAAGTGGCTTGTGCAGCAAATGCTGCAAAATTAGTTAATTAGGAGTTCAAATAAACGTTATTCTGATTTATTTTCCAGGAAGATTACCAGATATTTTTAAAGTTATTTGCGTCCATAATAATGAAGATGTAACATTTAAAGCAGGTAATAACTCAATGAAGTGTAATCCTATCAAACACATATCTTTTAAAAAGCTTCCTCCTTCATGTTTTTATGCTAAATACTTTTTCTTAAACACATCCAGCTTCAGTTCTTTGAGTTCTCCCAACAACAAAATTTTATGCTTGACGGCGATCACAGATCTAATCGATTAAACCAAAGGAATATGAAATTAATTTTGATATAGATTAAAGACGCAGCTAAAGTAGGACTCAATTTGCTAATACCTCTTCCATATTACTGGACTATATTCTAGAAAAATTAGAGAGTCACTCATATAAGTATATACACCGTCCCGCCATTAAATATAAGCTATGAGAAACACCCACACCACTTGAATAATAACTGTAAAAATATTTCATTTTTAATAACAATATTATTATTTACGTAAGTTTTGTAGTTTT
Source organism: Periplaneta americana (assembly GCF_040183065.1). NCBI lineage: Eukaryota > Metazoa > Arthropoda > Insecta > Blattodea > Blattidae > Periplaneta > Periplaneta americana. The sequence continues at coordinate 22,226,300 of NC_091125.1, forward strand.
CAGTAACACATATTATAATTATATTGTAGCCGCTACTGTGTAAGTTAGAGATATTAAGATCTAATTTAAGATATTCTCTACGTCTACTTATAGGCCTATAAATCCAAAAGGTTTCACTTTCATATCGTCAGTATATCAACAGCACTAATGTGTATCATTAGTGACATATACATCATGGTATAAACTGTAATATACGTATTTAATTTTTAATGGTTATCATTTCATCAAACCTTCTTAAGTTTCGTAGTTTTTAAAATCCAAAACACAACTGCAGTCAGAAAATTATACACCAGAGAATCAGACCTGTAAATTATTTTATTAAGTCTTGAGATGTTCTGAAAGAAATTACACAAATGAAGATCGGTATTATGATGTTAGAGAATTTGAGCTCTGAATATGTCAACAATGCCTTCCTGTAATATTGTTTATTGTAGTCTGTGTGTGTGTTTTGTTTATGTGTGAAAAACCATTAGTTCTCAAAACTGACTGAAGATGGATTTTGGAAAATAGGGAAATTATGCAGGAAAGTTGACATTTTACTGAAAACTACTATTTTTTCGCACATTTTTGGATGTCAAGCTTCAAAATGAGGGGTCATTAAAATCATTAAGACATATCTATACATGTTTTCTCTGTAAGTATTTTTACACAAAAGAATCCTTTTTTAAGCTTCTATATAATCTAAAAAGTTGAAATTTTCAAGAAGTGTTTATATGGATATATTAAAAGCACCGAATCAATGTTTTTATTATTATTTTTTTCAATTTCGGAAATGTTACAGAGCATAATGTACCGGTACTAAATTTTTTTTTTAAAAGTATACAAATGGGGGAAAATATTCTCAATAAGGACATAAATTAAAGACACTACAGTTTGAGCACAAAGTCAAGTTATGTGTACGTGAACTGAAAAAAAATTCTCTAGCTTCAAAAGTTTTCCCTCCAAACAATGCCCTGTCCTAATAATTTCTTCACACAGCACAGTGGCACTTGCTAAAGCTTGGAATTTCCTACCCCTCCCATTCTGAGACTGACGGGAGCTATCAAAATTAAGAAAGACATTAAAAATTCATCTATTAAAAAATCCAACACCCGCACTATCATTAAAATGTTTAATATTATTTGTAGTAGTAGTGGTGGTGGTGGTGGTGGTGGTGGTGGTGGTAGTAGTAGTACGTTTATTTTGCCTGGCAGAGTTAAGGCCATGAGGCCTTCTCTTCCACTCAACCAGGTTTCAATAATACAAATACATGAGATACAAAATTTGATTACAAAGCAACACAAAAGAGAATAACTTAGGAATTACATAAAATATAGTAGGAAATTACAATAGACAAGATCAGTTACATAATATATAAAATAAAGTAGAAAATTACACATAATCAAAATCAGTTACATAACATAAGGGGAATACACACACACACACACACACACACAAACACACAATTTATAGGATCTAAAATGCCCGAGACAAATTGGACGATTAATTTACTTGAGATATATTATTCAGTTAATATACTAATTGGAGAATACATATGGGTGACAAGACATAAAATGTTGATTAGCAAAGTCCTACTAAATGGCACACAAACACAAATGATTAAGTAATATATAAAGATAATAAAAGAAAAAGAAAAGAGAAAAAAAAAGAAGAAGAGAGAGGAGAGAGAAAAAAAATAACAACTTGGTAATTTAAGACTATTTAGAAACTTCCGCAAGAGTCTAGTTCTGTTCATTAAAGACATTTCTAAGTAGAGTATACTTAAAAGATTTTAGACTCCGACTGCTCCTGATTTCCTGTGACAAGGAATTCCAGGAACGAGCTGTCTCGTCATACTTTTTTCTAGTTTCTCTATTTACTATTTGTGTGTATTCACAAGGCTTAATATAGATAATTACTGAATAATATTATTCATTTCTTACAGGGAATGCTCATCAAATGATAATTGATTTTCATAACGATTTTTCCCCATACGTTCCATTTGAAACAAGAAATCTCCCTACAATTTCCTACATTCGGAGAAGGCCTAGCCTTCCAAATATAATTTTTCAAAGTAAAGGCTTGACACTTATATAAGTCTCATATATCCATTGCCATCGTAAAGAAAAAAATGTATAAGACCCCAAATGTTTATGCATTGCCTCAAAATCAGGAAAGCTTATGAAAACTCACCTCTTCAAGTTGTTTCAAGAAGTGATCACTGCATTCTTTTGGTAAAACGGTGGAAGTGTTAACGATTCTAAAGCACACATCTCTGATTGGTCAGCCTCTTGACGTTTATGGCTTTAGGCGTTGGGAAAATTTCATTCGGAGGTTCTCTGATGTGTTTTGTTACTTGGAACGAATATTATATTCCATCAGAGAGATAATGTAAGAAAATTGCAGTCCTTAGCACATAATCAGTTTTCATCTCCTAGACATGTAATAGTAATATGCGTTACAAGAGCAGTATGTTGAAGTTTTCATGTTCGAGGAAAAGTTTGAAAAAGCGAAACGTAGTTGAGCTTTTTTAATTTCCGAGAATTGAAATAAAACATACCACTCGTGTACCGTACATTATTTTGTGCGAAGATCGTTTATTACATAGGTACCTGAAAGAGGAATTTCTAATTAGTTGCAATGAAATCCCCATCTTGGTTTCTGGTCAATGACGGCAATTTTGGAAAACAAAAACATCTATCTTCAACACTGTTGCTTTAAAATGTTTTCTGTGTTTACTATACTCCAGCAGGCCGTGATATACGGCTGTCTTTTTTTTCCACCAGTCTATAAATGCGAACTTAAAACAAACGGCTTCTTTAATGTTACATGCATCACGAAATGCAGTAACTTTAGTGGAGTTGTAGAGTTTACTTAATTTTTGCAAATATTCAAAAACAATAATGAACAGTGCAATTTAGGTGAAATTGCAGTGGTAAGTTTCCAATTTATAATTATTACTATATTGAACGTCTCTAAAAATAATATGTTAAAAGCCTAAAGCAGTAAAATCAATATGTCACTTAAGCGGTAAGAAGAGGGAAATTGTTATGTGTGTTCGGTTGGGAATACTGAATGTGGAATTTTAGACTTACCGCGGGTTGATTTTGTGCGGAAACCAAGCAAATACGCACGATCTCGCACAAATATGTTTAAATATAGCTAGTATAAAGCCAGGTATCTGAACAAACAAAACCTGATAAATTCGTAGCTCCTGTAGAATTCTGTTTTCACATTGATGTGCAGAACTGCTCTAAAGCTCACACGATGAAAGAGTAATGGAACGTCGTCGTATGATGACGCAGAATATCTGCATGGAAATAGCATATGCACTTCGGTACATTAAAATAATATATATGCTCTAAAGTTCACTGTGAGAATCTTATTTTAATCAAATGTTCGTGGTGCAAAGTTCCACCGTGTTTTGAGCATTTTATAACGATTTCCATGACTGCCATCAGTACAGTGAGTAATTTTAGGTATGCTTACATATCCTTATCATTTCTTCATAGACTATTCTGTAGTCAATTTCATGAACATATGTCTGGTAGACGTATGTCATTTTCATAACTTATATTATTTAAGGAGATTTTGACAGTACGGCATGCAGCTGGATGAGATTTATTGCATGATATGTCTAGCACATAGCACTGTTGCATTAGCTGTTATAGGTCTGTACTGAAGAATTTGAAATAATCATATCTCGAAAACTAGGCTTTCTTTGGGTGTAGAAATTTACAGGGAGGTTTCCTATTTCAAGTGGAACATATGGGGGGAACAATCGTTCTGAAAATTCATTATCACTTGGAGAGCCTTCCTTGTTAGTATAGCTTATAAGTTTTGGTTAAACGCTTTATTTGAATCTTTTTATGCTATTACCATCTTCAAAAATAATTTTGTTAAGTCTATTTAATTTATTGTATTATATTCTATATCGTTTGTACTAGTCAGTTCTGGTTAAGTAGAAGAGAATGCCTCTACGAGATGAATGAATGAATGAATGAATGAATGAATGAATGAATGAACGTAAATGAATATACATATATATTCTGGATCCGCCCATCAAATTCGAGACGCATCAAAATCAACCCGAGGAGGTTAATCTAGAGAAAAGGACAATTTATGAACCAACTATCCCTTATTACAAAACATCATATAAACTCAGAGATCTAGAAGTCATCGGATTACTGGTGGGCGCTAGAGGGACCATAAAAAAATAAATTCGTGTCATTCTGTCATAAATTTGGAATCCCAACAACAAAACTTAAGGAAATTTCTATGAAAGCCTTAAAAGGTTCTCTGCAGATTTTACGGCGACACTTGTATTTCAATTCAAATTGAATTTCCTCATTCCATTTTTATCTGTATTTTTTATTTTACTGCAAATTTTCATTATGTGAAATATTATCTACTGTAAATTTTAATTTATTGTACTCAAATTTAAGACATTTTTAATGTCATCTTAAATGTTACTGTTTAACATTCTTTGTCTTTGACAACCTTACCAAATTGAGGAAGATTGAATAAATAAAATAAAATAACATTGTCAAGGTAGCCAATTCCGTATCCTCTTAAAAACAGGATTTACTTCCCACTCAGATGTAATACTAAAATCGCGTATGTTTAATTATATCTAATTTCCTCTCTCAACGACTTTTATAAGTACTAAACCTGGATTATTGCTGCCTCATTCTGTCCACACATTATCTATATTTTTACGACGTGTGTATTACACAACATAATTATGTGAATTTTCGCTTTAGGTTAATAATGATGCTTCATACTTTTACGCTTTTAATTGAAGTACCTCTTGTACTGCAGGTATAAGTCTGTTTCATTTTCTTATGCATTTCTTCTCAATTCATATAGGTTATTGAAGCAATACAATCACTTTCTGAAATCAACGGAGAAAGACACAAATATCACACAGACTGGAAACTTATTTACTGTGCTTAGCGATTTGTATTAATAGGTATTCAGGTTTAAAGAACTGAGAAATGATCCCTTTTTCCACTGCGAATTTCAATTATCTCCTGGCAATAAATTCCAGCTCACGGACATCACTCTTGGAGTCCTTTAAATACAGTTTGCAGTTCAATTAATGGGGAGGAATCTATATATTGGTGTCTGCTGGGCCACACCTATATTCTGTACTATAGCTCCCATGAAGGTACTTGGTTTAGTAGGCAGTAATCGAAACAAAAAAATGCAGGAAAGAAGGCGGGGGAGTCAGAGAGGGAGCGAGCATTCCTCACTAATCCATCCATCTCAGCTCGTGTGTGTACTGAGGGGAGGCATAACGCAACACACAGTCCACATTGTGTGATGCGAGTCCATTCAATGCTTCCCGCATTTATTATTTGTTAAACATCCGCTGAGTCGTATTTTTATACAAAGTACTGCGCCAGCACAAACTTAGCTTGCATACACGGAAACTGAATACTTCCTTTCACTGACATGCAAATGCGAATGTGTGGATCTATTACAAAAGTTTAATGCAATTGTATGTATGTATGTATGTATGTATGTATGTATGTATGTATGTATGTATGTATGTATGTATGTATGTATGTATGTATGTATGTATGTATGTATGTATGTATATATGTATGTATGTATGTATGTATGTATGTATGTAGGCCTATGTATGTATGTATGTATGTATGTATGTATGCACTGTATGTATGTATGTAATAATAATAATAATAATAATAATAATAATAATAATAATGTTTTATTTTCGCTGGCAGAGTTAAGGCCATAAGGCCTTCTCTTCCACTCAACCAGCCTTAATCAATACAATACATAAATTTAAATTACAAATATTTACACTACACTTAAAAGGTTCTCCAGCAATATTTTTCACTACACATTTATTTAAATTTAGATAAATATATAAGGTAAAGTAGTAACTTAATTTATGAGCTAATTTAATTCAATGAATTATAATTAATTTAATATTTGAGATAGCTAGTAAAATGATGAAAATTAATTTAATATAAGCTTACTAGGACTATGTTACAGGGAGAATATATATATATATATATATATATATATATATATATATATATATATATATATATATATATTTCTATAATGAGAATATTAATGTAATTGCCATTAGAGGTTTTGTAAATCTATTTAGAGAAATTAATGATAATAATAATAACGTAAGTATGTACGTATGTATAAATATTCTGTGTGTGTATATACTCTATGTGCATTTATTTTGTATGTAACGTAATTTAATATATGTAATGTGTATATATATATATATCATATTTAAGTGTGCAGTATCCTTAACAAACTGTGTATTACTGGCCTAGGAATTGAGTCGCTTACAATAATAACAGCATATCCCAAGCGACTTCGAATTTTGAGATAGATGTACGACTGTGTATTCCCGCCATTTATCTTTCATATGGTGAACTATCAAATTAATTGGGATATGCCAAATCTGTCATATTTGAAACTGAAAATTAGCCCTTAATGGGAAAGAAAGCTTTCTCAGTGAATTAGTGGCATAACCCAACTGTGTGGGCTTTTGTTTGCGTCCACTACAAGTTCATGGCGTTGTAGGCAATATGATGGCGTCCTATAACTCTTTTACTGGATAAAAGAAAATTTTCATATTGCTGCTCTTTGGATTTACTTAGTGAAAATGAAAGTTTTTTATTCCATCATATATAGATTATTCGTACCAGGACCTCTAAATAAAGAAAACTGATCATTATCCCATTTTTTACATTTCCATGTACTCTGTTTAAACATCAGAAGAACAGACGAACTATTGACGACAGAGGCTCAAGAATTTGTAGGTAAATTTTAAGCACCATATTAAACAAATTCCAAAAAAAAAATGAAGACTTAATGTTAAAAATTTGCAGAGCTTTAAAAACAAACATAAAATGTCATTTTTCTCAAAATGAACTTCGGTTGGGATCTACCATTATTATTCTGAGCGCCCCAATTGTGTGGAAGCCAGGTCATATGTTTGAATCCCTCGAAAGACATAATGTGGTATTCTGTTGTCTCTTGAACAGATGCTGGAGTCCTCATATGAAGATCAGACTTGTGCGATGGGTAAGTACTCTGTCAATTTTATAGAATTACTAGCCACACCCGTGTGATCATATTATGTTCTAAGTTGTTTGTTCCCGAATTATTTTCAAAATTAAATTATATTAAAAACTATGGATATATCTGTTGCTATCAAGCAATACGTTCTGAAGTTGTTCAATCAATTCTACTTTTAAGTTTGGAACTATTATTAGACTTAACAGACATTTGGTTAGCATCTGAAACAAAATATGCTTTTAAGAACTGAGGGGCTTTACTCTCAGCTGGAAGAAGACTTTGAATTAAATAATAAGACTATACTTGAACTTTAAATGTTGACATACAATTGACTTCATGTATAATTATTTTCCACCAAACGATGAGACTTGGAGTAAGGTGCTGTTCTGTCTTACATTATATTAAAAGTGAGTTGATAACGGATATACTTCTATAAGTAAGTTGACAATTTTGATTGTGGGGAGAGGAGGGTTCTTTAATCTCAGGAGGAACAACTTTTCCAACAGCGCAACATAATCCGTTTGGCTCATTACCCCAATTTTTTGCATTGAATTTATTGCATAGTTTATTCATGTTATCTATTTGAACACAATTTAGATGAGCATAATCAATATTTGGATCGTAATGAATGCTAAGCTAATATACTATTACTGCATAATAAATCAATACATTCTCGTTGTTCGTTAATTCTCTGAGAACGTTCAGCAATGTTTTCTCTTTCTCGAGCCTGGTCAGTTCGAACTCTGTTATCGGCAAGACGATCAAAGCATTCGATGCTAGTTTCCCTTGGTCGAGGCACCAAAATGATTGCATTGTTAGTTCGTAAACGAATCTCCCATTTTTCCTCACTCTTATTAAATCTCCGAATTTTGTTTTGAATTGAGACAGAAGTGTTTCGGGATAACTGAAACTTTTGTTTTGGCATATTCAAGTACGTACTATGTAAAAAGTAATAGGTCTTTCTTCGTAACCTTAACGGTTAAAACCTTTTCAGAGAATATTAACCGAAATTATTAATGTCCAACTTATACTTATCTAATAAAATGAATGAAGCACAAATCGAATTCAAAGTCCCACACGCACTATCTCTCCTCTAGGTGGCAGCGGAGACTGGATGCTGTCTGCCATGATTCCCCATAAAGTAGGGCACAACCGCGCAGTGTCGTCATCTAGTAGCTATATAAAACATTCAACAAAAACACACAATTTATTAATGTCCAACCTACCTACAAAATAAGGTTCATTTTCGATATCCCCCCCACACCACACGGGAGAAAAAGCGTGCTTAAATAATTGAAAATGATATCAAAATTATAATACCACTCTAGAGACACGCTATGATCACTGAGAAAGTTAGGCCTATATACTTGATGGGTAACAGTTTTCTACATTGCACAACAGTCTGTACTGGATAATTAGCAAAGTAGTATTTAGGCTCAAATTGTGGCTTGAAGGCCACTCAAACTCCGACCTCCACCCCACTATGTGCACTCCTTATAATATGCTAGATCATTTATGGCCTATAATTAATAATACGTATCTCAGGCGTAACAATCTCATAAAATACCAGATGAAGCTATAAAGTAATTACATAATTAAAATAGCACATTTGGTTCAGGGAGCATCCGTTTATTTATTTTATTTATTTTAGTAGGTTATTTTACGACGCTTTATCAACAGCTTTGGTTATTTAGCGTCTGAATGAGATTAAAGTGATAATGCCGGTGAAATGAGTCCGGGGTCCAACACCGTAAGTTACCCAGCATTTGCTCATATTGGGTTGAAGGAAAACCCCGGAAAAAACCTCAACCAGGTAACTTGTTCCAACCGGGAATCGAACCCGGGCCACCTGGTTTCGCGGCTAGACTGCTAACCGTTACTCCACAGGCGTGGAATCCGTTTATTTAACTTTTTTTTTTTAAATTAGTCTTGAATATATCCTTTAGGCCTACTAGATCACTCCACGCTAATGTCAAAATAGCGTGGATTGTGTATGAGCTTTTGAACTGTTTCTGCACGACATAGAGATATTATTATTATTATTATTATTATTATTATTATTATTATTATTATTATTTCTATTATTTAACTAAAATCAAACAGTGATCCTTAAACTATACCTCAAACGCATTGTATCGTCCCAGACAAATTTTAAGGGGTGTTCCAAAAAAAGTATGTTTACAAAAATATACGTTTTCGTGGAACATCCCCATCATTAAACATAATAAAACCATTTTAAGAATATTTGTAATCATATGTTGGGCGAAATGTTCAAAATTCTAAGCAAGAAATACACTTCTCTCCCTATACAACCTTTTCATTCATTCGTACTTTCCATTTTTATAAGAGAGTATAATACGTTAGGCTTTCGTAACTCCTTCAAAATATGTTTTTCAGTATTTAATTTAATGAAATTTTTAATATGACAATTTTTAATAGGTTACTTTACGACGCTTTATCAACATCTTAGGTTATTTAGCGTCTGAATGAGTTGAAGGTGATAATGTTAGTGAAATGAGTCCGGTGTGCAGTACCGGAAGTTACCCAGCATTTGCTCGTATTGGGTTGACAGAAAACCCCGGAAAAAACCTTAATCAGTAACTTGCCCCAACTGGGAATCGAACCCTGGCCACCTGATTTCGCGGCTAGACACGCTAACCGTTATTCCACAGGTGTGGACTAATATAGCATTTAAAACAGTAATTTTCATGAATGTTTGTTCATAAAATTACTGAATATAGCCCTATCGTAAATCTAATGTGTGATAATATTGTTCTATGTCATGTGGCAGGAATAGAAGGAAAATTATATTAACCTAGCCTAATAAAATAATTTTTATTATAATATCGTCTCCTTGTAATATTATGACCGGTGTTGTTTCGTGTGCAGTAGCATGAAATCGGGATTTACGTCTCCCGGAATGATAAAGCTTCGCCATCGCTTAGTCTGCTCGCATCTACGCTGAGGCATTGCTTGACATACACGCAGGATGTGGGTACATAGCGTGGTATCAGTGCAACACGACTATCAATCTGAGGCAACACAGGATATCATGAAGGCATAAGTATCATACTTTTTTTATTTAGGTGAAATTTGGCCCGTTGCTTTTATCTAGAGCCATCTTATCCAGAACGGATTACTTTCATATCCATGATGAGGCACCCCTGCTTTAGACTCTGTTTTGTTGCTATTAAAATCCAACGCCTCCTCCCAGATTTTTAAATCGTTAAAATCATTAAAACAAACTCCTTTTAGCGGATGTCGATAAAATGCGACATACGATAACAAATAATGTCTTAATATGCAGCTGTAGTTTGGTTAAGAGAGATTCGCTCATTTGGCGCAAATGTGTGGAAGGGAGTGTACTTATCGACATAGGAGCTCGGAAGTCGTAGGATTCGAAATGGGATTCCCCGCGGAGTGATTTCCAGGCTCCTCTGGTAATGAATCCGGGAGATCTGTAGCGGTATAGCAACGATCATATCGTAAACCAGATAAAAACAGCGTAAATTTTGCGATTTAATGGCGGAGGGACATATCTAGGCGGTGTTTCGAGTTGGGCGACCGCAGCCCCTCGTTTTACTCCGTGGAGATTGCAGACACGTTGAAAGCGCTATCAATTTTCATGAATCCTGTATTTATAAATCAAGCACTCGGTGGTCAATCTCATAAATTTGTCCATGCCCCCAGGCCAATTGAAAATATCAAGGGATAGGAGGAAACAAGTCTACAAAGTTCAATTTATTATCGTTGAATACATTAAGCTTGGAATATATGGGCTAATATAATATGTAACGAACATGGGACATAATGTTGGAAATATGTGTCAATTACTGGAAAAATATAAGCCTAAGCCCTTCAGTGGTGTTGAACTTCGGATCGTGTTGCCTGTTAAGTTCGTTACATTACTTTTATAAAGTAGCTACATGTGTAGCCTATGTATGAAACCTACTGGTGATCTCATGTCCACATGCTTCAACAGAGGTTAATGAAGTTAGAAATCCCATCTAACGTGATAGAGGTGTAATTATAATACAGGTAAATAAAGGAGTTTGAAGAGCGCGTCAGCTACTATGGTTATTTACGCACTTATCTAAATTCCTTGAAAAAAAAAAAGAACACAAACAATACCATAAGATAAGTATGAACATGAACTGAAAACGTTGTCATACTAAAATCAGGTGCAGTAAGTGTAATAGAATTATGAGAAGTAATAGACCTTTGCATATCAGTAATGTAGTTAGGAAATAATATTCTATTTAGAAAATCTTACGTAACACGATTCTTATTCTCATTTTTTTTAAACTAACGGCGGTTATTGACTTTTTGTCACTCACCCATATGAAGCCAGTTATGCAAACCAATTTACCGACAGAGTCGTTACGATAGGAAGCTGGTCTACATTACACCAGCGATGAGATGAGATAAGATTAGATGATGATGAAGATTTGTTGGGATGACTCAGAAGAACCGGAGCTCCCTGAGAAAACCATTGTGCTATCTGGACCAAGGGTTTGTCCTACACAAGTTATACGTAGAGGTAAGCCGGAGTTCGAATCCGAGTCTACAGGATTATAGGCCCAGTGCTTTAGCCACTAGACCACCGTGGCGGCGATTCTTAAATATGAAACACCTGGATTCAAAGGACACAATTTTCATTCATTGCACAAAATCTGTACACAGGAAAGTATAACACAAATCGATGGGGATATAATAATGACCATGATAAATTTTATACCGGTATTTATAATGTTTGGTTAATCATTGGAATGGTTGGCTTTGCATATCTTCAGTAAGGTTTTCTTAGATCGGTTAATTGTTTTGCAGGACCGGAAAGAATGAATATAATTTATTCTGTATCTACCTTGATTTTCCTATGTTGTTTAGTCAACTGTCCGAAGACAGGTCTGAACCTCACAAGTGATACCAACATGGCACCACTTAATGAGGCTAGGAGATACATCGGCGATTAACTGCATATTAAACTAATCAGACTTCAGATGTATACAAACAAATGTTCTCCTCTAACACATCGTCGAGTGAGATGTACAGACCGTTTATTTAGTCCCGACAGCTCAGAGAGCGAAAGAGGGGAATTAATAGGAGTAGTGGGGAGAGCTCCGGAGTAGAGGTAATGGCGAGCGGTCGGTAAAAGAAATGGAGTACAGCTTAGCTGTACTGGAAAAAGAACATTATACTGCATGCGTGACATCCAGTCGCTCCCAATACAGGCGACAGTCTAACCTGAACATCTCTTGGCGTAACTTAATGGACTCGCTTGACCCAAGCGCACAGTGGCTCAGTCGGTTAAGGTGCTTGCCTGCCGGTCTGAAGTTGCGCTCGGGCACGGGATCGATCTCCGCTCGGGCTGATTACCTGGTTGGGTTTTTTTCGAGGTTTTCCCCAACCACGAATGCTAGGTAATATATGGCGCATCCTCAGCCTCATCTCGCCAAATACCAACTCGCTGTCACCAATCTCATCGACGCTAAATAACCTAGTAGTTGATGCAGCGTCGTTAAATAATCAACTTAAAGAAAAACATTACATTAAAGTTAATTACAAAATAACCTGTTACTAGACCTCTGATGCTTTAATTGATAAAATGCAAATCACAATTTGCATTTCTAACCTACTTGTTTCCGTTTAGTTGGTTATGTCTCCTGTAAAAAATTTACTTTTTGCAGTTAGCAAGTTTTGCAAAAACGGTCCTCATTATGTTATGAAATTTTGCTTCATCTGGCAATAAAGTTTTAGATTTGAAACTGGGATCTTCAACTATTTTAACCATTACTTCAAAAGCAAAATTCAAATATATCTCATAATCTGTAGCTTTAAGAACCTATATAGTATTAAATTCAACTTGAATGAATGCTATTTAGCCTATGTTGTTTCAAACATCAGCTATTCTTTATAGTGATCTGAATATCTGCTTTGCTTTATGTTCATTCTTTATTTTGCTAAGTGCAAAATTGCTCTCATGTATTGACGTTTCAGATCAAAGTCACAAATATCGCTAGATTTAATTTTATATTATATTAATATATTATTTACAAGAAAATATTTCTGTGCTCACTTATATTGGATATAATTGGATTCTACTGCGATAAAACAATCTTTTTCTTCTTTATATTCCAGATAGTATCTCCAGTACATTTTTTCAATTGACTACAACATGCAAGTATTTAAACTAACATGGCTGCGTGTCTGCTTGTACATTTACCTTAAACTCGATAACACAGACGCCATATCTTCGCAAACCAACATCGACTCAATCGGTAAATATTATGGACCACTAGCTCGTTGCTAAACCCACCCCTTTGCTACTCAGCACATCAATCGACAATCTCTCTACGAGAGATTCCACGCAGTACGGATTTCTGTAGCCATCTACGAATACACCGCTAACAAACCCTGGGGGAAGAATGAGTAGCCTCTTTAGGTAAACATGATTATTCCTCTTCAAATGTACCCCACCTCTGATGTATAAAATTAGGCAGCTATAGACGTAACTGGATGTACTGTGTGCACACTCCGAGAGCCGGTACGCTCTTGCTCCTATCCAACTATATGAATGTGTATTTCTTTAAAAAAATGTGCCGGTAAATATTTTACTTGTGCACGTGTCCATCGACGTGTAAAAATACGCCAGAACTTCACTTTTATCTGTTTCAAACGGATTTTTTTTCTTCAGTCTTCAAAAAGAGAGTCAAGAGACCAAAGGCTGAAATAAAATATTAACACTGTACGTATTAAACGAACAGAGTTGAGTGTATGCTGGACTTGAAAGATATACGGGCTACAAGGAATTATTTATTGGCAGTACACTTTGAGAGACCTAAACGGATGACAGCTCGTGCAAAAAGTCATGTTAGAAAGATCGTCGTCTCCTGAGTTTTGTGAGGAACTGATGCAAAAGAATCCAGTGATTTTTCACAATATAATCTGGGGACTTGATGTTCAAATAAATCTACACATTTTTTTATCTTACGCCTTGTTCTGATTTTAAAGCTAAATACAAAGTACCTGCAATTTGGATATGCTACAATTCACTCGTTAAGTCCTAGTGGATAGAGAGATGTATTTAGTGAGCAATATTATAGATACAGATGTACTATATTTTCGTAATTTTCTCTTAAATCCAGTGCACGGGTCTTCTGACAGTACGAGCTTTGTACCTAAAACAAGTCCTACTTTGTAGATTTCACCCCCCTCACCTATGATTATATCCAACCATTCTCTAAAAGAACACAAAGATTAAAATTAAATTGGTACAAACAAAAATCATTATATAATATATCCTAATATAAAACAGACGAAAAAAAAGTGTATAATTGAGTAGATACCATTATCCCTTCTTCAGTTCGCATCGCAAAATTCAATAGCTGAAGTTCTAATCAGTCTCGCCTTCAAAAGGAACAATCCAGTCTTTTGTTCCCATTCTCTATTCCCCATGAAGTGAAGACATGCAAGCAAACTCCTATTCTGACTTAGCATCGCGGACTCTATATGCATTTCTGGATTCACTTATACGTGCTACATGCCCTGCCCATCTGAAATGTCTGGATTTAATGTTTCTAATTATGTTGGGTGAAGAATACAATGCATGCAGTTCTGCGTTGTGTAATTTTCTCGATTCTCCTGAAACTTCATCCCTCTTAGCCCCAGAACAACCCACACTATAACTGTTTGATAACTTCTAACTTTCAGGTTTTTTGAGAGCAGACTGGATGATATAAGCTACTCAACCGAATAATAACAGGCATTTCACATATTTATTCTGCGTTTAATTTCCTTCAGAGTGTCATTTATATTTGTTACTGTTACTTCAAGATATTTGAATTTTTCCACCTCTTCAAAGGATAAATTTCCAATTTTTATATTTCCATTTCGTACAATATTCTGGTCACGAGGCAATCATATACTGTGTCTTTTCGGGATTTATTTCCAGACCTATCTCTTTACTTGCTTCAAGTAAAATTCCCGTATTTTCCCTAATAGTTTGTGGATTTTTTCCTAACATATATATGTCATCCGCACAGACAAGAAGCTGATGTAACCCATTCAATTCCAAAGCTTCTCTGTTATCCTGGACTTTTCTAATGACATACTCTAGAACAAAGTTAAAAGGTAAAGGTGATAGTGCATCTCCTTGTTTTAGCCCGCAGTGAATTGGAAAAGTATCTGACAGAAACTGACCTATATGGACTCTGCTGTACGTTTCGCTGAGATACATTTTAATTAATCGAACTAGTTTGTAAAAAATTAAATAATATTAACAAAAGTTATTTGCAATATAGGCCTATAGTCAAACCACATAATAAGGGATTGTACATATTATTAATGAGGACTGGGGTTTGGGACTAGACATTACATGTAAAATTAGTACTTTATAGGTAAGTCTGAAGGAAACCTATGTTAACTCAATTCACTACGACAAAAATGTATTGAATCAGCAGTGGAACCTGTACCTGTGGAGTCTGTACCTCTTTTCCGAAATACTCGTTCAGCTTATAAAAACAATTATTTACTAGGTAGTGTTTTAGTAAATATCGAAAAGAAAATTTTGATTTCTGGTCGTGAATTCTGGCTGGAAGGTAACTAAAAATTTTGTAACAAGGGTAAAAAGGAGATGATTAAAAAAGTTGCTTAGTGTGCTTGGAGAGTAACGACATTTTTATTACGAGTATCTTATGAATGATAAATTTCGCCTGATTAGCTCTTTGAATTTATATACATACTGGGCATACTCGACAATAAATTATGGCAGGAACTGTTAGAATTCTACGTAACCTCGCAACAATGACTAGCTAGCTACCCCCAAGCTACGTCGATGACCAAATGGGAACTTAAATACTTCGAAAAGCTTCCTTTAATGGAAAGTATTGATAGAGTCAAAATATTCAAGTAAGATATTGATACAGTGAAAGTAATTAAGCTAGGTATTGATAAAGTGAAAGTATTTAAAGCCAGGCATGTAAAAAGAGAAAGTATTTCAAGCTTGGCGTTGCTAAAGTGAAAGTATTTCAAGGTAGGTATTGATGAACGTATTTTAAGCTAGAAGAATTTGGAACGTGACAAAAATGGTGTACTCATTTAAGAAGTATGTTTTGGCTAAAATTATCAAACTATAGTCGTCAAAGTGACAAAATCATTGTGCAAGCATAGCCCCACTCAAGCACATTAAGTCTTTAGGCTACGGAAAGTCTGGAATACATAAAATAAAAACAGTCCCACTTGCGTAGCCGATGCAGCCGCGGTGCACGCTAAGACACACAGGCATCACGTCCGTATTGAATTGTACCCCGTTAGTTGTTCGCTGCATCCATAATAGCAAATAGTTGGCAATTTAACTGGGTTCACACCTTGTACTGCCTGCTATTGACAGGTCGTGTAATAGGACTGCGTGTGAGTCGAGGGGGTTCACAGGAAATTGAACTTGGAGCACATTCTCAATCCTCCCTTTTGCTCTTTATCTCTCTCACTCTCTCTCTCTCTCTCTCTCTCTCTCTCGCATACACGCTCCCTCTTTTCAACCACAAACACTAAATTCAAACTTAGACGAAGGATATGCTTTTGCAGTCCTACTTCAGAAAGTGTGGCTTGGTTACTACTAGGAGAGTCGGAGAATTGTTACCAGAGTTGAGGTAGGAGGTTCTTTTCTCACTATCAAAATAAAAATTGCCTTTGGCAAACTGTATCCTGAATAGAAGGATCCAATAAATATGTAAATAAGGTGGGTGATATGCAGACCCTTGATATGGCTGTTATTGGCAGATCTGCAGATACATTGTTCGAATATGCACAAGCAATAGTTCCTGTCAAGAATACTAAAAATTGTTCGCGACACCCCACTTTGCTTTGCGCTAAGTCTGCCATCGATTACTTCCTTTCTTTCCTTTCGAGTTTGTTCTTTTTCATGAAATGGCATACGATCAGATTTACAAAGATATTTCATTCACTGAAAATGTATTAGAACAGGAATACGAACTGATAGTTCGGACAAATTGAATAACTGACGTTGGAAGCTTGACAATTATTGTGATAACGCAAACAATTGATAATTTCCTGGTTTTTGTACATCGATCAGAAGTCATATTTTAAAACATGAGTTTGCAGAATCTCTCCTATAAATTGAGATTCTTGAGAAATGTTGTACGAGTATTTCGCAATAGCAATAACAATGTTTCTTAAGCACCTGCATATTCATAATATCAATTCTTGCGGTATAATAATTGCTTAGAATCCGATACAATATACTCAATAAACTAAAAATAAACAATTTTATATTATGACACACAAATGTGACAAGGAGATTTTCTCTACTTAAATGTGAAATTACAATAATTATTATGTTCATTTTTATGAAAAATATATCATTATTCTGTCATTTATCTTGATGTTCACTTTAACACTTCTTATAAATTATAAAACTTTTAAAAACTTAAAGCTTCAAAGTGTTAAAATTGTTGAAAAGATAATGTACCATGTATGACGGACGGCACCGTTTCGACACTGGTATGTGTCTCCGTCAGCGTCTGTTGGACTACTCACTTTTATAGTTTTAAGTTTTTAAAAACGTATTACATATTATTCTCACATGAGAATGTGAACACATTTAGAAGAAGGATATGAATTTTCTAATCATCAGATTATTCGCCATATTCATCAAAACAAAGGTATGGATTAATTTACACACTTCAGCAGTAGAACTGAATTCCCAGAATTAAAACAAGCAACCTTGAAATGTACACAGTTGTACTTCATTAGACGCTGAGGATGTTGAATGATTGTTCTGCGAACATCGTTTCATTCTGAAACGCAGAAGAACAAGAATAGTGGAAAATGAAATGAAACTTTTCTTCGTAGTTCATACAACTATGTGATATGGAGAGTCAGTTCTCCGAAAGTCGTTGAATTGTTTTTTACTAATACATTTTAAATATTGAAAGTAAATATAGATACTCCTAACTGGTGAACGTAACTAATAACAAATTTATTTATTTTTATAATTTACTTTCTTTTACAATTTAAGACGAGCGAACAACAGGTATGATTTTGTAACAGATAATATCTTCATCTCATACAGTTTCAGTTGCTAGAAATTGGAACTCGCTACCGAGTGATGTAAGGGGTTGTTGGACAATAACATCATTTAGGTCAAAATTACGTAAATTCTTACTTAACAAATTAATTGCTGATTAATATTTATTTCATATAATGAAACTAACATCTGTCCATTCTTATTATTATCATTAATTTCTCTAAATAGATTTGCAAAACCTCTAATGGCAATTACATTAACATTCTCATTATAGAAATATATTTTAGATTTATATATACAGAGTGTTTAAAAAATACGGGGCATAATTTCAGGTATGTATTTCCCACATGTAGACAATCAAAATAGTTCATTACAACATGTGTTCGGAAATGCTTCATTTCCGCGTTATGGCTCCACAACATTGAAATTCACCGGAACGTTTTTCTTTCCGCAGGTCGTTGTCATTACAGAAGATGTTCAAAATGTCCACCTCCTGCTTGAATACAGACCTCACATCGATGTCTCATTGACCTGCGAACACGATCCCAAACTCCAGGAGTATTGCGTATGTCCTCAGAACATGCCACAATTCGATTCCGAAGGGATTCCAAATCAGGCACCGGAGACGAAATAAACCAATGATTTTAAATGGCCCTACAAGTAGAAATCGAGAGGGTTCAGATCAGGTGAGCGTGGAGGCCAAGCAATTGGGCCACCTCTACCTATCCATCGATCAGGAAACCTTCGATCCAAGTAGCGGCGAGCCGTACGACTGAAGTGTGCAGGAGCGCCATCATGCAAGAAGTGAATGTGTTGACGATTCATCAGTGGAGTGTCTTCTAAAACATGAGGTATGGTGTTTTCCAGGAAGTTTGTGTACGCCTGCCCCGTAAGTCTGTTTACAAGTACATGGGGTCCAACTAATCGATCACCAATGATACCGGCCCACATGTTGAGGGAGAACCGCACCTGGTGATGAGATGGAACAGTTGCACATGAGTTTTCTTTCATACGCCCATACATGCTGGCTGTGGAAATTTGTTATGCCATCTCGTGTGAACTGTGCTTCATCTGTAAATAATGCTAAGGCAGGAAAGTTCGGATTTACACCACACTGCTGCAAGAACCACTGACAGAACCTAACTCGTGCAGGGTAATCTGCTGGTGACAGGGCCTGTACACGTTGCAAATGATAAGGATACAATTGATACTCTTTCAACAGTCTCCAGACAGTCGTATGAGGAACATTGACTTGCAACGCTACCCTTCGTGTGCTGATAGAAGGAGTCATGTTCACAGCCTCCAGAATCTCCTCCTGTACTTCTGGAGTTGTAGATCTTGGTCGTCCCCTTCCCAAACCAGAAGAGTTAAATTTTCCATACTCGCACAGACGGTAACGGAGACGTACAAATGTCTTCCGATCTGGATATTGTCGCTGTGGGTACCTCTCCTGGTACAAACGACGAGCCAGCGCAGCATTGCCGTCCGCCTTACCGTACGTGAAGTGTATCTCTGCCAGCTCTCGATTTGAATACATGTCGCACAGTCTAACGCCTATCCAACACTGAATGTAACCTTCGCCTCGGAATGAACTGTCAGAGTGCCCTCTTAATGTCTCCTTTGACGGCAACGACCTGCGAAAAGAAAAACGTTCCGGTGAATTTCAATGTTGTGAAGGCCATAACTCGGAAATAGAGCATTTCCGGACACATGTTGTAATGAACTATTTTGATTGTCTACATGTGGGAAATACATACCTGAAATTATGCCCCGTATTTTTGAAACACCCTGTATATATATATATTTTTTTCTCCCTGTAACATAGTTCTAGTAAGTTTATATTAAATTAATTTTCATCATTTTACTAGCTATCTCAAATCTCAAATTATATATAATTGATTGAATTAAATTAGCTCATAAATTTAGGTTTATCTAAATTTAAATAAATATGCAGTCTACTAGTCGTTAAAACTTAACTGAAGAATATTGCTGCAGAACCTTTTTAGTGTAGTGTAAATATTCGTCATTTAAATATGTATTGTATTGATTAAGGCTGGTTGAGTGGAAGAGAAGGCCTTATGGCCTTAACTCTGCCAGCGAAATAAATTATTATTATTATTATTATTATTATTATTATTATTACTATTAATATTATTAAATGAAGTTTATTTTATTAATATTTTTAGCATTTTCCAGCATTTATAATAAAAACAAATTTTTAGTTCAGGAAAGTGGGCCATACTTTAACTTAAGAATGAAAAGATAAAAATATAAAATATGAAATACATAAACTGTACATGATGACAGATTTCTAATTCAGAAAGCTGACATTTTCATTACAGATGCTAAATACCACCACCTCTTAACACATCGAGGGCATCTTGCCGGAAGGGAGTATCAACAAAACGAAGTTTACATTAAAGCCATATAAATACAGTATGATTTTTCCTATCTCTGTTACAACAACAGGTACTTTCTTTGATTATTCCTCTTGTCCATTGTAATTCTCAAACGACTGTTTTCAAACATAAAAAAGTTTCATTAATAATGTTTCAATAACTAAAAATTTGTTGATATGTTTTCTAATGAAGAGTTGCAATATGCCATTGATTAACTGGTGGCTAACTAGTATACTCGTACATCTGCAGTGTAATGCAGAAAAATAATTAGAATGTTTAACTATTGGGATTGAGCTCCAATGATCGGAAAAGTCCTCACTACATTTACAATCAGATCTCATGCTTAACTGGGGGAGGTGTGACTACATAAACTCTTGTAACAAAGACAGTAGAGCAGGTTTAGCGTGGCTAAGATTGGGGGCATGGAAGGGTAATAAAATAGTCAACGAAGAAGGAGAGCGCCTTTGTCCACTGTGCGGAGAAAAGGACTCCTATACTTACTTACTTACTTAGTTGCTTACTTACTTACTGGCTTTTAAGGAACCCGGAGGTTTATTGCCGCCCTCACATAAGCCCGCCATTGGTTCCTATCCTGAGTAAGATTAATCCATTCTCTATCATCATATCCCACCTCCCTCAAATCCATTTTAATATTATCTTCCCATCTACGTCTCGGCCTCCTTAAAGGTCTTTTTCCCTCCGACCTCCCAACTAACACTCTATATGCATTTCTGGATTCGCCCATACGTGCTACATGCCCTGCCCATCTCAAACGTCTGAATTTAATGTTCTTAATTATGTCAGGTGAAGAATACAATGCGTGCAGTTCTGTGTTGTGTAACTTTCTCCATTCTCCTGTAACTTCATCCCTCTTAGCCCCAAATATTTTCCTAAGCACCTTATTCTCAAACACCCTTAACCTATTTTCCTCTCTCAAAGTAAGAGTCCAAATTTGACAAACATAAAGATCAACCGGTAATATAACTGTTTTATAAATTCTAACTTTCAGATTTTATTGCAGTGTGTCGAACTGGAACATATTCGGAGAAAATATCTACCTGTTAGTTGGGAGGCCGGAGGGAAAAGGACCTTTGGGGTGCCCAAGACGTAGATGAGAGGATAATATTAAAGTGGATTTGAGAGAGGTGGGATAGGATTGTAGAGACTGGATTAATCTTGCTCAGGATAGAGACCGATGGCGAGTTTGTGTGAGGATGGCAATGAACCTCCGGATTCCTTAAAAGCCGTAAGTAAGTAAGTAAGTATTATTTAATTTTTTACTTAACTTAGTTAAGAATAACCGCCATATACTTGTATAGACCTAAATTTTATTATTTCATGTTATTGTTTATTGTAAAGCTATTTTTAATATAAGTTTCCTATCCCTGTATAGACTTATGTTTTGTTACTTGGTGTAATTGTTTATTGTAGAACCACTGTTAATGTAAGGATTCTTATTAATGATTACGTTATTTAAATATTTCTATTTCAATTTTAATGTCCACACACTGTACTGTTTAGTGGAACAAATATAAATTTCTATTACTGTGAAAGTTTGTGCCAGTAACTGCATAAAATATGTCAAATTATATGGAGTAAAATATTGAAACCTTAAACTTACAACTACGATACAAATCACAAAGGCTATAAAGTTTTAACCACTGCCTGTAACACTTTTTGTAATCAGTTTCATACATGAGACCCGATTTTGGTCACCTTTTCTGTGTTTACTTGTGATGGGACGACTGGACGGATGGACAGTGGAATACTGTTGATATGTAAAAGGTAAGGGTTAATACACTTTATTGCTAAAAATAACTGATTGTAGACTCCGATATGAAAGAACATGTAGCTTTAAGCACGTCAAGGCAATTGATGCTCATGTGCCGAAAGCGATGATTGTGAAAAAATAATGTCAATCGAATTTTGTACTAACCAGAATACATGTTCTGCACACGAGCGAGCACATTACCTGAAATCGAGCTTGTCATCGAACCCTGAATCCACACACCTGGCAAGACATGCGTAGTGTCATGCACTATACTTAAACTGGAGTGCAAGCAGAAAGCCCTCAAGTCAATGGAAACTTTGTCAATCTGAAACCACCCGGCCACAGAGTGGGTGACGATAAGCATAATTTGTACACCAGTACCCTGTCTCTTAGAATGACCCTTGAGTCACAGATACTGTAGCGAGAGAGAGTTGAATCTCAACAAGTCAATCTGGACCACAAACTTTGCGGTTCTCATGTAGCCTGCAGATATGCTCACCAAACTACAAAACGTAACGTAACATAATGAACTCATTGGTAGTTCGAATTGAAACTGACAACATTGAAAACTGGGTTTAAAGTAAGAATAATTGAATTATATAATTTATAACATATCCTTATCAACTACTAGCTTTTGCAGCATTCAAAATAATACAAGTAATTAGGCCTGTAATTATTATTTTAGCTAGCTATTGCAGCATTCAAAATAATATAAGTAATTAGGCCTGTAATTATTATTTTAGCCAGCTTGTGCAGCATTCAAAATAATATAAGTAATTAGGCCTGTAATTATTATTTTAGCTAGCTTCTGCAGCATTCAAAATAATATAAGTAATTAGGCCTGTAATTATTATTTTAGCTAGCTTCTGCAGCATTCAAAATAATATAAGTAATTAGGCCTGTAATTATTATTTTAGCTATCTTTTGCAGCATTCAAAATAATATAAGTAATTAGGCCTGTAATTATTATTTTAGCTATCCTTTGCAGCATTCAAAATAATATAAGTAATTAGGCCTGTAATTATTATTTTAGCTAGCTTCTGCAGCATTCAAAATAATATAAGTAATTAGGCCTGTAATTATTATTTTAGCTATCTTTTGCAGCATTCAAAATAATATAAGTAATTAGGCCTGTAATTATTATTTTAGCTAGCTTGTGCAGCATTCAAAATAATATAAGTAATTAGACCTGTAATTATTATTTTAGCTATCCTTTGCAGCATTCAAAATAATATAAGTAATTAGGCCTGTAATTATTATTTTAGCTAGCTTCTGCAGCATTCAAAATAATATAAGTAATTAGGCCTGTAATTATTATTTTAGCTAGCTTGTGCAGCATTCAAAATAATATAAGTAATTAGGCCTGTAATTATTATTTTAGCTATCCTTTGCAGCATTCAAAATAATATAAGTAATTAGGCCTGTAATTATTATTTTAGCTAGCTTCTGCAGCATTCAAAATAATATAAGTAATTAGGCCTGTAATTATTATTTTAGCTATCTTTTGCAGCATTCAAAATAATATAAGTAATTAGGCCTGTAATTATTATTTTAGCTAGCTTGTGCAGCATTCAAAATAATATAAGTAATTAGGCCTGTAATTATTATTTTAGCTAGCTTCTGCAGCATTCAAAATAATATAAGTAATTAGGCCTGTAATTATTATTTTAGCTATCTTTTGCAGCATTCAAAATAATATAAGTAATTAGGCCTGTAATTATTATTTTAGCTATCTTTTGCAGCATTCAAAATAATATAAGTAATTAGGCCTGTAATTATTATTTTAGCTATCCTTTGCAGCATTCAAAATAATATAAGTAATTAGGGCTGTAATTATTATTTTAGCCAGCTTTTGCACCATTCAAAATAATATAAGTAATTAGGCCTGTACCCGTAATTATTATTTTAGTGATAATCATTACATTTCCTTTTAAGAGGTAAATATTGATAATCTATTGTAAAGTGTAGGTTTTAAAATGTTCACAAAAATGCACAATTAACTAATTTAATATAATATAATAATTTTTCTCAAACAAAGTCACTTTTACGGGTAATATAATTATAAGTTATATGTCTATATTTTTTTTCGTATGAAGGCTAATGGAAGGAATTTCGCTCAAACGCTAGATTACCACCGGTGCTTAATACGTCACTAGAATCTCAGGGAACTACTCGAGTTACTTTGAAAGTTCATATAACTTAGCTGTTTTGGAACTAGAGGAAAAATTGGCACCAGTACTGGCAACATCTCAACTTTTCTAATGTGTTACATGCTATTTAGGAGATAAATTTTCTTATTGTTTTAATTTTACCATGTAAGATTATAGTAATGTCGTTTTCAGAACTTAACTTTATTTATAAGCATTAATGTTCTGATATTTAAGGTTTTGATAAAATTTTAGAATTCGTGAATATTTAGCCTATATATACAGGGTGAGTCATAAGTATGTTTGGAAAACACATGAGCGTGCTCCTGGATCAAAAATAAGAACAATTCCTTATATTAAAATTTGATGAAAAATACTTATTTATTGGAGAAATGGTAATACTTTGTTTTTGTTTTTTTTTTAATGGTCACAAGTACATATTTGGAAACTTGTCATTTAACGTTTACAAAAGGTGCTGAATGTGTTCCCCTCCATTGTTTACACATGCCTGAGCACGACGTACACACGACAGGCGAGTTCGCTCAAACACCATGTTGTCATCACGGATCAATTGACATGCATTTTCAACACGTTGAAATAACTCCTCTGGATCATTTACTGATGTTGCATAGACGACAGCCTAAGTGACCCCAAAGGTAAAAATGTAATGCGATGAGGTCGGGTGATCTGGGTTGCCAAGACACTGGATCACCGAATCCAATTAAAACAATAACAATGTAATACTGTCTTGTCACTGTGGTCGGCCTCGGCAGCATAGTCGGTATAGCGCTGGCCTTCTGTGCTTGAGGTTGCGGGTTCGATCTCGGCTTAGGTGAGATTTAATAGCATGTAAAAGAACTCCTACGGGACAAATTTCCGACACACCGGCAAAGCTGATATAACCTCTGCAGTGCGAGCGTCGTTAAATAAACCATAATTTTTGTCACTGTGTTGTTTGTAAACAAACACTGGTACAAAATCAAAACAAAAACAATACAATAATTTGTTCGGATACTTATGAAAACAAAAGTCACTACCGGTATTACTATTTTTTTTTTCAATAAATAAGCATTTTCTGTAAATTTTCATAAACTGAATTGATCTTATTTTTGATCCAGGAGCACGCTCTCGCATTTTCCAAACAAACTTATGACTCAGCCTGTATAACTCGATGTTGGCGATTACAGTCGGATAAATTCTTAATACACATAAATTCCACAATTTGGGACATCTGGCCGACATCTACGACTGACCACTAGGATCCAGAATACAAAGCAGAGGTTAAATTAAAAATACAATATGATTGCAGAGAGAATGCGGAACAATGATAAATTAAAAAATAAGGTACAATTTGATTTCGGAGAGACATGAGATGAAAATACATTGAAGAGTAATGAAATGAAGTAAAAAGAAAATATTACGTAGTATTATACAAGTGATTGTGTAAAATGGATAATGAATCTCTCAATACCATTAGACAAATTTTGTTAATAGTTTCAGAACTGTAGATATAATAATGATCCATGCTTTTCGACGTTGAATAAACGTGTCTTTGAGCTGTAGATTTACTAAACACAACAAATGGGAGACAATTAAACTGTCAAAACTTATTTCAGTTGAATACCATTACATTGTTCACAACACGATTCTCAACTAGTGATGCATGTCACTTCTAAGATTTTCGTACTTATGACAATGCGACCATTCAGATTTTCACACAAGAGAATTGCGTATTTCTTTGTAATTTTGTTCTTGTTTTTGTAAGATATTTTTCTTTTATTTTTATAACAAAATTTCTTGTCAAATAGGCCTAACTGTGAATTGTATATGAGGATGATTGAAATAAAACCAAGCGTTTTCAGATAATATTTCGCAGCCATTCGAAGAAATTACCTCCAGAATTCAGATATTGCTTATTTTTTTATGAAATTGCCGTTCCTGCTGGATGAATAAATGTCGAATAATTGAAGGGCTGAGAGCCATAATGGGCCAAATCAATTTTCAGAGCTTTGAAGCTTATCTCATCTTTCGATTGTCTGCTGACTTGCGTACTCAACCGATAGCGTCATTTGGTCCAAATTATGAAATAATTAAAGCAACAAAAACACTCTCGCAAGCAAATGCCAGTTCTTTTGAGGAGCAGAGTGGGCTATATCCAAACGTCCAATGAAAGCTGCTGCTTCTTGCCACGTGACTTGATGTAGAACATGGCAGAGAGAAGTGAAAGAAAATAAATCAACTAAGGTGAAATCTAGGAAGCGTGTGGAAAACTGTGATGAGTGGGAAAAGAATGTACGAAAAAAGGAAAATAAATAATGACCAAGAGTATGTAAATGCAAGTGCAAATTCTGTGTCTGCGAAAATGTACTGTACACTGACAAAGACTGCAAATGTGGGTTAGGTTGTGTCGAACGTTTGGATAATGAAAATGATCGAGCACACATGTGCATAATTCATTCTCATCATAGAACGTCTTTATACTCATCTTCCTATACTGTAGAAATACCTCGCCTCTGGAATTCGTTACCTAATGACGTTAGGGACTGCCGGACTTTATCACAATTCAAATTAAATTGGAAAATTTTGTCTTAGTTAATGTTTTTTAGGTATTGCTAGAAGTAATGATTTGTGTTTTTTTCTTTTTCTTTTTTAGCCTAGATTAAAATTGCAAGTTTCTTGTTTATGTTAGTTAATTAGTTAGGATGGAATTAATTATGATACTTAATCATGCATTTAAAGTTTGTGTGTATATTTTTGTGTGGCTTTACTTTGTTTATAGTGTTTTTTTCTCTCTCTTTATTTCTTGTGTAGCTTTACTTTGTATATTATAGTGTATTTTTTTTCTGTTTATTTCTATTATTGTATTTGTATTCCTGGTGTTGTGGAAGAGAAGGCCTGATGGCCTTAAATACACCAGAATAAATAAATAAATAAATAAATAAATAAATAAATAAATAAATAAATAAATAAATAAATAAATAAATAAATAAATAAATTCTCGTCAATAAGTAATTTTGACCAGCAAATGCAGATCTTGTAGGAATGTTTCATATTATGAATATAAAGAGAGACAGAGGGTCTGCTTATGTAGAGGTAGTCATGAAAAGTATTCACGCGTATATTATATTAAGTTAAAGGTACGTACCGTAACCTCAAAAATTATACTTGCAGTATATTCATAAACAAGGTACAGTTACCCTGAAAAAGAATGAGACGATTCTTGGTCGTCGGAAGTTAAAGTTCTACAGCGCGGTTCACTCGATATCGACGTAGGGATACATAACAAGACAGATAGTACAAGAATTGTTACAAGGACCACAACAAGGACAAGGACCAGAATAAGGATCACGAAGAAGACTGCCATTTAAGGCCAGGATTTCACAACATAGCTCGAGTCCCAAAATATCATTGCTTCACTGTACCGAATGGCAAATGCCTGCTAAGGGATCTACATTCTGGACTGCTGCTATCGCTGTCTTGTCTCCGTAGCTCATATAGTAGCGTGCCGGTTCCATTGTATAACCGAAACGTCTCGTGTTCGATCCCAGGTGAAACTTTTTTTTATTGAGGTGTAATTAATTTGTTCAGAGTTCCTCGACTGTCTAATTTGTCGAAAAATATGGAATAATTTATGCCCAATTTCTGGGTTTTACAAGTGGGCTGAACCTCGTCAAAAAAAAATAAATCTTACTTGGAAGTTAAAAGTATTCTTCCTCAAACAAAAATCATAAGAAACAAAAAGAGACCTGTTAACTTAAAATCTTGTCCACATGCCATCAGCTTCTATTACAGCTCTAAGTCGATCCGGCATGGATGTCACGAGATTGTGGAATAAGTTCTGATCCCCGGCGAGATCTTCCCAGGTGTCAACAACTTGATCCCACAGTTCGTCTCGATTTCGAGGGCGTCGGTGGGCATAGGTGGCTATCCTTCTCTTTTTCAATTCCGCCCATAAATTTTCGATGACATTCAAATCAGGTGACTTCGGAGGCCAATTAATGATTTCGATCTCGGGTCTCCTTTGAAACCATCTTTGAATGCTTGCAGCATAGTGCACGGGATGGTTATCCTGCTGGAACAGCAATGTTCCTTCGGGAAAACGTTCTCGGGCGGAGGGAAGGAATATATTTTCCAGAATGTGCTCGTAAGTTTCCGCATTAAACCGGCCATCGATGCGTTCTATAACGCCAGGTCCATCGTAAGACATCCACCCCCAACACGATATGCTAAAGCGCCCCGATCTTTCACGTCGGTGCACATAGCGCTGATCATGTCGGAGACCATCCTCACGATAGACACGGACAGGACCTTCGTAATCACTCGAGATGGTTGTTTCGTCGGAGAAAATTACATTTCTCCAATCGAAATCCACTCGATTGGTAGCGAAGGCAAGACGGTCGACAGCTTGTGCTTCCCCCAATATTTCCATTTGCGCAGCCCTCCGGCTCCTAATACCGCGGTTCCTCAACCTGCTGATCACAGTCCGTGAAGAGCCGGGAAAGTTAGATGCTGCTCTTATTTCGTTAGCAGTCAGAAAGGGGTCCTGTCGAACTGTCTCGAATAAAAGAGCATCCTCTTCCAATGAAGAAATCCGCGGACGCCCAGGAATAGGGCGATTTTCGACCTCCCCAAAATTTTGGTAACGATGAACCCATCTCGCGGCTGTACTTCCAGGAACACCGACCAAACGGCCAGCAGATCTAGCCCCATATCCAGCCTCAACTAGAGCTATAACTCGCTGTCTCATGTCACGTCGGTTCGCCATTACGATGAGAAATGAGAGATGACGATAATACTTTAGTGTAGACAATGACTATTGAACGTGATATAGAATTATTGAAATAAGAGGCATCTTGCATAGTAAGAGTTAATAAATCAACCCTAAATTAAATATCTAAATAACAGGATATAACAGGAAGTCCAATTGTTGCGAAACTAATCAAATTAAATCTAATTACATTAAATAAACAAACCCCAAGTTATGACACCACATTGCTACAGCTAAATTGTATGTTATTAACATAAGCATTGAATAGGTCCGTGGTTGTGCGTTGGACGACGAAACCAAACATCGAAAGTTCGAATCTTGCCGAGGAATGTAACTTCTTGCTTTTTATAATGTAAATCAGACTTATAACTACAATCATTTATATTTCTTACATTATTTATTAATATTTATAGCCAACATTGAATTTGTAAAGAAAAGACTTTAGAAATCTCATATGGAATTTGTGATCTGTAGTGACATAAACATAGATTATCTCTCGGAACTTTTCCGTAAAAGTAAATTAAATTCACTCCTTGAAACTGGAAACCTTATTCGTAGGGTCATTTTCCCATAGCATACAAGCTGAAGTAACACAGCCATTGATAAACGTTTTGTACACAGAATTAGGCTGAATTCCTATTCGACAGAACCTATAATCAATGGCTTGTCTGACCATGATAAACAAATCCTATGTGTTTCCAGTGTCACTGAACAATTTCAAAATATTAATTTAAAAACTAAGAAAGGATCGTAATTGCTGTATCTAGTGATTATTTACATTTATGTCTACAAAATGAATCTTGGAAAAACATATATGATACTGGTACTACTGATATTAAGAGTAAATATATTGAATTTTTCACTTAATTTCATAATCACTTCAGTGGATGTTCTCCACTCAATGTTGTGAAAAAATTCAAAAGTTAAAACATGTAGATAACGCAGGGACTTCGAAATCTCATGTATTAAAAAGAAGAATCTATATGTAATGAGTTGCAATGTAATGATCTTCATGTTCTTAAATACTGCAAGAAGTACAGTGTAATTTATCAAAAATTATGAAAGAGGGAAATAGAATATATTTGAGTAGAAAAGTACAAAATTCAGATAATGTAATTAAACCTATTCGTAATATTATTAAATTTAAACTTGTAGATATCCTAAGAAAGAAAATATTTTTTCATTAAAAAAAATGATTATAAAGTAGAGGATCCCAAATCTATTGCAAATTCTTTTAACGTATTATAGTATATAGTACAGAAATATTATTGACAACTTAAACATTCAAGATTTTGCAAAAGATACTGCAATTGGTTACTTAACAGATGTATTTAATAATTATTATTAATATATGTAATTAGTCAATAACTGCAACAGTGCTTATACATTCAATCATAACATGAATAAAATTGAATGCAAACACATAGATAAAATAGTTAAAATTAACTGCAGGAGTGAGAATGAAATAATCCAAAGCCATACTTTTAACAAAAATTGTTTTTTGCGAGTGCATTTCTTACACATATGGGAAAGCTATTAATAAATTATTGTAATAATTACTCAACAAATGACATAGCCTAAGGACTCTAAACCTTTGTAAAAGTTTGTCTATTATTATATATTTTTTAAATTTCATTTTAATTGTTAGTTTTTAATATATATGCATTTACATTGTATATATGTGTGTGTATAAATGCATTCATTAGATTAACGTTTATAATATTTAATTTTGTATTGTTTGCGATCATTAACACTTAATCTCAGGACTTTGTAAAACTATATTTCAACGTGACTTAGCTATTTCAACATTATTTAGACAAAAGAAAATTGTTGTGTAGACTAAGAATCGAACTCGCACTCTTCTACACAACACGCAGAAGTCTTACCGTCTGAGCTATGGAAACGACATGAAAGCTTTGCTTTCTGTGCGGAGTGTCTATCTAGTCATGAAGGTCCATTGTCGATTTAACTACACGATTTATGTATATATTTATCTTTTATTTACGTAATATTATCATATTTTTTGCAGTTTTTTAATTGAATTTCGGAACGATGCTAGTAACAAACCAAATAGCCTGAATTTAAGTAACTCAATATTCGTTATCTTGTGTATCGGTGCTCTGGTCTCCGATCATGCGCAGTGTCTTACATCTGAGACTTAGGAATATTCAATCGTGTCATCCTTTTCCAGGGAAACTGTACCTATTTAAATAATTGTCTCTTTTAATATGAAAGCCTTATATCTAAGCTATTAAATTTTCATTAATTTAGCGGTGAACTGTACAATTGTACCCAACTTTGTTAGAGTATGTATTACTAATTTATAATGAAATTAAAAAAAGAAATTGTTTAATAAATTAATTCTCATTCAATTTAGAAAATTATATTTCAAAACAAGACCAATTCTTGAATCCAGAAACAAGTTTAAATTGATACCTCTGTAAAAGTAGCCTATGTATATCTATAATGAACATTAATTTTTATTTTTACGATGACACTAATATCCGAGTATGCGAAACGATGTTCTTCAATTTGCATATAAAACATTGGAGTGCATGACTGTGAACATGATGTTAGGCTACTTATGGAGAGAAAATACTGCTCAGAGAGGGGCATCTGAAGTGGGATCATATCTATTGTCATACCTTAAAACTGTAAATACTGAAACAAACCACTTAACAGTATATTCAAACAACGTGTGAAAGACAAAATAAAAACAGTGCATAGCTTCGCTTTGAGCCTCCATTGTCCATCATTCAAAGTTTAAGAAATATACCATACATTTCTAGAATTAGAGCATTCTTTCCTCCGTAATGACAGGGACTTCAGCACTATTGATTCAGTTAAACGCAAAGCCAAAAATCTCTTTATTGTAGACGATTATGTGGGTTTAATGCAACACTGTAGGAGAAAAAAGCCTTCGTTGTAAATGAAATGAAACAATCAGACTTCCTTAATATCAAATATATTGAAAAATAAAATTTTTTGGTGTGTAAAGACAGATGGTAACAAGGTCCAATGGAAGAAAATTAAATTGCTGAGGTGCGAATCAGCTGAACAAATGAAAATTTAATTTCGTTATTCTCTAAATGAGCTAGAAGCAGTTCTTCCAAAATTTAGAAATGGAAAAGACAGCTTTTCGAGATGGTCCACTAGCACAGTTTTGTTTAGACAAGATAAATGTAGAGCCATAGTTGGCCAACTCCAAGACTTTGAAATACGTGTAATTTCATGATGTTATAATTATGGAAAAATGTATGTTTTCTTTTTCATGTCATATATATAATTTCTTCAATACCTTTTTATATATTATTCATAATTACTTATTAATATGCATTCGATGAATTAATTTATGCATTTAACTTTACTTGATTTTTTTTCAGTTTCATGAAAATGGCACTTGGCCCACTATGGCTCTCATCCTTTCAATTTGTACGAATATTACTTCAGCATCAAACCAAAGCAGCGTCTTTTGAGAACATTTTTCAGTAAACCAAAATTGTTGAAGTGACAGGACAACACATCCAGACTGTCGGGTGGATATTCTAGTAGCTCCCATGGAGTGTATTGCAGCTTCTCTAAGATTAAATTTGCATTGTCAGAGGAATAATAACTCCCCGGTGTAACTGTCCAGATCTTTTATTCTAAATGTTCTTTATGAGTAGACCTCGGACTTTTAGGTCCTAAAAATCTTAAATTAAATACCTAAAATAGGTTCTATCACAAATAAAAATAGGTTCTAAAATTACAAAAATAGGTGAACAAAAAATGGCATTATTTCATTTCCCATTACAAATTAGCCGAAACATTTGACATTATTTCATTTTACATGTCCATAATTAGAGCCAGAGTAAACAACTAACACCTTTTCTACGTTTTCCATTGAGAAACTGCATCGCTTCTCAGATAACACCATCTTATATGCCGAAAATGAGCGTTCCACATCAACTGATGACACCAGAGCATATTTAAATGTTGGTATTGGATGCAAGGGAACAGCACATTCATGTTCAGGTGTTTTGCCAGCCAAGATATCAGCAAGTGTGCGGAGAACTGTCAGTCCTGGGTTTTTTTGAAGCACTGATTTGAGTTTTTCAGAAACTTTTTCACCAACATAACCAGGAACCAAGTTGATTTTTTCTGTCACCTCTTCTATCAATCCCAGTTCCATGTAGACCGGTTTGCCTGAAGACTCTAGAGCATTAATAATGGTGACCAGAAATACATAATGTGATTTGATGAATGCAATATCCCGGGCAATTGTTGGGTCCTGCAGAAGTTTTTTTAGCTGAAGTAATGCTCACTGCATCCTCCCCCAGTTTCAAAACAAAGTTATTAATGTCCTCCAAATGCTTGCTGTAATATTCCACGGCCTGTAACCATGTTCCCCATCGGGTAAGAATAGGTTCTGGTGGAAGTTGCACATTGGGAAGCTGCTCTCGAAATAATTGAATCCTCGTAGGTGCTTTAAGAAAACCCTTTTTAATTGTGGAAAACAGCTTATTCACTTGTGGATATTCATGCCGTATCGTCTCAGCTACGTGATTCATGGCATGGGCAAGACAAATAATATGGAGCAAGGCAGGGTAAAATACTTTAAGTAATTTAACGGCAGCAATCATGTACGGGGCTGCATCTGTGTAGATTACTAGCACTTTATTTTCATCTAGATTGTTGAGGTAAAGTGTTTTGAGAGCATTATTAACAAAGTGGGCAATTGTTTCCTGGTTAGTCTTTTTTCGTTCCTTGCTGCAGACCAAATCAGGTACAAATGGTGTGTCAGGATCCTATTTTCCAACGATTAGATTGGCTACACATCGACCTAATCTATCGGTTGTCTCATCGACAGAGATCCACACGTATGAATCGCCTATATTTTGTCTTACCCCGCTTAACGTTTCTTCATATAATGTATGTAAATAGTTTTTTCTCAAAGTGGATTCAGATGGAATGCTGCGGTGGCAGTATTTCTCTAGGAAGCTTTCAAGTGTATTGAAAGGAATGTTTGCTGCATCAATGGCTCGACACAAGTCTGAATGAAATTCATTTCGGTTTGTTGCGTTTTATTGTTGAGTAGTCATGAACGTTTGCTTAAAATTTGATTTCTTTTGTAAATTTGATTGATGCTTAGCTCCTTTAACGTGCTGGGTTAAATGTCACCTTTGTTCACAACGTACCTAAAAATAACAATAAAATTTATGAAATTCATGAAATAAATTATTTTCATAAAGTGTTTATGAATGAAATCTACTTAGCAAAATGCGGTAGCCCTTACGGCAAGCATTCGTAGTTTGTTTTAACATGAAATTTGTAAAATAAAAAGAAAATCTTTTCCGAATTATTTAGTTAGAAGCTACTCACTACATGGAGTATCCTACATTTTCGATAATTCTTAACGTAATGCTAAGTGTTGCACAAATTTATAAAATTTACTCACTCTTTATGGCACACATCGCAGTGAATAATTCTTCCATCCGTTGAGAAATTAGGAAATTCTTGTATCCATTGCCAAATCAGAGATAATCTGCTACTCGGTACTTTCGGCGTGTTTTACTTTCCACTAAGTACAATGTCTTCGCTCTGAAATCTCACACTGTAATGAATAGAAGAGACGAACTATGCTGCGATTGTTGTCAAGGCACGACAGGCATACAGAATTACACAGCGTTTTCATATTACCAACTGTAGAAATTGGAAAATGTAAAATTAGGTAAAAATAGTTTATAACGTGAAATTAGGTATTTTTAGGTTGCATGGGACCATCATTTTCGAACATATATTTCCATAATTCGTATATATACAACTTTTCTTGTGTATATATCATGAGGAACAAAATAGGTTTTTACCTAAAATCCGAAGTCTAGTTATGAGATTACTCAGCTCTAACAGTGTGACACTGTAGATGCAGTTTTGAGTCTTTTCTCTAAAAAAATACATCAACATGGTCTTTCTTACTGTTGGCGCTCTCTTGAGTTTTTCAATTTGTGCGATGATGACAGTTTTCATTGCATAATTTTTTTTCTTGGAATCCGATCCGTATTGACAACACGAAGTCCCATCATCGTAAGTAATAGAGCTTGGGACCTTACTTGCGGGGCCCAGAAATGATGGTCAGAGTCAGATTCACCAATGCCACCTGGAGCATCCGTCGAACTTAGACAATCATTGCTTTTCGGGTGTAAAATGGACCTAAATTGCCTAAGTAGAAGGATTCATCCTGGATCCAACCCTCATGAAATCAATCAATCATCCATTAATTAATCAATCAAGGCTTTCTTCTCCTCTGTTAGTAATAGCGGTTTCCACTGGCAATGCTGTACCGCAGGCCTGGGCGCTATTAATTCGATTGAATCACTGCACTTCACCCCTTAACTTCCCACTCCTACTTCCCCAGCTGAGACAGCTCAGTCAGTCATGTTGTGGTGTGGTACAAGCGGACAGGAAGTCAGTAACGGATTGTATCAGACTTTTACGAACCTTGGACTCTCGCTGGACGCCTAAATCCATCACTGATACACAGAGCCTTACTCCTCGTTTGTTTATAAGGCGGTGTAAGCGGAAAGGACATGGACGGCGTTTCTTCATCCTTTCACTTCCCCTCTTATGCCCACAACTTCCCTATCCGAAGTACTTATTGGTTCAATGAACACATATAAATTTTCTCGTATTACGAAGGTATGCTGAAAGGTAATACCTGCCGCTGTGAATATAGTTAATAATATTAGTGATAGTAGGTCTACATTTTCTTCAGTGAACTTTCTGCTTTCAGTGACGCAAGTTTCGTATCATTGTCAATAGAGCTCTGAGTTATAGCCTGAAATATGGCGGCGTGTACCTGCACTATGTCGATTTTAACAGCAGAAAATGTGCCCTCGATAGACATTCATCGGAGATTGAAGGCTGTTTATCGTGATCAATGTGTCGACATCAGTACTGTGAGACGTAGGTTTGCTCGAGCTCGTAATGAACCACAGCCTCACTTCTATCTGCATTATACTCGTATCATCAGAATCAAAGAGATGTCCTATCAGGTATTCTTTAAGTTTTGGAAACAGTTGAAAATCTGATGACGCCAGATCGGAACTTATGGAAGATGATCAACAACAGCGAAATCAAGACGCTGAATATGTTCTGTAGTCATTGCACTGGTGTGCGGACGGGCATTGTCATGCTGTAGGAGGAGCTGCTCTATATCTGGACGAACCTTTCGAATTCGTGCTTTCACTTTTTTAGGGTTTCACAATACCTTACAGAATTAATGGTAGTGTCTTTAGGCATGAATTCCATATGCACCACACGTTGAATATCCCAAAACACTGTAAGCATGAGTTTGCCTGGTGATGGCACAGCCTTGAACTTTTGGGGTGCAGGTGATCCTTTGTGGGGGAACTCTATTGATTCACCTCTTGTTTTCGGGATCAAAGTGGTGACCCAGCTTTCAATATTTTCGTTCCTAGAAATATTTTCACACTTATATGTTGGTTTGCAGTTCCTCTTTTTTAAGATCTTTAATTACATCGTTT
The DNA here is from genome assembly GCF_040183065.1 of Periplaneta americana. Taxonomy (NCBI): domain Eukaryota; kingdom Metazoa; phylum Arthropoda; class Insecta; order Blattodea; family Blattidae; genus Periplaneta; species Periplaneta americana. The sequence goes on from NC_091125.1 coordinate 22,263,008, forward strand.
ATATTTTTATAAAAGAAATTTGGCGCTCAGGAATATTACCTGCAAATAAGTCTCTTAGTTTACGCAAAGGAGTTTCCACTATAATATCGTTTTACAAACAACACCTTTTCCGGACTATAGTCCTTTAATAGGCATTCAATGCATGACTTTTCTAGATTTTTCATTTACTCTTCTATCAATAATGGTATTTAATTTTGTGTTATCTATGCCACATCCCAATGAAAGTTGACAGGTTGTAAAACTCGATATTAAAATTATACACAAAAATAGGAACACTCACTGAAGGAGAAATAAATGTATAATACGATGAAAGAGTAATGGAACGGAGAAAAATTCTCTCCGGCGCCGGGATTTGAACCCGGGTTTTCAGCTCTACGTGCTGACGCTTTATCCACTAAGCCACACCGGATTCCACCCCGGCGTCGGAAGAATCGTCTCAGTTTTAAGTTCCAACTCTTGGGTTCCGTTCCATTACTCTTTCATCGTATGATGACGCAGAATATCTGCATGGAAATATCATATGTACTTCGGTACATTATAATAATATATATATATATAAATGTATAATGAGTAATAAAATAACTGAAGCTATATTTTATAATTATTCTTAAATTAATTGCTGTGAACCTACTAAGAAACTGAGATAGGTTTTAGTGCATTTCGATTTATTCTTAGTCCCTTAACATTTTTATTTATAAAATATTTCTGTGAAACACATATGGAAAATAGTATTTACAATAATTAATTGCTATGCCATGCTAAATTTCTGTGTATAGAAGATTGTGTTACACAGTATGTAATATATTTTTACTGAGTCCATAAATTCTCATTTTGATTTCTTCTTATCTTTAACCAATTCATTCGCCAATAAATTGGACAAAAAAGGTAGAATAAGAATCCTAAATGGGTCGAATGTACTGAGAAAATTATGCATTTGAGAATTGAAATGGATTTCACTTCATTTCCAAGCAATTCTTTTGACAATATTTTCACTAAAAGAATTGGTTGTGGTTATAGTGAGTGCACGTAGAAACATGTCGTTTGAATGTAACAGTTTGTTTGATTAGTGTAATTAATGCAACTTTAGTTGCAAAAAGTTCAAATACAGTATACTTGTTTCAGAATGTCGATTTAAAATAAATTAATCTCACAAATTGTTTTTGAAGACTAAGAGTATTTTTTATTTTCCAAAGCATCATAAGGTAGAAATCAAACCGAATTACTTGAAAAATGTATTATACATTCACCACAAAGAATGTTTCACGGCTCCATTCCTAAAATGTGACTTAAATCTCTGATAATTATAAATATAACTATTTATAGTTATTAAACATGCGTAGAACAAGTGATTTTGGAAGATCGTGTCAGCATAGCACCTGTTATTAGAAAAATCGAACGACAGACATTTTAATTCACAAGTTTAAAAAATACTTTAATAATATTTACTTTAAAATAATATGATTAGGCTGTATTTCTTACTTTCGCTTAACTTAGTCAATATCTTGAATTGTTTCTTATAATAATGACATACCATGTCTATTCAATTTTCTTATAGGCTACTGCATATGGCAACAAATGCTCTGCAGGTTTACACAATATATTGCTCTGTATAAAATTCAATGAATGAATGAATGAATGAATGCAATACCAGTTGAGAAATAGAAGATATGATAATTATTTCTTCTATATGCTTGTTAATAATCTTGTAAAATCTACATATATAAATGTTAAGCGTTAACTTTTTTTCAGTAAAATCCGTAAAGAAATTTCTCTGTGTGAAATATGCTAGTAATTAATGTACTTCTCCTATTCTATTCTGTTATATTTAAATATTATTTGCCACAAATTTAAAATAAACGCACACTTATTTCTTCACTTTATTTATATTTTTTTCTGCTTCGTTCTGGAAGTAGATAACGACTGCCACACGTTCAACTGTAGTGAGTCAAAATGATGCCCACAGTCGCTCTCTCCCTGGAATGTCATGGTCTGTCGGTGGTCGGATGTGGCGCCGCCATGTTATGGCGTCACGACGTATTTGCGGCGCCAGTGGTCAGACGTCGCCTAGATACATGCTAATGGTAACAAATGGAAGGTGAAGAAAGTGGATGTTTTTATTCAGTGACGCATTCACAGAAACCCGTAACACTATGTTTTATGAAGGAGACTTTTCCATGTTTATAGATTGCCGGCAGTTTTAAAATGGTAATAAATTCGGATGAATTGCTAAATTTATTTCAAGCTCCCATCCACACGGAAAATTGTGTCCATTTTGTGAAAGTAATAATTCCAGTTGCATATACATACTTTCAAACATGTACTTTCAAATATGTCATGCATCTGGCGAACAATGTATTTTATGTATTTCTTTTTACTTGGTTATATAATGACGCTATATCAACTATTAGATTATTTAGCGTCGATGGGATAGATGATAGCGAGATGCGGTCGAGGATTCGTCATAGATTACCTGACATTCACCTTACGGTTGAGGAAAACCTCGGAAAAAAGCCCAATCAGGTAATTAGCCCAAGCGGGAATAGAACCCACGCCCGAGAACAACTCCGGATCGCCAGGCAATGGCTTTAGCAGACTGAGCTACGCAGGTGGCTTTGTACTTTATTAGACTTAATTACGCGTATAATACGACCACATTTCACAAGCCAATATCTCAGATAATGTTATTGATAAAATGTATGTGTATATATGTATTTATTCACACTGCAAATGGTTATATATCCGGTGGCAGTGGTAACTAATTACACTCAATAATGACAATAATAAACACAATTAATAAAATACACAATATTAATAATAATAATAATAATAATAATAATAATAATAATAAAATGAAGGAATCGTTAAAAACAAATGTAAATGATCAATACTGCAGACAGTTAAACGAAATGCATACGTTTGCATTCTAACGTAATATCGTAATATTTTAAAATAGCTATCTATAAGTTGGAATTGAACAGGTTACATCAGCTGCTTGTTTATGCGGATGACGTGAATATGTTAGGAGAAAATGCACAAACTGTTAGACAAAACAGTAAACTTTTACTTGAAGCAAGTAAAGCGAAGGTTTGGAAGTAAATCACGAAAAGACAAACTATGTGATTATGTCTCATGAGCAGAATATGGTACGAAATGCAAATATATAAATTAAAAATTTGTCGTCTTAAAAGGTAGAAAAATTAAAAAATCTTGGAACAACAGTAACATATACTCGTATAAATGACACTCGGGAGGAAATTAAACGCAGAATAAATGTGGAAAATTCGTGTTATTATTGGATTTATAAGTTTTTGTCATTCAGTCTGCTCTCAAAAAATCGGAAAGTTAGAATTTATAAAACAGTTATATTGCCGGTTGTTCTGTATGGTTGTGAAACTTGGTCTCTTACTTTGATGAAGGAACAGAGGCTAAGAGTGTTCGAGACTAAGGTACTTAGGAAAATATTTGGGACTAAGAGGGATGAAATTATAAGGGAATGGAGAAAGTTCCACAACGCAGAACTGCATGCATTGTATTCTTCACCTGACATAATTAGGAACATTAAATCCATACGTTTGAGATGGGCAGGGATGTAGCACGTATGGGCGAATCCAGAAATACATATAGAGTGTTAGTTGGGAGGCCGGAGGGAAAAATACCTTTAGGGAGGTCGAGACGTAGATGTGAGGATAATATTCAAATGTATTTGAAGGAGGTGGGATATGATGGTAGGGACTGGATTAATCTTGCTCATGATAGGGATCGATGGCGGGTTAATGTGAGGGCGGCAATGAATCTCCAGGTTGTCTAAAAGCCATTTTAAGTAATTAAGTATTCTATAAGCTAGTGTGAATTATCCACTATTCAAAAACTCAGCAGAAAATAATGTTATAATGATAGGATGTGTAATATGTGATTAATGTGACATAATTATGAGTTGTACTGTAAAGCAGATAGAAAAAAACACATGTGAGAAATTATGATATAAAACAGATTTCATATTTGAATATTTGAGAAAAATTAATCCTTTTGTATTCACACTTACATGTCTTTGTCTGTTATTGACAATTTCAGCTATCGAAAAATTAGTAGGTGTCCGCTATAGAGATATATTCGTAAAGGGAAGCTTCACTGTTCCATAATATGACTCGTATAACTGATTTTACTTTCCTCTCCTAGAAAGGAGTTAATATGGGGTTTGTAAATTTAAAATTTAAGAAGTTATTAACAATATTCCATACTTATTGTTCACCTATATATTATTACATGTTGTCTGTATCTTACTATATATTAATGTATGTAAGTATGCTCAATGAACTCTCTTCAGTTTTGCAAACTATTTTGTATAACTAAACTGAACTGCGCCCGAGCACGAGCTTCTGCTCTTTTGGACTCCAATGTCTAATGTAGCTGAAATCTAATGTATTAAACAAATAAATCTGAAATAAAATAAATTTGAAATGTAAATAAACGTTTAAAAATGCGTGTTAAGTAAGTATTCCTAAAAATAACAATGGAATCTATAATAGTTTGACGTAAATTTAATTACATACGAAACAACGGGTAGCAGATTGTTACCACATATCACTATGAATGGAGCGGGCCCGGGTTCAAATCCTGGTTGAGCCAAGTTATCTGGTTAAGTTTTTTCCGAGGTTTTCCATCAACCAATTGAAGCAAAATTTCTAGTTAACTTTCGACGTTGGATTTAAGATTCATTTCGCCATCATTATCTCCGTTTCGACTTCACATATTACTCGTATTTAATTTTACCTATCCGGGAAATTGATAGAGTTTGTCGGCATGAATCACATAACTTACTCGCACATTCATAAACTCCACTAAATTTTAGCTTTATAAGTAAATAGCGATTTACGCGTCTTAGTTAAGGTGACTATATGTTTAAGACAATAAAACGGGACATTTTAATATTTTCCTCAACGAGAAAAGGGACAAAAGAGGACAGAGAGATGTGGATATTTAAAAAAAAAAAGTGGTCATAAATACATGGGGTTTGAAACTAAATAAATTAACAAAACTATATAACTTGCATTATGCAGTCTAATAGAATTCAATTCACTAAAACAGACAGTCCTTTGGAATTAAAGCAGCATTCGTTGATATTTTAACGGATGAACGCCTCCATTGCATTAAGCTTTAAGACTCAGAGTTGCAGTTGTAGCTAACTATACAGATTCCTATTGTTACCCTATCCGGGTAAATTTCGTCGAAATATTTGGATGAAACTTTTCTTATGAGAAATTGATACGATGCATTATTTTCCTGTTAAATTTGCATTGAATACAAAATTAATTTGAATCGCTACAGGGGATACGGAAATATTCCGAGAAAGCCTGTCTTATCTTTGTCCTTTTCCACAAACTGTTCACTTGGACTCCCAGAGATTTTAAGTTTCGTGTTCAGTGTAGAAACTTAATGTTCCATATGTTAAAAACTGAAAGCCCATCAAAAGCTACTTAGGAAATTATGAAAATTCGCATCGCCCCTGCTGAATATGTATGGAAGTATAGTAGGCCTATGTATAATTATTTAAATACAAATATGATTAATATTGTAATTATAATATTATTATATTAACATAATATAATGGCGGCCGGGTAGCTCAGTTGGTAGAGCAGCTGGCTACAGACTTGAAGGTCCGGGGTTCGATCCCAGGTGGTGACAGGATTTTTTCTCGTTGCCAAACTTTCAGAACGGCCCCGAGGTTCACTCAGCCTCCTATAAAATTGAGTACCGGGTCTTTCCCGGGGATAAAAGGCGGTCAGAGCGTGGTGCCGACCACACCACCTCATTCTAGTGCCGAGGCCATGGAAAGCATGGGGCTCTACCTCCATGTCCCCCAAGTGCCTTCGTGGCATGTTACGGGGATACCTTTACCTTTTACATAATATAATTTAAAACATGAGTCATTACTTATGTTGTCGTTCGGAGAATGCTATGGAATGATGACGAATGGAGGTTGACCGAATGATGTAGATTCTAATATGGGAAAACGGAACCCCGAGAAAATCCCCAACCACAAATTTATCCATCACAACTGTCACTATGAATCTATCAATGTAAAGTTCAAGACCTGACTGGGACCCGAATCCGAACCGCCTGTGTGACAAGCTCTAGGTCTGGTCACCGCAAGGAAAAAAACTTCACTATGATTGAGAGATGTTTATGTTTGAAAAAACGTAAATAAATTACTTTTACTCGATGAATCTGAATTGAAAATTTTGTATAGAAAGTAGAGTTATGCATCCCAACACAAACGACCGATCGAGAATCGTGATATACACGTGCGGTCGATCGGCCGCTCCGTACTATACCATAGCCTAAGCAGCAGGTTGGCTACCGCGTGTCCTGACTTCGCAGAAAGCAAACACTCGATGAAGCATCACGGTCGACCAGTCGGTCTCATTCATTTAAGGGTATCATAGACTGAAAAACTGTCTTCGATCAATGTGTTTACATTATGCGCTATGGAAATTTTAAACTGCCTGATGTACAATCATCCATCAGTGAATCTGATTGGTTCTTGTATAGGGCGGGAATTAGCAGACGAATGACATCGTGCACTGTTGTGTCATGGCGGTGTGTTCTGCTTTAGTTCTGCTGTATTGTTTGTAATGAGCACAACTTAAAAACAATATGTTAATGGCTTATGAGCGAACATGTCAACGGACCAGGTATTACTACCGGTTCAAGAAATAAATTGTTTATGCTATCTTTTCTTTGAACGAGATGGGAGTACGAAAATTTCGCAAAATTTTGCTAGCGTAGCACAGACAACAACTTGTACAGTCGCCATGACAGCCATCGATTCTTCCAGCAGTTTTGTTCCTTATTTCGCTGCAACGTGACATCATTGATGCCACCGGACCGGTGAGATTCGGAATACGCTGTATGCCTGGGTTAAATCCCAAATCTCTCCGCAGTGCACATAAAGAGAAGGTATATGTCACTGTTGATAGTGATTCTTTCGTCAGAATTGGACGTTAAGCTTGCAGTGGCGTAGCGTCAATGTAAGCTAAAAAGCTCAGCTTCCCCAGTTAATAATAATTTCATAATAAACCTGCAGTTTATGAACAAAATTATTTATTAATTTTAATAGAATTTATATTTACGCTTTAAATGTTGTGAGCGGCAGCTCAGGATGATTTGAGATGCAGCAGTAAACAAGAAGCCTGCACACACCAGCTTCCAAGCAGACCGGTTTCTTCTGTGTAATCCACCCCGCAGATTTTCCATCCCTTTTAAACTACCCTAGTGCAAGGCTCGAAAAGAAGCTAGCTTTAACATTTAAAATAAGTAGTTTCCGAGTTATCCCTTTTCGTCAGTTGTGTTCAGTTGAAGTGTTAGTGTGCATTGTGGCTGATATAATAAATAATGAGCGAAATAACAGTTCCTGACACTAATTTACTTGAATTTTTTAGGACAATTGTATTATCAAGACTGACTTACGAACAAAAGTGTGATTTAAAAAACAAATGACCGACTCCCTTGCTGTCAATGAAGGACACAACCAAAAGACAGACGCATACTTACGTAATGATACTAATATTGTGATTTCTCTAAGTATGACAGGGAGTGAGCTAATGTTATACGTATACGTGTCTATTAAATGTTAAATGTTATGTTTTATTTAACGACACTCGCAACTGCAGAGGTTATATCAGCGTCGCCGGATGTGCCGAAATTTTGTCCCGCAGGAGTTCTTTTACATGCCAGAAATCTACTGACATGAGCCTGTCGCATTTAAGCACACTTAAATTCCATCGACCTGGCCCGGGATCGAACCCGCAACCTTGGGCAAAGAAGGCCAGCGCTATACCAACTTGCCAACCAGGTCGACACGTGTCTATTTGTTAAGAGATATGTGTAAACCGTGAAATCATATTTTATTATGTCTCATTTCAGGTCATGCCTTATTGGTGTTACTTACGATGTTCCAACCAATCTTCGACTGCTGACTTGAAATTGACTACTATTTATTTAAGACTGTATTTTTGTAATACGTTTTCTCATATTGCATGAAACACAACTTTAGTTAGCTTCCCCTGCTCAAAATTTCATGCTACGCCACTGTAAGCTTGACGGCCTCCTTGCTGCTATTCGACAGGAGTAGGCTACGTGCTGCTACCGGGTTTTCCCTTCTCCCTTTCTCATCTTCATCATCACTCATTTCATACACTACACGTACACGAACACTTACACATACACTCACCTTAGTACACGACATAACTCTCCACAGATACACATAATATATATAGAATTGGTGTGCAACTAGAAAAAGGGTCACTGTCCTGCTATCTATCCGGAATAGGCGGAACCAGAATTACGTAAAGTCAAGTGGGTAGGCATTAGATAAATTCATACATACATTTTAGAATAACTTCAGCCGAATTTTATTTGCTCCATCCTTGATATTTCGTGATATGGACTTTGAATATGGAATAACATAATCTGCAGCCACCTTACCGTAAGTATCTTCAGCGTCAATAATTGTCTGCGATTAAAAATATTTTAATATACATTATTTTAAAAATATTAAGAAAAATGAGCATGTAGATTTGGTTCATCTTTATTAAATAATGTGACTGAAATAGATTATGTTTTCAAGAAATTTGAGACGCATCACAAACTTTTTATTCATTTTATGAAATCACGTATTTACTAAGTTACGTTAAACATTTTCATTAGGGCCTACTATGAGTTTGACAAGAAGGCTGCTGAATAAAATTACTGATAATATAAAACATTATTTCATTTAAAGGATTATGTGTGTTTTTTTTAATTATGTTTTCTTATTTAATGTTCAAATACTATCTGCTTTTCGTGCTCTTTGGAATAAAAACAAATTATAACTTTCCTAGTTTGGCTTTTTTAGGAATTGCACCTTCTTAGTTAGGCTGTTTTAGGTATCATCCATTAAAAGGTGATGTAATTTATTGTAGTGCAACAACCTCGAGCGCTCGCGATCGACCGAGTAAACGTTTGACCCGATCGGTTATAAATTCTCGATTGCATGCGCTCGATAAATTCATCCTCGAGGGATTCTAATGTGACTAGTTTCCTTGCAAGACGTCATTTCTATAGCCCTTATGTAAATTTTATTCCTCCGTTTAGATTTAAATATTGGCTGTCTAGTGATAATTCTCTATAATCCAGGGAATATTTACTACAAAATTTTCGACTGAATAGAAATTATACTAGATTGGTGCATAATTCCGTAGTGATTTTTCATAAGTTTATTAAAAACATCAGATACATATAAGGAGAGACGTTAATCAACAATATATTCTCCTTTATTATTTACAACAGTCTGCCAACGCTGAAGTATTCTTTGATTCCATATCTGTAGAAATCACGTGGTTTTGAATTAAAGAAGTCGTTCGGAGCGCATTTTCATCCGTAAAGGAAGTTCCTTGAAGGTTGTTCGATAGAGAGCAGGAAAGGTGAAAATCTGAGGGCGCAAGATCAGGTGAATAAGGTAGGTGTGGAATGACTTCCCAACCCAACTCCTGGATAGTGTTTTGTGTCAGGATAGCAGAGCGCAAACGGACGTTATTATGGAGTAGCATCACTTTACGCAGTCTTGTTGGTCGTTTTTCTTGGATTGCGTGTGCAAGACGTCTCAGTTGGTGGTGATAAATGTCGATAGTGATGGTTACACCTCGGGGAAGTAATTCGTAGTACAGCACATCCTCGCAGTTCCACCAGATGCAGATCATTATCTTTTCTGGATGCGCGCTGGCTTTTGTACAGGGAGTTGCTTTTTTGTTCGGACTCAGTCATTCTTTTCTTTTCTTTATGTTAGCATAAAGACCCATTTCTCGTCACCAGTAACGATATTGGATAGGAATGTTCGATGTTGTTCACGAGTCAACTGATGACGATTCAAGCAAAAATGCACATATGATCACCCGCTAATTTTTGTGGTTCTGACTTAGAGCATACGGTACACATACACCTTATTTTTTAACCTTCCTCATTGAATGCAAATGTCGCACGGTGGTGGAATGGTCACAATTAATCACATTTGCCAGTTTTCGGGTACTCTGACGTGGATCATTGTGGAGTAATGCCTTTAAACTGTCTCTATCAAACCCCGAAGGTCTTCCTGAACGTGGAGTATCACTAATTTCAAAACGATCTTCCTTAAAATGAGAAACCCATTTTCTTGCCGTAGTCTCGCCCATAGCATTGTCTCAATACACGGCGCAAATGATTCTGGCCGCCTCCGCTGCTTTCGCCCCTCTATTGGAGTCAAAAAGAAAAATATGTCGGAAATGTTCCACTTTCTCCACTTGACACTTCATTTTCTAGCGTCCACGACTCCACTCACTATCTGCAAAAAAAAATTACCTCCAATATATAAACTCAAGCACAACAATTGAAATTCAAATTAAAAATGACAATCGATAAAAAAAACCCATAGTAACCGGAGTATCAACACGAGGAACAAAAAAGCAACACACTTATAATAACTGTCTCCAAGTGCTATATATCATCTATCACCTATCAGAAGTTAATTCGGACTGAATCACTAGATCAGTGATCCTGAACCGTGAGGCTGCAGTACGCTGGGAGATCAAGAGCAGTTTATGTCGGCCGCAAATGAAATAATAATATTAGTAATAATAATAATAATAATAATAATAATAATAATAATAATACATTTTCAATGTAATATAGTTCAATAACGTTTAATTTACCTTAGATTGAGGTTCTGGCAGACACATACGTCTATTTCTAGACAGTACATCTCACTTGACGATATGTGTCAGAGGAAGAATAACAATTGTATACATCTGAAGTCTGATTAGTGTCATATATTGCTAGTCAGCGATGTATGCAATGGAAGGCTAAAGTAACTGATCACCCTTCTGGCTTAGTTGCTTCATGAGTGATATCTTATTTGTGTCACTTGTGTGATTCAAACCTGTATTCCGACAGTTGACTAAAAACAACGTTTAATTGATTATTTTGTATGATTAACATTAAAGTACGTTACAAGTTACTCTATACCAACATTCATTAGCAGTATCCTAAAGATCTAATCCTAATCCAGTTAAATGTTTGGGATATTTTTAAATAAGCAAAATTTCACAGTACTGTGTTCTATATTCTAAGTCTTGGGACAAGAGGCGACACTAAAATGATGTGGAAAAAAATTGAGAAACACTGCACTAGATTATTTCTTTTCGACCGTAGTACTGTCAACAATATTTCTTTTGAAAAAACAAAGGCTACATATCATTTAAATAAATGAACGTCGACAAAATATTTATTACTTCTTGGAACTTCTTGTGTTCTTAGCTTTACGCATTTCGTTCAGAGAAATGACATTGAGATTTCTCAGAGGAAAGGAAAGAGAGAGATCGTTATTTCTGTAGGGGAAAATTGTATTACCAATCTCGATCATTATTTTGCTTGACCAGACTGGCTTACTGCGGATTCCGGTTCTAGTTTTGTATCCGCGGAGCCAAAACCTCAGTACTAGAGCACACAGTAACCTTATATAAGATTGTGTAACCCAAATGTTAAAAAATTTTGCCTGCATAAATGCAAACCTTTTTATTAATCAATACATTTCTAGTTAAGAATAATTTTTTTCGGTAAACCTCTCAAGCTTGATGGCGCGTAATAGTAATATACGTTACAAGAGCGGTATGTTGACGTTTTCATGGTCGAGGAAAAGATTGAAAAAGCGAAACGTAGTTGAACTTTTTTAATTTCCGAGAACATGAAAACAAACATACCGCTCGTGTATTGTACATTATTTTGTGCGAAGATCGTTTATTACATACCTGAAAGACGAATTTATAATTAGTTGCAATGAAATCTCCATGTTGGTTTCTGTTTAATGACGCCAACTTCGGAACACCAAAATATCTTTCTTCAACATTATTGCTGTAAAATGTTTTCTGTGTTTACTATACTCCAGCAGGCCGTGATATACGTCTGTCTTTTTTTTCCCCCAGTCTATAAATGCGAACTTAAAACAAACGGTAAGATTATGTAATTATTTATTTTTCATTTTAATATTATAACAATATTATTTATATAACATATTGCAGTAATAACATCGGCATCTGGAATCTCGTTGATTTTTTCATGGCTTCCTTAATGTTACTTGTATCAGGAATGCAATAAGTTTCGTGCAGTAGTAGACTTTACTTAATTTTTGAAAATATTTAAAAACAATAATTAATATTGCAATTTAGGTGATATTGCAGTGGTAAGTTTCCAATTTATAATTATTACTATGTTAAACGTCTCTAAAAATAATATGTTAAAAGCCTAAAGCAGTAAAATGAATGTCGCGCTTAAGCGGTAAGAAGAGGGAAATTGTTATGTGTGTTACATTGGGAATACACACTTACCGCTATTGGTTCTGTGCGGAAAACAAGCAGATACGCACGATCTCGCACAAAAGTCGTTGGTGCACTTGAAGGATGTCGCTACACATTTAACCCCATACATTTTTCCACATGACCAAATGTAAATATGATATTAATATTTTTCCACCGCTGGGAAGTAATGGTTAGCATGCCTGACCGTGAAACGAGTGGGCCTGAGTTCAAATTCTGGTTGGGACTAGTTACCTGATTGGGGGTTTTTCCGGAATTTTCCTTCAAACAAATAAAAGGAAATGCTGGGTAACTTTCGGCGCTGGATCCTGAACTCATTTTGCTGGCATTATCACTTTCATGTCATTCAGACGCTAGATAATAATAGCAGTTGATAAAGCGTCATAAAATAACCAATTAAAAATACATATTAATAATTGAATTAATGGCGCCAAAATGGTCTTAGTGGCTACAGCTCTGGACTTACAATCCTGTGGACCCAGGTTCGATCCCCGGCATACCCCCGATTTATAACTTGTTTTTATCAAGCCCGTGGTCCGGGAGCTCAGGTTCCCCTGTGGCATCCCAACAAATCTCCATCATCATCTCATCTCATCGCGGGTATAGCGTAGACCAGCTTCCTGTGACGTAATACCCTGGGCAACGATTCTGTAGGTAAATTGAGGGGTTGGGTGCAAGAAAGGCACTTCTCTCAAATGCAAGTTTCGAAAAAATTGATGTTGAAAGTTCAAACCGTAATAATTTTACCTATGCACGCCTGTACATTTTGGGTACTCCTGACCTCTATGATCACAGTATTGAACTACAACTTGGTGATCATATGCATAACAGATCAGAAAACACAATAAAGCGTTTTACTCAAAAAGGGCACATCCTCTAAGATGCCCTTCTTGCACCCAGCCTCTCAATTGTTTTACTCAACTGGCTTCATATGGCTGAAAGACGAATAGTCAAGTAAAAACTGTATATTTGAGTTAAGGAGGGATAAGTAATTCCAACATGACGTCATTTCAATGGAACAACGCAATGTATCATAATGAAATAAGTGATTTGGCCGCCGTGATATTTTCATGGCCGCCACGCTCATCTCATTTATATTCTTCGGACTTCTTTCACTAGTGTCACGTAAAGTGCATGGTGAACGAACGACAAGAGGATGTTGTGTGAAGAGTTATGGGTTCTGACAATCTCTACACGTTATGTGTTGACGTATAATATTGTCAATTTGAACAGTTTTTTAATGGTCGCTAGTTAAAAATAAAACATGTTTGCTGTTGTAGTGAGCATTAAAAATTATGTAGCCACATCCTGCGCGTGTACCAACCGTCTTTATATCTGCGTAACATGTTTTTCTGAATGAAAAATATTTAAATTCTTGTCTTACATGCATTTTATAATTTTGTAGGATTTTCTTTAATAAATTATGCAATTACTTACTTACTTACAAATGGCTTTTAAGAACTTCGGAGGTTTATTGCAGCACTCACATAAGCTAGCCATCGGTTCCTATCCTGAGGAAGACTAATTCAGTCCCTATCATCATATCCCACCTCCCTCAAATCCATTTTAATATTATCCTCTCATCTACGCCTTAGTCTCTCCAAAGGTCTTTCCCGCTCAGGTCTTCCAACTAACACTCTACTGTATATGCATTTTTAGATTCATCCATACCTGCTACATGCCCTGCCCATCTCAAACGTCTGGATTTAATGTTCCTAATTATGTCAGGTGATGAATACAATGCGTGCATTTCTGCATTGTGTAACTTTCTCTATTCTCCTGTAACTTCATCCCTCTTACCCCCAAATATTTTCCTAAAAACTTTATTCTCGAACACTCTTTACATCTGTTCCTTTCTGAAAGTGAGAGTCTAAATTTCACAACCATACGGAACAAATGGCAATGTAACTGTTTTATAAATTCTTACTTTCAGATTTTTTGAGAGAAGACTGGATGATAAAACCTTCTTAACCGAATAATAACATGCATTTCCCATATTTATTCTATGTTTAATTTCCTTCCGAGTGTCATTTTTATATGTTACTGTTGCTCCAAAGTACTTCAATGTCTCCAACTTTGCAAAAGATAAATTTACAATTTTTATATTTCCATTTCGTACTGTGTTCTGGTCACGAGACATAATCATATACGTTGTTTTTTCGGGGTTTACTTCCAAAATAAATATATCTCCTTACTTGATTTAAGTAAAATTCCTATGTTTTCCCTAATCGTTTTTGGATTTTCTCTTAACATATTCATGTAATCCGCATAGACAAGCAGTTGATGTAACCCGTTAAATTCCAAACCCTCCCTGTTTTCTGTACTTTCCTAATGGCATATTCTAGAACAAAGTTAAAAAGTAAAGGTGATAGTGGATCTCTTTGCTTTAGCCCGCAGTGAATTGGGAAAGCGTCAGTCTGAAATTGGCTTATAAGGATTCTGCTGTACGTTTCACTGAGACATATTTTAATTAATCGAACTAGTTTGTTCTTGGGAATACCAAATTCAATAAGAATATTATATAAAACGTTTCTCTTAACCGAGTCACATGCCTTTTTGAAATGAATGAATAACTGTACCCTTATACTCCCATTTTTTTCTCCAATATCTGCCGAATACAAAAATATCTCAACAATAGTCGATGTATTAAGCCTAATAATTTATGCACGCATCTATAAAACTAAAGATAATACTGTGTTTCACAAGCAATAAAAATAACCGACCGACAATATAATATTCAATAAAATGCAGACTGATTGAAATTAATACAACATATTATATATAATTTATATGTGTATTTAAAATTTGTGCATTCGTTGTTACATTTCCATAAAAATGTAAAAATATTTCACTCATAAGATACTTTCTAAGTTGCTGCATGTCTGGTATTAATTATTTTCTTCTGTCACTTTGTTGTGTGTAAATTCTCTATATACTACATCTAGAATAAATGGCAAGTGTAGAGTTACTTCTTGCAAGTAAGAATCTCAAGTTTCAACCAAACTTACAGAGTTTAATAGGGGAAACCTCTAATCCAGCGAAAAGCACCGCACTTACAGGAGTCTTGGATAAGTTTTTAGGAAACTAACGGGATGTCTATATTTTGTTGCTAAACTTTTGCTTTTACACTACAAAGTCTAGATCTGGGCCCATCTCCTTCACCTGTCTTCTCCTCCACGTCTTTCAACCGTATTGCATGAAAGGGCTTATTTTGAAAGTGATTTCTTGGACTTTTTTTTTTTTAAATATGAAGTATGTCATTATTGACATTCTTCAGTTTTATTGTGTATTAATTAGAATGTGTTTGTTCGTGCCTTTGTTTCATTTTAGTACGTTTATTTACTAATACCTCTCCATATTTATTAGAAACGGAATTTAAATTTCATGGGAGTTTTGTTTATTCCTCTCCGCACGATTCAATATCAGTAAATAAAGCAGCTATCACAATTATTTCTCTAATTTGATCTTTGATCTCATGCATATTCCAACTTTATAAAGTATTGTACGTTAGAAACTCTTGGATGAAATATTAACGGTACAATAATATTTTGAAGTAACTAGCAGCTAATGCAGTGGTGACCAACTCGGGATTGGAGGTTATTCGAAAATAACCGGTTTTCTGTTAACCGGTTACTTTAAAATTAATTTAACCTGAAGGAAGTTAACCGATAAAAAAATAACCGGTTATTTTCCGGTTATTATTTTTTTTTTTATATTTTAAAGCCAGTAAATTAGTTAGGAAAACAAAGTGAGAGGTTATTTGCAATAGAAATCAAAGAACAATTTGCAATCAACTGTAAACCAACTAGAAGATACATAAAAGAACGTCATTAGATGATGAAGATCATAAACGACGTCTCTAAACAAAATTAAAAAAAATAATAAGAGGTTATAATACACACAAATTGCATAATTTTTAGAATAATACTCTTGATTAGAGAAAGTCGGCGTTTAAGATTGGCATATATTATTGGTATTGAATCGATCGATGTCGAATTTCATTTCACCATCTGTGGACAGATGAAGTAAGCAAAGCAGTAACCTATTCCCAATCTAGGAATTGCGTACGAGGCAATTTTTTACATGGAGTTCAAAATAAGAAAAAGATACGATGTTCGATTATTAATAAATTTAAGATAAACTTAAAATACACTCGATTCGGTGTGTATTTTAAAAAATAACCGTCCGTTCAGTTATTGAGGAAAATAACCGGTTAAATCGGCAAACAAAAATAACAGGTATTTAAACGATTAACCCCATCTAGGCTAAATAACCGGTTATCAAAATAACCGTGTATTTTTGCCCATCCCTAGCAAGAGCATTCTTCGCTGCCCAGATGTAGTGTATGGTGTGCAGTATAGAAGAGCAGATAGTCCCACCTGAAACGACTAACTTTGTCAAACGTCTGCTGCCCAAGTTTACACCGCTGACAACGTGTTTGTTACTCTCTACGCTGTAAGTACAGTATATTATATAGTTTATATATATTTACATTCCTGCTCCCGCGTATTGCTGCTACAAGGGCGAAAGTAGACCTGCGTATTAAACATTTTTTGGCTACACGGACCTTTTCGTCTCTTATCGCCTTCATAATTTCCACTCTAATGATTGCATTCCTGCACACGGCCTGCTTGCAATGCCATCGTTACTCCTTCTTGCTTTTGAGTTCACATACTGCTACGTAAGAGCAGCTGAGTTGGTCACTATTGGATGGTATTCATTTTTGTTTGCCTCTTAATGCAGACTTTTGTCAACCAGTGTATACTAAAAGTTAGCACGTCTAACCATGATACGAGCGGATTCAAATTCTGGTTGGAATTTTTTTCCTAGGTTTTCTCTCATTCAATCTAACCAGAACTTTCGACGCTGGACCTCAGATTCATTTCGCTAACATAATAAATTACACTTTTCCCTCTTTCATCATCATCTCCGCTTCTTTTCTAGGTTCCAGGCTTGCCGCCACCGAACTTGGACCCCATGGATATGAGGTTCTTCCGGTTTTTCTTCGTCATTTCACCAACACACTCCATAGTTCTCATTTCATTATCATCTCCATTTCGAAAAATATGTGTGACATCAATCGTAGCAGATGTTCTTCACGGTTTGTAAAAATATTGGTGGGGAATTATAGAAGACTTATAGTTCTGTATAAGAGGCAGCGAAGCCCCCACAGTTCTCTGCTTGCCGGAAGAGAATATGAGGACTCATACATATAGTCTGCAAATCTGTGAAGAACGATATACCACAGACTGAAGTATGGTATATGGATTAGAAGGTTGGAGAGGAGCACCTAGTGTGGCGGATGGCAGAGCACGCTTAGCCACGCAGAACAGTTGACACGCAACTCATTTTGTCACGGGTGCACAAAAAGCTCCTTGAGCCTGTAGTGCATAAGGATGTTGTACAGGGACATCATTTTATTTTTACTTCAATTTTTATTGTACCTGAGTTATAACTCTATAGCTAATTAACAATAAATTTCCGTCCAGCTACATTCTTCTCCATCAAAGCAGAATATACGTAATGCAGTTGAAAGCGTCGTTAAATAAAATATTGCTGCTAGTACTACAGTTAAGTTTGCAGCTTAATAAGTCTTGTAGTTCGCGAATACTTGAAGCTAATGTTTCCTTAGATTCAATTTCGTGCTGAGTGATATCTAGATTCAATCAAAATGAGAAACCAATTTGATGTTACTTTGTGTTATTGAATATTGAACGGCCGGTTATTTAATCCTCAAAGAGTGTTCAACATGTCAGCTAAGTAATTAGTCAGGGTTTGAACCCGAGACTTGAGACATGAAGCCCGCTGGTTAGTTATTGTCAATTCGACGACAGCTAAACGAAAGATGCCGAGTTGCTAGAAGCTGGGTCACATGTCAATTCTGGTGTCAAACTTACATGGTCTGACAGAAGAGGGGATCATGACGTATATGATAGAGCCCCGCGATAGTGTGTCATCCTACATGAGTACACCAAGTTTGAACTGTGACTCGTATCCTCGTGAGGCGACAAGACGGATGACTTGAAGTCATGAGTTATTTTCTTAATGATAATTCTTAAAGTATATGACGGATTACATCGTGAAGCAATATGAACCAAGTCGAACTAGACTGTGTAATACAATTGTAATAATAGGCCTAGTAATAATTAGAACCCTAGGTTTTGGGCCATTGGGGCTCGTAGTTCGACCACTGGTGTCGAGATACTACATTCATCTGCATATTTTTGAGTCCCGTTTTCATTAATATTACTCTCCAACGATCTAATGTACCGCAAGAGTTTGACATTCAAGAGGACAAGACTCGTGTACAGATCCGTAAGGAAAACAGAGAAAATGGGAGAATAACATTTATTAAAGATAAATATTGTGCAATAAAATTCTGATATATGGGTTTTTAATGAGGTATATTGTAGTATTCTGAATTCGTTGTGGGCTGCATCTTTGTACATACTACTGGGTGTTCAGTTCAAAATGTGTCTTGGCTCGCTGTATGCCGTCATGTGGCTAGCTGATGAGCCTAGAGAATTCAATCTTCCTACACTTCCGCAGCTCGGGTGTATAATCTAAGAGGCAGAGAAGTTGGCTAGCAAGTACGGCGTTCATTCTGAAGAGTACGTGCCGATACGTACGGTAACGCCGGTAGTGGCAGGAATGTGAACTGTTTGGAAATACGTACTGTCGGGATATGGGGAGAGGGTTAAGACGATTACTTACGTATTTGTTGACATTAACTTCGACGGTCAACATGGACACGGAGCATTTGATTTGTGTTGTGGAATGTTACCGTACGCAACCGATGATAACAAATACCCTGCGTACGACTTGCCGGCGCAAAACACAGTTCGAAAGAGGTTATGGTACCACACAGACCGTACAGACCGCCATCTGTTGCTACGACGTTCAAGTTATACCGTACACGTTCTCAAGTTCAGATTGAAGAACGCCTTAAATAATAGGCAACTTCTCTAACATATAAACTGAAACTTGCTTCAAATCGGTGACCCAACAACAGTGACGTCATGACACACTTTGAAATGAACACCCAGTAGTGTCTAATATACCCTAAGAGGGGATATCAAGATACTACGAACTTCGCCCTACCCCTTAGGCATTCAGCAGTACGTGGAAATTAAGCATGTAAACTAAAATAACGGAGTTTGTTGAAAACCGGTCAGAGGCCTTATTTTCGCTTCGAATTTGTCGAACCTTTGTAGAGTGGTTTGTTGAATCTTTTCCCTTTCTGACATACGTTCGGTGCCTCTTCTGCTTAGTTCCTCCTCTCCCTGCGCCTTTATGTTTTAGCTGCATAAGTATGTCAGGCACATATCTTGCAAAGTTACGCATAGTAATGAGTATAGGCAATTTTGTTTGTTATTAATATGACTAAGCATTCACAAAATATACGTATAAATAAATCAAATGAAATATATTAAAAACGCATATGTTTAAAGTACCGACTAGTATTGTGCAATGTTCAAATATGAGGGAGGAAACCAAGAAATCAGGAATTTCGTCTTATTTCCTATGAAAACTAATCGCAAGATATATGCTAAAATCATTAAGCGGTTTAAAATAGTATCCTGCAATGTTTAGACATGAGGGCGGCAACCAAGATTTTACAAACCTCGTCTTATTTCACATGACAAACTAATCCTTAAGTTGTTTAAAATAGTATCCTGGAATGTTTAGACATGAGGGCGGCAACCAAGATTTTACAAACCTCGTCTTATTTCACATGACAAACTAATCGCATTATGTGTGCTCAAATCCTTAAGTTGTTTAAAATAGTATCCTGGAATGTTTAGACATGAGGGCGGCAACCAAGATTTTACAAACCTCGTCTTATTTCACATGACAAACTAATCGCATGATATGTGCTAAAATTCTTAAGCGGTTTAAAATAGTATCCTGGAATGTTTAGACATGAGGGCGGCAACCAATATTTTACAAATTTCGTCTTATTCCGTATCTCAAACTAATCGCAAGATCTATGCTAAAATCCTTGAGCGGTTATAACATGAAGGGGTGGGAGTGGAGGACAACGAATTTTTTTATAATAAGGTGGAACAAACACGACAAGCCTTCTTCTGCAGAGCGAACATCGGTGAATATCGAACTTCGCCATATTCGACAAAACTGAACAGAACATAACCCCTCTATTGCACGACGTTAGTTTAAAGTTTGAACGAATGGGAGAGGAGTACAGCAAATATTTTCATAATATTGGCGAACAAATATGACAGGTCTGCAAAGCGAACATCGGCAAATATCGAACTTCGCCATACTCGACAAAATAAACCGAACATAATGTTTGTCATGCACGACTATAATGTGTAGTGTAGCAGTCCTTTAATGCATGTCATTAAAGTACACATACTCATTAAAGTACAGGTGTTCAGCCAATGACAAGTCAGCTTTGTATCGTTATAAAACCGCAAGTATCGATTATTCTCGGATATGCAATCGAAAGAGAATTAGCGAAAAGTCACGGAGGCTGGAAATCCAATACTGTCGCAGAAGGTTATGTTCTATTACTATAATAATTAGCGTTAAGTGTAAATAATATTCAAATGAATTAAATTTGTCATCTCGTTTTTCAATGTCGAATTCAATAATCAAGGTTATATCAAGTTTAACGGGATTACATCAAGGTCAATGACATTATTGTTCCTCGGAAAAAATCATACTTTCGCGTCTGCGCACATCTCACAATTCACGACCTAGAACAAGGTCACTTCCGATCTTGTCAGATACAAATAAAATGTATACATTTGAATAATTTCAAGTTAAAAATATGGTCGAGCATAAAAAGTCGTATGAAACTTGCCTATAATTGTAATTAAGACGCTCGTATGAATATTATGAAACTCGCTTGCGCTCGTTTCATAAACATCCATACTTGCGTCTTAATTTGCATCATTATAGGCTCGTTGCATAATGTACTATTATTTAACAGGCTTGATAGTATCTTATAATTATGCATAGGCCTAATATTATGAAAACATTTATTTAACATGTTGGATATTATTTGAGGGGCTCACAACCAGAGTGGACCAAGTCCACCATTGATCAGTTTGTGGATTAATACAATCTCGGATGAAGAAAACTTAGATTTATTCATTGCCGTAACAAAGTCCATAATTCATTTGTTACTCCACAAAGGGCAGCATATCCTATGGGAGGTGAAGGTTGTTAAGCGTGAGCCAGGAACTTTAAGACTCAATATCTCAGAACTATTCCAGATGGACTTGGTCCACTCTGGTTGTGAAACCCTCATTTTTTTTAACAGAGTGGATAGTGTAAGTTTTAATTATATATAGTATGAAAATGATTTTTTTATTATATATTAACACGTAGAGTACTGTAAGTTTATTATGTGTAATATGAAATAGGCAATCCATTGATTAAAGTTCTCGTTAACACTTTGTTAAAAACATAAAATTTACACTGTCACACGTTAAAAGTGTTAAAATTGTTTAAAAAGGTATTTACCTTCGACAGACGGCCCGTTTCGACGCTATTTGTGGTCGTCTTCAGTGTCTCTTAAACCAGAGTGGTTCAAGAGACACTGAAGACGACGTATATATATATATATATATATATATATATATATATATATATATATATATATATATATACGTGACTATACGGTAGGGGAGGGTAAGGGAGGTCAGCGAGCTTGAAGGGGCATGTTCGAGCTGGATAGATCCACTTCTTCAAAGCAGACTTCGGTTCTTGTCACGCACGACAAACTTGAATCGAACATAGCGCTTGAAATGCGCGACACTAGTACATACCAATAATAATAATAATAATAACAATAATAATGATAATGATAATAATAATAATTTTATTAATGTATTGTGGGTCCCTATCACCACGTCATGGCGCGTCCTCAGGGTGCGGCCACCAGATATGGAGGGTAGCTGCGAATATATTGAATAAGCAGTCTTGGACAGCCGATAAGGGGTGGTCCTCCAGCTTAGGGGTTCGGCGAAGGGCTAACAACCCATCACCGTAAAAACAGCTTGTTACGAATCCATACAATAAGTCTGGAATGGAACTGAAAGATAATATTAAAATGGATTTGTGGGAGGTGGGATATGATGATAGTGACTGGATTAATCTTGCACAGGATTAGGACCAATGGCGGGCTTATTTGAGGGCGGCAATGAACCTGAGGGTTGCTTAAAAGCCATTTGTAAGTTGTAAGTAAATAATAATGATAATAATAATATATTGAATTTTGACCACATTTTTCCAGACTTATTTTTTTACATACAGCATATTAGGATGATGTTAAATACTGTGAGAATTGATAGATGGCAAAATTGTCAGTACAATACAATATTTATGAAAAATATAATATTTAGATAACCAATATGTACTACCTTTAAAGGACTGGTTATTGTAAAGTAATTTTTAAAGGAAAAGAAATTGTATTTGCATTTATTTTACTTTCGATGATTTCATTGTCTGATATCTCCAAGAAGTTCTTTGTATACAGTGTTCAAAGTGTAATGTGCTGTCGTAATTATGGAAGTTAAATTTTATCGTTGTTGCTAACAATGAAAGAATGGCCATTCTCCTACTTCCCATAGTTGCGAAAGAAGATGTAGAAATATCCAGTTCTCTATGATATCTCGTAAATCGTCTGTAGGTGATGCTACCCTTTCCTCTCCAGTTGTTGGCCCTTAAACCAGTCACAATAAAGTTTCCATTTTCTGTCTTTATGCCACTTACCTCACCTATGTCAGCTCTTGGCCTTCCCGGTATTTCTCTAAATCTTCGTGGTCTTCCTACAAGATCGCGGTAGTCTAAACTATAGATTTGTAGATATACCGGTACGCAAAATAAAACTCACAAAATCTCGAATTTGAACTATTTAATACGGATTGTTAAGAGTATATCGACTGTAATTATTGTCCACTTTCGATTGAAAGAGTACACCGTTATTGAAGTAAAAAGTATAAAATATTAATTGGCGAAAATTAAGACCTATTAACAATTTTTACGTGCTTTGGAATAGTGCTCAGCCTGACAGCTAAACTAGCGGGCCTGGTATCGAATCCTGGTTGGGACAAGTTGCCTGGTTCAGGTTTTTCCGGGGTTTTCCCTCAACTTATTAAGAGCAAATGCTGGGTAACTTTCGGCTCCAGACCCTGGAGTCATTTCGCTGCCATTATCAGCTTCATATTCAACCACTCAGCCTATTCCCATACTCATGTCATGAGTTAACCTATCATACAGAGCTATAGAATCCGACCTCAGAACAGGATTCTTCATCACAATCGCCAAAAGCTCGGCAGATGTGCTAGTGGCTATACGCCAATATGCTCGGCTTTAAATAAACAAAAATAATACGTTTTTACAGGTTATAGAATCTTCATTAAAAAAGTTCACTAAGCATTCAGTATTGAATACTTTGTTACACACGTTATATTCAGGATCATTTTTAAAGAAGTAAGCGAGATTCTATTACAATGTGTAATTATGTACATATAATATATATACATACCTATACTAAGGGGTTAATTGTATAATACTTAAGGGGGTCTTGTACACTACCAATTTTATTAGTTAATGAAATAGAAGATTATAACTTTTTACTGTAATTTTGTTACGTATCTTTGTTATTATCCAGCCATTTAAAAATTATACATTGGTAACTGTTATTTTATGTGTCCTTGCTAATTATTGTGTCTTTCTAGATGATATTTTTTGTAAATTGAATCTTATTATGTACATTTGTTATTTATTCCTTTGGTAGTTCTTACCATTCTTCTGAAGAACCTAAGAGCTTTGAATTCCAATAATTTCTTAATTGAACTGGAATATTGAGAAACCCCACATGTCTAGGAAACTAAACCTCTCAGGAGATACAAAAAACATCTAAGGTCCTAGATTTGGGCTAAAATTATTTTTTTCTTAACACTTTATCTAAAACGAATGGGATGGATATATGAGAGGTATTTTATTCATAATAACATGAGTCTACATGTTTAGAATACGAAATCACAAACAACTCAATTTCGTAAAGAAATGGACGTGTGGGGTTTCTCAATATTGTGGTTCAATTGTAAGGTAAGCCTCCGTAAATTCGCCACTTTAAGGAAATTTATTTTTAAATTGATGATGAAGTCATGTTTAGAAAATATAGAAAATTTTGTTGCAATACTGATACTAAAGAACATCTTGAATAAAAATTTCGTAAAGAATAAGTTACTCCTTCTCTTACAAAAACCAGAGAGACAGGAAGATGCAGTCCACACCTGTGGAGTAACGGTCAGCGCGTCTGGCCGCGAAACCAGGTAGCCCGGGTTCGAATCCCGGTCGGGGCAAGTTACCTGGTTGAGGTTTTTTCCGGGTAACTTTCGGTGCTGGACCCGGACTCATTTCACCGGCATTATCTCCTTCATTTCATTCAGACGCTAAATAACCTAGATGTTGATACAGCGTCGTAAAATAACCCAATAAAAAAGGGAAGATGCAACTGGCGAAGTTAGGACGCATGTGCTCCTTGAGTTCGCCACTTGTGTGTCTGTTGTAATTTCAAATAATATTGTAATGCAGTATTATCAGAGTACAGATGTAATATATTTTAATACAGAAAAAATTATCATAGTAGGAATTAAACACCATGTATGGTGGGTCCCTATCACCACGGCATGGCGCGTCCTCAGGTTGCGGATAGAGGAGATGGCCTCCAGATATGGAGGGTAGCTGCGAATATATTGAATAAGCAGTCGTGGACAGCCGATAAGGGGTGGTCCTCCAGCTTGGGGGTTGGGCGAAGGGCTAACAACCCATCACCGTAAAAAACAGCTTGTTACGAATCCCTACAATAAGCCTCGGAATAGGACTGATTCTCTGGCACGACCACGGCAAAGGAATAAGGTTTTGAGATTTGGCACTTGGAACGTAACTAGTCTTTATAGGACAGGAGGGGTAACATTAGTAGCAAAAGAACCAGCTAGATATAGAATAGACTTTGTGGGAGTACAAGAGGTTAGGTTAGATGGGAATGGCATATCACAAATAGGAGATTACTTGTTGTATTATGGGGAAGGAAACAATAATCACCAATTAGGAACAGGATTCTTTGTTCATAAAAGAATAAAATCAGCAGTAAAAAAGGTCGAATTTATCAGTGACAGGTTATCATATTTAGTACTTAAGGTATAGATGGCGCGACATCATAGTTATAAATGCTCACGCCCCTACAGAAGAGAAAGACGACCATATAAAGGATAGCTTCTATGAGGAATTGGAACATACTTTTGATCAGTTCCCTAGATATCACATGAAAATTTTATTGGGGGATTTCAACGCTAAAGTAGGACGGGAGGATATTTTTAGACCAACTATTGGAAAACAGAGCCTACACGCAATTAGTAGTGACAATGGAGTTAGATTAGTCAACTTTGCCACATCGAAAAATTTAATTGTCAAAAGTACAACATTCCCCCATAAGGATATACATAAATATACTTGGACTTCTCCAGATGGATTGACACACAACCAAATAGATCACATCTTGATAGATAAACGGAGACATAATAGTATAGTAGATATTCGAACTTTCAGGGGTGCAGACTGTAATTCTGACCATTATTTGGTGATTGGAGAATTAAGAGAAAGATTATCAGTAGCCAAGCGAGTAAAGCAACAAGTTAATATTACTAAATTCAATATTTTGAAATTAAAGAACGAGGAAGCTAAGCAAAATTATCAGGTCGAAATTTCGAATAGGTTTGCCACTTTAGAAAGTTCCGACGAAGTTGAGAAAGAATTAGATGTTAATAGCGTGTGGGAATATATCAGAGATAGTATCAAAATTGCAGCTGAGCAGAGCATAGGTTATTATGAAACTAAGAAAAAGAAACCGTGGTTTGATGAAGATTGTTGCATTGGAGTAGAAAGAAGGAAACAGGCAAAATTGAAATTCTTACAAGATCCAGTTGAGGAGAAGAGAGATAATTATTTCAATGAAAGACGGGAAGCAAGTCGTACACTTAGGAATAAAAAGAGAGGTTACTTGGAGGAAAAACTGAATGAGATATAAAAAATGGGTAAGAATAAAAACATTCGAGATTTATATAAGAGTATAAAGGAATTTAAGAACGGATATCAGCCAAGGGTAAACGTGATCAAGGATGAGAATGGTGACTTGCTTGCAGACTCTCCATCAATCCTAAACAGATGTAAAAACTATTTTGCGCAACTACTAAATGTACATAGTCCAAATAGAAATGATCGGGACGATATTGAAATACAAACTGCTGAGCCATTTATACCCGAACCCACGCTTTCAGAAGTCGAAATTACGATAGAAAATCTGAAAAAGTACAAGTCTCCAGGTATCGATCAAATTCCAGCAGAATTAATACAAGAGGGTGGAAGTGCATTATATAGCGAAATTTATAAACTTTTACTTGCTATTTGGGAAAAAGAAATTGTACCAGAACAATGGAAGGAGTCCATAATTGTAGCTACATTTAAAAAGGGGGACAAAACCAACTGTGGTAACTTTCGAGGAATATCACTTTTGTTGACGTCGTACAAAATTTTGTCCAATATTCTTTTGAGAAGATTAACTCCGTACGTAGATGAAATTATTGGGGATCATCAGTGCGGTTTTCGGCGTAATAGATCGACTATTGATCAGATTTTTTGTATTCGACAGATAATGGAGAAAAAAATTGGAGTATAAGGGTACAGTACATCAGTTATTCATAGATTTCAAAAAGGCATATGACTCGGTTAATATGGAAGTATTATATGATATTCTTATTGAATTTGGTATTCCCAAGAAACAAGTTCGATTAATTAAAATGTGTCTCAGTGAAACATACAGCAGAGTCCGTATAGGTCAGTTTCTATCTGATGCTTTTCCAATTCACTGCGGGCTAAAGCAGGGAGATGCACTATCACCTTTACTTTTTAACTTCGCTCTAGAATATGCCATTAGGAAAGTTCAGGATAACAGGCAGGGTTTGGAATTGAACGGGTTACATCAGCTTCTTGTCAATGCAGATGACGTGAATATGTTAGGAGAAAATACACAAACGATTAGGGAAAACACGGAAATTTTACTTGAAGCAAGTAAAGCGATCTGTTTGGAAGTAAATCCCGAAAAGTCAAAGTATATGATTATGTCTCGTGACCAGAATATTGTACGAAATGGAAATATAAAAATTGGAGATTTATCCTTCGAAGAGGTGGAAAAATTCAAATATCTTGGAGCAACAGTAACAAATATAAATGACACTCGGGAGGAAATTAAACGCAGAATAAATATGGGAAATGCGTGTTATTATTCGGTTGAGAAGCTCTTATCATCCATTCTGCTGCCCAAAGATCTGAAAGTTCGAATTTATAAAGCAGTTATATTACCGGGTCTTCTGTATGGTTGTGAAACTTGGACTCTCACTCTGAGAGAGGAACATAAGTTCAGGGTGTCTGAGAATAAGGTGCTTAGGAAAATATTTGGGGCTAAGAGGGATGAAGTTACAGGAGAATGGAGAAAGATACACAACACACGCATTGTATTCTTCACCTAACATAATTAGGAACTTAAAATCCAGACGTTTGAGATGGGCATGGCATGTAGCACGTATGGGCGAATCCAGAAATGCATATAGAGTGTTAGTTGGGAGACCGGAGGGAAAAAGACCTTTAGGGAGGCCGAGACGTAGATGGGAGGATAATATTAAAATGGATTTGAGGGAGGTGGGATATGATAATAGAGACTGGATTAATCTTGCACAGGATAGGGACCGATGGCGGGCTTTTTATGAGGACGGCAATGAACCGTCGGGTTCCTTAAAAGTCATTTGTAAGTAAGTAAGTAGGAATTAAACAAAGTTTTATGTTTAATAATTTATCACAGGATTAATAATTTTATTTTATTCTTTTACCTATTAAATATATAAAATATTACTAATTGAGATATTTAATTAATATGTAATCAGATATTTAAACTTCCAACTGCTTAAAACGATTTCAGAGAAGCAGGAACGAATGATCCTTAGTTGGCCATGGAAGACGCTGCAGTGGCGAACTTAAGAACAGTTTCAACAATTAATAATAATGTCATAAAGTAGGACATCACTATTATAAATGTAATTCTAAAAATACAACCACAAATTACACAAAATAGGCTTTAAAATGATATATTACGCTCTGTAAATGCATTACTTATTCCGTTGCATGAAGCAGATACTTACGGAGTAAATCTTATACCAGTAGCCACCGTTTTATTTATCTATTTATTTGTCCATCTATTTATTTACCTTACTATCTATTTATTTATCTATTTATGCATTCATTTACTTAATTTATTTCTTTTTTCATTCGTTCATTCATTCATTCATTCATTCATTCATAACAGGGAAATCAATTACAATGTTGACTTACAACTCAGATATTAATTATTAAATACAAAAATTACATATATGTATATGTATATAGGGTAAACATTGGTAATTTCGTGATAATTTCATGAAAATTAATTTAAAATGCAAATGTATGAATATAGCCTTATTCCGATTTTTTAATGTAAAAGACGATAATTTGCTGTACAAATCTGGAGACATAAAAGATTGGACACGTTCTTGAACAAGTGCTAAAAACCACTTTTACAACTTAAGCTAAAAGGTTGGTTATTTCGTGATAACCTTGGTAATTTCGTGATATTACATTGATAATTTCGTGAGAGGTAGAAGAATTGTAGAAAAATTCATTAAAGTCAAATTAAATTCAAACATAGTAATTCCGTCTAATATTCATAGCAAGAAAACATAGAAATACATATCAACACATAGTAAGAATGAAATCTAAGTAAAAATTGAAATTGAAAAGAGATCTTCTTTGCCCTGACAGGGTGAACACTTTTATTACAGACTTTACTATAGCCTATATTACTAGGGTAACTCAAAAGTTATGCATAAAATTTGTTTAAAATTATATTTTTATCCTACAGCTTTGCTATTTTCACAGAATGTAGATAGTCTACACCCTTTAGGAACAAAATGTCACATTTCCACATAATCCCCGTCCCTTTCATCTGCCTTACGTAACCTAGGAACGAGGGCCTATAGACCAGCACGGTAAAAGTCTGGACCGACACGTCTGAGCCACTCTTTACCAGCGTGCACAAGGGAGTCATCTTCTAACCTCGTTCCGCGAAGGGATCCTTCAGTTTACCAAAGAGATGGTAATCGCACGGTGTCAATTCAGGACTGTAAGGCGGTTGTTTCAGTGTTGTCTATCCGAATTTTCTTATCTGGTCTGTGGTCTCGTGACTGACATATGGCTGTGCGTTGTCGTGCAATAGCAGAACATCCTGCTTTTCCCGATGTCGTCGAACACGACTCAGTCGAGCTTGAAGTTTCTTGAGAGTTGCCACATACGCATCAGAATTAATGGTGGTTCCGTGTGGCATGACGTCCACAAGCAAGAATCCTTCTGGATCGAAAAACACAATAACCATAACTTTTCTTGCCGAAGGAGCACTTTTGAATTTCTATTTCTTTGGTGAATTTGTATGATGCTGCTCCAATGTCTGCCTCTGTCTCCGATCCAAAATGGTGGAGCCATGTTTCATCTTCTGTCACAATTCTTGCAAGTAAGTCATCTAGCACTTATCATTGACACTTAGCGTGATAACAAATCAAACAGAAGCTACACTGAACCCATTGCGTCCCCCTTTTATTTTTTGTTATCACATCTTCTCTTCAGATTTCTAAAATTCTTATTGTAATACAATTTTTAAAATAGTATTAAATGTAACGCTTAATGCTCAACAAAATTTCGCCTCAAACAGCTAAGATTTCTATCAATAAAGCTAAGCCTATATGGCGACTACAGCTGCATCTAAAATTCCAAAAACATTTCCTACAATTTCATTAAGGTATAATAAAGCATTGTACTAAATATCATATGCCTACCTTTAGTAATAAGCCTGTAATGTAATTACAGACATCCACAAAATTTGTACGCCTGAGAAATCGACGCTAACTTGCTCTCTCCAAAGATAAAAGCTCACTGAAGCAGCTAGAATAGTCACACAAAGAGTAGCTGTATGTTTCTGGAAACCGGACAACATATGCAATCACTTGGTGGAAATTTGAATCTCGTAATGCTATTGGTTAGTTCATGAAAGAGCAAAGAAAAAGTATCACGAAATAACCACTGCCACGAAATTACCAATGTTTACCCTATATACAAAGTTAATTAATTAATTAATTTATTTATTTATTTATTTACTCTGGTATAGTTAAGGCCATCAGGCCTTCTCTTCCACAACACCAGGAATACAAATACAATAATAGAAATAAACCGAAAAAATTACACTATATACAAAGTAAAGCTACACAAAAAATAAAGAGAGAGAGAGAGAGAGAGAGAGAGAAAAAAAACACTATAAACAAAGTAAAGCCACACAAAAATATACACAGGTTGCAGTCACACAAACATTAAATGAGTGATTAAGTATCATAATTAATTGTATCGTAACTAATTAACTAACAGAAACAAGAAACTTGCAATTTTAATATAGATTAAAAAAGAAAAAAAAAAAACACACATCAATACTTTTAGCTATACCTAAAAAAACATTAACTAAGACAAAATTTTCCAATTTAATTTTGAATTATGATAATGTCCGGCAGTCCTGACGTCATTAGGTAACGAATTCAAGAGGCGAGGTATTTATACAGTATAGGAAGATGAGTATAAAGACGTTCTATGATGAGGGATAGAAAGAAGTGCTAGATGTCGGTTTCGAAGAGTTGTAAGAAATTGAAAGCGCGATAACAGATAATTCGGAGTAGAAGTATGCATGATTCTAAACAGAAGAGACAGTGAATGTATTGTTCTTCGTTCCTTCAGACGCACCCATGAACGTAACTGGAGGGAAGGTGTTATATGGTCAAATTTACGAGTATTGCAGATGAATCTTATGCACATTTTATGAACACATTGTAGTCTCTCAGCTAAGAGTGAACTTACATTAGTTAAGAAGGAATCGCAATAATGAAAATGGGGCATTACAAGCGTCTGAATAAGATTCTTTTTTAGACTAAGTGGTAGAAATTCTTTCATATGGAACAAGGAGTGAAATTGAGAAAATATTTTTTTGCAAATGTGTATTACTTGAGTGTTCCAATTTAGATCGCTACCCATAAAAATGCCAAGATTTTTAACTGTTTCACTGTATTTAACAATAATCCCATTCAATATTATATGTGGTATAGTACTACTATCAAGAGTGCTTCGTAGACGATTATGCCCCATTACGATTGCTTGCGATTTCTCTGGATTTAATCTTAATCAAAATTTGTGTGCCCACAGTGAAATCGAATTCAAGTCTTCGTTTATTTTATTTACTGCGTCACTAGTCTCTTCAGGGTGGAAATGCAAATAAATTTGCAAGTCGTGAGCATACATATGGTTTCTGCAGCATTTTATCATATTAATCACGTCATTAATATAGATCATGAAGAGTAAAGGTCCGAGAACTGATCCTTGTTGAATTCCAGATTTCACGACACACCATTTTAAAGAATAATCGCATGCAATGACACATTGTTGACGTACGCGAAGGTAGGATTCAAACCAAGTAACAGAACTTTCAGAAATATTCAGAAGTCTTAATTTACATAATAGAAGGTCCGTGTCAACTGTATCAAATGCCTTACTGAAGTCAAGTAATGCCAGTAATGTTAATTTACGTTCATCCGCGGCTTCACGTATATCCTCATTCACTTTTAGTAGTGCTGTAGTCGTACTATGTCCATTTCTGAACCCGGATTGGTATTCGTCCAGTAAGGCATATTCGGTTAGATAGTTCATTAGTTGTTTGTGAACAATACGTTACAGAGCATTTGATAGAGCAAATAGGATACTAATTGGACGGAAATCATTTGCACATAATGGGTTTTAATTTGGGGATCGGACGGATAAAGGCTTTCTTCCAGAGGTTCGGGTAGGTAGAAGTTATGAGTGAGGCATTCAGCGTATTCCGAATCTCACCGGTCCGGTGGCATCAATGACGTCACGTTGCAGCGAAATAAGGAACAAAACTACTGGAAGGATCGATGCTGTCATGGCGACTGTACAAGTTGTTTTCTGTGCTACGCTAGCAAAATTTTGCGAAATTTTCGTACTCCCATCTCGTTCAAAGAAAAGATAGCATAAACTATTTATTTCTTGAACCAGTAGTAATAACTGGTCCGTTGACATGTTCGTTCATAAGCCATTAACATATTGTTTTTACGTTGTGCTCATTACAAGCAATATAGCAGAAGTACAGCAGAACACACCGCCATGACACAACAGTGCACGATGTTATTCGTCTGCTAATTCCCGCCCTATACAAGAACCAATCAGATTCAGTGATGGCGGCTGATGGAGACTGCCACCACCTCTGCAAGTTGATGGCACCGGTGCGACACCGGTGGAGCATCAATGACGACATCGGTGGAATTCGGAACACCGTGATGCCATCGGATTGCTCACCGGTGAGATTCGGAATACGCTCATTGAATAGGCTATATGTGTTAATGTCGGCAGTATTATGTCCAATATTTTCTTCAATAATATTATACTAATATTATCCACACCTTCAGCTTTAGAAGTAATACGTTTTATTGCCGCTCTTACTTCAGTTTCTGTGACATAAGTGAAGGAAAATATTTCTCTATTAGGAATTGGAGTCATTTGTATTTCGTGAACTGTCTGCTGTTTGTCGACCGTATCCAAGGTTATTGGCTGGAGTTGCAAAATGGTCATTTAGTTAGTTAAGAGAAACTGGCACTCTGTCTACCTGAGTCCTGGGATTTCCTAAACCAATTGTCCGTAAGTTTCTCCACAGTCTGGAATCGTCAGCAAGTTAAGGTGATAAAGACAATCTAATGAAATAAATATAAGAAACATAAAAAATATGTAAAATATATAGGAGCAACGAAGTCAAAATAAAGTAAATACGTTATAAATCTTAAAACAAAGTTAATATGAATGCAATAATCTTAATACAATAATAATCCTAATACGATGATAATTTTAATAAAACGATAATCTCAATACAAAACAACAGAATGTAATATAAGCTCTATCATTTTCAGAAATGTATTACAAGCGTATTATAATTCTTTAAAATTCATATAAAATATCTCTATTTCTCCTAAGCTATCCAATCTATTATAAGTGCGAAGAACTCTGTAAATGGGACAATAATAGTATGAATTTGTATTTACTTTTGGGATAAAAAATATATTATGATATTTTTATAAAAAGCATTGTATGGGACATAAGAAATATTATCGTGTATACTACTATCATCTATTTTATTATTTATTAATCGATATAAAAACAGTAAAGCATTATAATCTCTTTTATGTGATAAGATTGAAACGTTGAAAAATTGAATCACAAAATTGTATGTTTCATATTGTGGATAATAATTAAAACTTTTAAAATACAGATATTTTAGGAATTTATTTTGAACTTGTTCAAGCAACTTAACATGTTTAATTGTCGTTGGATTCCAAATTATCGAACAGTAGGCCATTCTAATTTTGATCGTACTAATGCATAAAAAGTTTCTGTAAGACAGGAATACTCAAATATTTAGAGTTACGAAAGATAAAACCTACAATTTTATATGCATTACAAACGATACTAGTAATGTTCTTGGAGAAGTTCATGTTCATGGTGAATAATATACATAAGTTTTTAATTTCTGAAATATAATTTACCTTAATTTTTATATATTTTTTATTGGGTTATTTTAGGACGCTGTATCAACATCTAGGTTATTTAGCGTCTGAATGATATGAAGGTTATAATGCCGGTGAAATGAGTCCCGGGTCCAGCACCGAAGATTTACCTTAATACCCTTGATATAATACTGATACGAAAAATCTTTTGAATGTCTGGAGAATGTAATTGCATTACGTTTATTTATATTAAACAGTAATTTATTAATTTCGCTCCATGTATTTAATTTATTTAAATCCTTTTGCAGTTGAATACAATTTTCTAAATTATGAATTGCTTTAAATATTTATAAGTCATCTGCAAATAAAAGAACATTTGAAGAAGAAATTTCATCAAAAATATCATTGATGAATAAGAGAAAACGTAAAGGTCCTAGGTTAGAAACTTGAGGGACCCCAGAATTTGTTATTATTTATGAATATTCAAATTTATATAAAAAAGAATAATCTGTGTTCTGATAGTTAAGTAAGAAATTATTAATTTTAATAATGGTGGAGCAAAATTATAACAAAATAATTTTTTAATTAATACTGTATGTCGTAATCTATTTTATCAAAAGCTTTCTGAAAATAAGTATATATATCATGTCAACCTGTGTTCTTTTATCCAGATTAGAAAGTGCATAATGTGTAAAATAATGAAGAGTGCTAGCAGATGATCTCTTTGGCATAAATCCACGTTGCTTCATAGAAATATTAACCTTAACATGTTGAAATATGTGTACACATGTTATATGTATTAACAAATGTTAAAATTAATGACATTATATTTAATAAATAGACAGCAATATGTTAAATACCATCAATGCGAGTCATATATTTACACTGCTAATTCTGGAGTACCTCAAGGCTCAAATCTTGGCCCACTATTATTCTTGATTTATATTAATGATTTGCCTAAAGTAATTAAATATTCAAAATGTTTACTTTATGCTGATGATATAAAGATATTTAAATCAATACAAAATACGTCCGATCTAGAATTACTACAAATTGATATCAACAATATTTATCAATGGCTTTTAAATAATGGGTTAAACTTTAATACAAAAAATATTGTTATATGACTTATACAAGGACTACATCTTATTTAAGAGGTAATTATACATTGAACGATGAACCATTACAACGAATATATTGTGTAAAAGATCTCGGTGGAACTATTAATCATAATTTGACTTTTTCATAATCACATATTTAATATAACAAATAATGCTTTCAAAAATCTGGGTTTTATTATTAGAAATTCAAAAACTTTACAGAACACTTCGACTTTGACACTCCTTTTTAATTGTAATGTTCGCGCTAAATTGGAATATGCCTCTGTAATTTGGTCACCCACTTGCAAATCACATAGTAATCAAATTGAAAAAAATCAAAAACGATTCTCTAGATATCTGTATTTTAGAAGATATCATTGTTCAGCCTTCCATAACAAAATTTCGTACAACAATCTACTTGCTGTATTTAATTTAATGTCTCTTTCCAGTCGTAGATTACTTGCTGAACAACTTTTATTATATAAAATATTCAAGGTCTACTGGATAATAGCTAGAACATCATATTTAAGAAATCGTCAATTGTTATATTATAAAAAACCAAACACTTCAGCACATAAAAATTTACCAGTGTTAAAAATGTGTTCAAATTTCAATGAAATATGTAAAACATGGGATCTAGATTTCTGCATTTCTTACATGGAATACAAACATTTTCTTATTAATATACTGAAGGTAGTTGATTTTATATAATATTGCTATTTGTTACTCTGTAATTTGCCAATTATAGCTACATTTTACATTTTTGGCTATGATATCTATATTTAACTATTTTTCATTTATTTTATTTTGTATTTTTCATTTATATCTATATCTGTATCTCTTATTTAGGTAGTATCTATTTGTCTGTTCTTTTTCTTTTTCTTTTCTTTTCTCATTTTCCATTTTAATTTATATTTACACTTATATCTGTTGCATCTCTTTTTTTTCATGTTATCTATGTTATTTTTTTGTAAATGAATATCTGTACTGTCTATTATAATTGGGGCTTGCCCTTTTATAGGCATAAATAAATAAATAAATAAATAAATAAATAAATAAATAAATAAATAAATAAAAATAAATAAATATAAAATTCTTTCAAATACCTTCACCATTGTTGATAAAATGGAAACAGGTGTGTAATTTTCAATTAACTTTGGATTACCAGATGTTAAAATAGGAGCTATCTTCGTAAGTTTCCAGATATCAGGAAATGTATTTTTTAAAACAAGGTTAAAATAATACAATTTTAAATGGTTTTATGAAATACTCTCTACAACCTTTGATAACATACGGGTCCAACCGATATTTTTGGTTTTAGTCTTTTTATAACTGATTCAATTTTTTCTCAAGTTATTTTATTTATTAAAAGATAATTTTGATTATATTTATGAAAATCAGTTTCAGAGTTAAATTTATAAGTTGCAGGGTTTTTGAATAGGTAAATAGATTGAAAATAATCAGAAACATTGTTAACACAATATGGCGACTATCTCATAGCAAGAGATACTGGTAAAGCACCTTGCGTATTCAACGACGTCCTAACGCATCTTGCATCAAGTTACTGCTGCCAACGTCTGGAAAATATCGTATATTAAAGAAAATGTCGAGTGGCGAACTTTGGAAACGTGGCGAACTTAGAGATATCTACCTTACATTAAAATTCTCTAGTAAAGTTGCCTCTCAGCCAGCATGTGTTTAGGGGCAATAGGCTACTTCAAAATAACGTAAATAATTAAATTTAGTAAAGCGAGTTAGTTCAGGAAGTGCTTTAATTTGTCTAAAAATTATAGTTTTACGGAGTATTGTGGACTTACTTTAATTTTTCATATTTAAATGTGATATAAGAAATGTAACTTCTGACGACATTCGAAATTATACATAACTTATGCTCAGATTAGAAATGTTAGAAATGTTTGTAAGAATAAGTGTATTCATTCCCTAAAAATAAAATAGGTTTTTATTATTTTCGTAAATTTTAGAGATTGTGTATTATTTCTGTGAATTTGATTTGCAAAATTACACTATGATTTCTATGTTAAACATTTTCACACACACGATACGTACAGGGTTTTTTTTTTTTAACAAATAAGGAAGTTCCTATTACATTCTTAGGGTGGACATGATCATCACGCTTTCCACATCCCAGATATTATTAGAAACTTGAGAAAAATACGTATAGGCTAATGCACAAAAAAATATAGTTGAATAACGTGAAAGAATAATTAATTAAGAAGAATCTTAGCCGCATGTAACATCGTCAATATGTGCAGTGAGTTGAATTGAACCATTTTCAAATTAATAGCTGTGTAGAAACGCTAAAACAGAAATAAGAACCAGCAAAAAATTAAGAGTGTGGTCTTAATAAAAATCATAGACTATGTCCTCTCATCCCACCATGCAAATGAGAAGAGAGTTATCTAACTACCAGGCGCGAGATACACAGCGCCGTACTGGAGCGCCGCCGGGTATGGGTTCATTAGCTAGACTTGTACCTTTTCACATCTTTTACTTACCAAGGATTTTAATAAACTCACTGGAACATTCTCTGCATGATAAAATTGAAACTGTAAGAACACCTTCTCCACTCAAACGAAAATATTACCAAGAAAGGAGGAAACCAGGAAAATATATTTCATTTACATTTTCGTAGTTACGTTTATGTGTTCACTGTATGATTGCCATTCATATTAGCTGCAGTAGCTGAAAACTGATTAGTAAAGTATAAACACTCTTGTGACAGATATACTTTGTAGATCTAATGAATAATCAATTATAGTCAGATATAAAGTTATATATTAATAACTTATAAATCAACCTCTGTATTTAATCATTTTTTGCTTGCGTACCCCCAAAAATACACATGTATTTTTTACCTTCGTACCCCAAAATGCATTGTAATTATATAAGAAATAATAAAACAATATAATTGATGTGTAGAAAATTATTATTATTATTATTACCGTCGAGCGGGGTGACTTTTTTGCCATGAGGGTGACTTTGTGCCATTCGCGCATTTCATAAAAAAACGTGAGGAAGTAGTCTTTAAAACCTTGTGACGGTTTTAAAGACTTCTAAACGTAAGGAAGTAGACTTTAAAACCTTGTCACGGTCTTAAAGAATACTGCCATACGTTTTTCGCGAATGGCACAAAGTCACCCTCATGGCACAAAGTCACCCCACGCGACGGTATTATTATTATTATTATTATTATTATTATTATTATTATTATTATTATTATTATTATTATTGTCCCGCGCCGTGGCGTCGCGGTCTAAGGCATTCCGCCTAGGACTCGCGTTACGGAATGAGCGCTGGTTCGAGTCCTCATGGTGGAAGAAATTTTCTCATGAAATTTCGGCCAGTGTATGGGACCGGTGCCCACCCAGCATCGTGATGCACTTGGGGAGCTGCGATAGGTAGCGAAATCCGGTTGCGAATACCAGCTATACCGGCTGGGGGGATAATCGTGCTAACCACACGATACCTCTATTCTGGTTGGATGATCGTCCACCTCTCTTCGGCATGTGCGCGTGAGGCCAGCAGCCGTCTGGTCGATCTAGGCTCTTCACAGGCTGTAGCGCCACGGAATATTATTATTATTATTATTATTATTATTATTATTAATAATAATAATAATAATAATAATAATAATAGGTAAATTCTCATTTTTAAATAGAACTATAAATGAGTGGAATGACCTACCTGCAGCGGTCTTTGAGGGCTGTCCTTCCTTAAGGAGATTCAAGAATAATTTTAAAAGTTGTATATAAAGTGAAAATTAAAATTAAGGTGACATTCAACATTTAATTTTTTTTAAGGTGACATGTATTTATCTAGGCTGACGAGTTTACTTCCTTGGTTTGAATTGTAAATTATTTAAAACTAGCGTGTAAGAGGGCCTTAGACTAGAAATGTTTAGTTTAAATGTAGTTCTGTTTATAAGTATGCATAAGGATGTAATTATTTGACTTATTTGAACTGTTGTATCAGTGAAGCGAGGTGAGTCAGTGAAGTTATGGTTTTACAGTGTAGTGAACAGTTCCGATCAGTGATAATTTATAGCGTCAATGAAATGTGTTCTATAGTGTCAGTGAAATGTGTTACAGAGTGTCAGTGAAATGTGTGCTAAAGTGTCAGTGAAATGCGTCATAGTGCCACTACAGGGAATGAGATGAGAGTAAAGTGAAAGACTATTGAAACTTATGTGGGATCTATAGATAATTATGTAGGTTGTATTGTAAAATTAGGTATTTTATTTTATGTTTTATTATTATTGTGTTAAATTGTATTGTGTATTATTATTGTATTGTGTGTGAAATTGTATATGTGTTGTAAAATTGTATTGTGTATTGTAAATTTTATTGTGTATTGGTTATCATTTTATTGTGTATTGTTAATATTGTATATACCACTGCCACCGGGTGCTTGCCCACTTGCAGTGTAAATAAATACACATACATTATTTCAAATTTATTTATTTATTTATTTATTTATTTATTCAATACATTACACTTGAGCTACATTAGGCATTGCAGCCCGAAAGAGCAGAAACTCGTGCTCGGGTGCAGTTCAGATCAGTTATACAAAATAGCCTATATCACAAAATTAAGAAAGTTCATTGAGCACAAAAACATTAATATATGGTAAAAAACATACAGCATACAATAATATATGCAAATAGAAAATACAAAAGTACATGAATACTAGAATATCAATTATTAACTCAATTAGCTTAAAAGAAATACAAAACAATTAAATAATTAATATAATTTGTGTCCTAAATCTATATGTGTTAAGTGTACTTAGTTCAGGATAAGCTCTAATTAATGCATTATATATTCTGGGTCCAAAATTTCTGTGTTTTAATCCAGCAGTTTTGTGGCATTTGGGGGTGTTTAGAAAAAAAAACTGTAGTTTTGTCTCGTACAGTATTCATGAGGATCAAATTTAAATTTATTGTGATTTTTATGGAAGTAACTCAGCAATATTTGTTTATGAATTTGTTCTAGATTTGATACACCAAATTCCTGAAAAATCAATTTTGTTGGGTAATCTAAAGGTTTATATAGACAAATTTTGATAATCATTTTTGGAGCAAATTTAAAGGGTGGAGTGTCGATTATGCCATTTCTCCCCAACCTAACATAACATACTGAAT
The DNA here is from genome assembly GCF_040183065.1 of Periplaneta americana. Lineage (NCBI taxonomy): Eukaryota > Metazoa > Arthropoda > Insecta > Blattodea > Blattidae > Periplaneta > Periplaneta americana. The sequence goes on from NC_091125.1 coordinate 22,303,371, forward strand.
TATTGATTGAAACAGAGGTGAGTACACGGTACGCAGAACATAAGTAGGTAAATAAGAACGTAGAATGGAAAATTTGAGGATTGTTTTACGTAATCTGTTACCCAGGAAGGAGATATGCTTGTTCCATTTTAAATGTTGGTCAATAATAATACCTAAATATTTAACTAGTGAGGATATACTCAAGGCGTGACATAAGCAAGTAGGTAGGTTACACTCATGTATTGTTATATTTCTATTATTAATTATATTTCGTTGTTCAAGGCCATGTGACGTTAATGAAAATGGTATTAATTTTGTTTTAGAAGCGTTCAAAGAAAGTAATTGAGCATCCAGCCATTGTTTAATAATGTTAATACCGTTGTTAGAAATTTGATAAGTTTCATTCCAACTCGAACAGCTAAATATAACCACAGTATCATCAGCATAAGAATACAGAGTACCAGAATATTTCTCAATGTCAATTTCTCAATTATATATATTAAAAAGAAAACAGAACGTAAAATCGTCCCCTGAGGTACACCTATATCAATGTTGCTTGATTCACTAAGGTAATCACTGATTTTAATTGATTAAGTTCTGTTACTTAAGTAAGATTTAAATAATTTTAAAGCCAAGCCATTAATTCCCAATCTATCCATTTTATCCAGAAGTATACTGTGGTTGACTGTATCGAAGGCTTTTTCTAAGTCTAGAAAAATTCGTAGACATTAATTTCCTACATCTAATTGTTGCATTATCTTTAAGTAACTGCCATAATAACTATTATTATTATTATTATCATTATTATCATCATCACCATCATCATCATCGTCATCATCATTCATACAGTAGTAGATGAAATAATTATAATAATGAATTGTGTAAAATGTATTGGAATAAAAAAAACAAGAGTTGATATTGTAAAAGAAAATACATAAACTGCAATAATTATCAACATGTATAATAAAATAAGTATGTCAGTATTTTTATATACCTCGTAGTGGGATGCGTACCTCTTGAGATGCGTACATCTAAGGGTACGTGTACTACAGATTGAATACCCTATCCATAACTTACCTACTTCACAGTCACTTTCAGTAAACCATCATTATCTTATAATATTGTGTATTTTAATTTGCCTCTGTGTATTGCCATCGACATTTGTAATGCGAGTAGACATTAAATTAATGTCTGAAAGTGTAAGGACTATTTCAAAGGAAGTGAAGTTCTTTCACTTAAATTTGGATATACAGTGCAACATTGAATAGGCCTGTTAAAAATTTGTGAAATTCAATATTTTTTCTCAGCAATAAATAACTCTGTAATCTTGAAAACTAATACGCTGATTACACACTATTTCAGCAATTATTGCATACTATTTTCAGATTTATTGCAACTATTATTGTTAGGTACAGATAATTATTTATCAGTTCAAATTGGCAACCGTAACTTGGATGTATTAAAACGGCTTTCCTAATAACTGAAACAGTTTTTAAGAAATTTCTGTGAATTATTGCGTGCAATTGTATTTCATGCTTGTGAGAAAACCGATCTTGAACCATTGGTTTAACAAATAATTTTGTTTTATATTTTTGAACTAATCAAATTTAAAAAACTGAACTTTAAAATAGTGAAATATAAATTAAAATAAAAAATATTTCTTCTGAGGAATAAATAGGCCTACTTCAAAGGTTGTAAGTGGTATTGTTCATTTGACATTCAGAAATAAAGATAAAAAATTATTACTCAAATATAGGCCTATTGATATATGTGTAAGTTATTAGAGAAACGACATTTGACTGCACAAAATTCATGTGCCAATTTGTGTTGTCAATCACCCGTAACGGCAATAGTTTTGTTAAATTTGAAAATCGTATGCAATTGTACAGGGACATCATTTTATTTTTACTTCAATTTTTATTGTACCTGAGTTTTTGAATGTACTTCACTCCCACCCCTTCTACTAATGAAGTTCAACCGTCTTCCACACAGATCCAAGACCGCAATCCAAGCCTTACCGTCACAGTACGTTCCAAAAATATGTTCGCGTTTTCCAATGACGAAAGAGCTTTCAATATTGCATCATTTTCGCAAAGGTACTGTCGTCCATTTGCCTACGTCGCATTCCGGTTTTCCCCACCAGCTTCTATTCGCCTCTCGGTAAAGGCTGGTGGCTGGGCTGTCTTAGCTCTTTTCTGAGAACATTAATTTCTGTTAGGAATTGGACATATACGTAATATTATACCCAACAACTGTTTAAAATAACTTAAATAAAAGGGCCTCGTTAAGTAATTAACTGTCACGTGATTTCCCTCCTTTCTACGATCCTGCGACATAACCACTTGGACGGACAGTAGATAGCATGTCTGAGTAATTTTATATTTTCGGATCGAGCAGAAGTGAGGATTGAATTTACAGTACGTAAGGTACTCTTTTATAGAGTAGGTACAAAATTATTTCAACATGAGTTACTAGTACGAAGGACGAAACTGGTAATTGGAATTACATACATTAATCGAAATGGACCGCCACCATTTTGAAAAATGTGTTTAAATATCCATATTATGATTATTTTTCAATTTAACTTCATTCTCTATAGTGTACGCTAATGTGCTATAGACACCCTAATATACACTGCATAATGAATACGTCCGTATGGACAGCTCAGTTCGTGAGTAAAAACACTCATTGTTAATACTGTGCTGTATTCTGATTAAACAAAAACCTAATGAAAATTATCAAACTCAAAAGCTTGATATTTCATAGTTTACGTAAATGGATGAATTACTTTTCTTCCCTCCTATACCTGTAAAGTGATTTGTTTGTATATTACGCCATCGAACTCCAGTCATGGAAGGGGTTAGCAACCGTTGATTCAAAGGTATAGGCAGGTTAATATCAGAAATGTTAGTAAAATTAAAATAATGTCCCTGTAGAAATGGCTTATATTAATCATAGATGTAAATAATTTCAAGGTTACAGATTTACTCCTTGCTGACAAATAATATTGAATTTTGCCAATTCTTCTGTAGACAAAGCTGTATGTCTTAAAGACAAAAGATAAAAAGGCGGATGCTACTGCGAGAGAATGTTCTTGGTACACGAGAAGTTTAAAGAAAACTGTCTTAAAGAAGCGTAAACTGATTGACATATAGAAACAATTTCCTATGCGTCACTCCACCACTTTCCAGAAGTAAAGGGAAAAGAAAGAAGTATAAAAAGGGGAGTATTGCCACGCAGCGAGGGTGCTGCGGCGCTGCTAGACACATAAGCCTGAAGAATGCTACAACTTAGTTGGGGCGACAGTTTGAGTGCCCCTGCGGTTTACTTTGCTGACAGATAAATATACGAGTGTTGACCTGAACCTGCGTTGCGTTATGACCCGGAGAGAGGGACGCCCTCCCACCCAATCCGCAGGCGCCCCAAGATTAAGATGAAACTTAATTTGACAAGGAGCCAAGAACAGCCTCTGGCGCCTCAGACAAGCAACATAATTATCATATACAGAAATTGTAACAGTGACTAGCGGGGGTTCTTGCAAATATCTTACGGTTTAACATTGCATGATTCTTAAGGAGAGTGAGTAGCGATGTCTGTGCGTTTAAAAAATTTCAGTACAAAAGTTTAGTTCAATGTTTCTAGGCTTTTAGTGTTCAGAGTGGAATAAAAATTCCTTGGTTTCTTATTCAAGTGAAAAAGAAAGGTCCTAACTGGTATCCTGTTTCCCTACTTTGCTAAATGTACCTCGAACTTCAGGTGCACATTACTTGCTACAATCTTCACTCAAACACCTTGTGTTTTTTTTTTAAGTTGTCAAGTAGTGTAGGTTGTAAATTATGAAGAAAATTTTAGGTTAATATGTCACTCCTAATGTAACAGAAAAATATTAAACTTTGATTAACAATATTTATCTTTTTATCAATGAATAGATATTTTTTTCCTCGCGTTATGTGTGTGATATTCATAAACCCGTAGGTCTATTTTGTAGAACACAGACTACAGAAAACATTTGAAATTTAATGTAAGGTAGGTGTCCCTAAATTCACCAGGTCCCCAAAATTCGCCATTCGTGTTAAGACGCGTTATTTTACCAAAAGTTGGCAGCAGTAACTTGATGCATGATATGTTAGAACTTCGTTGAATAAGCATGGTGCATTACCCGTATCTCTTGCTATTAGATAGTCGTCATATTGTATTAATTGTGGTTGCCGGTATAAGATTTGCTCCGCAAGTATCCGTTTCATTCAACGGAATAAGTAATGCATTTACAGAATGTAATATATCATTTTAAAACTATTTTGTGTACTTTCTGGCCGTATTTTTAGAATTACATATAGTAATGTCCTACTTTATGAAATTATTATAAAATGATAAAACTGTTCTTAAGTTCGCCACTGGAGCTTCTTCCATGGCCAACTTAGGATCAGTAATTGCTGCTTCTCTGAGATCATTTTAAACAGTTTGCAGTTTAAATACATGATTATATTTTAACTTTAGTATTTAAATGAGCAATATTTTATACGTAATGGAATATTAAAATTATAAATTCTGCGATAATTTATTAATAGAGAAACTCACGTTAATTTTTTTGATAATTATTCTTTATCTTTTTCAAATTATGCTTTATTTTAAATTTATTTTAACATAAATAATAATTAATAATGTCTTTTATACCAATACCAATACTGTTTTTGTATATTATCAAACTGAATTTTTTTGTCACTAAAGTTAGTTTGCAGAATAGGTTTTAAGTTTATAAAATAATACACTGTAAGCAATCTAGTCAAGAAATGAGTGAAAATCTAGTCATCCTTGTCACTATCACTTGCACTCTCCAGATGAATAACACTCTCCTGAAGTTGATTTTGATTAATAGCAAGTTGTAAGTGAGACTGTAGATTATCTTCTGTCAGAAATGATCGTTTAGATTTCAAAATCCAATTGGGAGCAGAAAGCTCCTCTCAACTGAAGCAGATGGTGGAGGAACCATAATTAACTTCATTTTCAGCTTACTTAGGATAGGCATCTTGGTGGAATGTTTCTGCCAGTAGGGTAAGGCAGAAGTTTAAGACAAATTTTCTCCCTGTACCATTGCCGCAAATGTTGATATTTCTTCCACTGGAACATCAATGGCAGAGAAACGTTTTAGTTCACCTGAAATAAAAACCGAAGAAATCTTCTCAGGAACAGCTAATGTTGGATCTATATTATGAACTTACTTCCAGAAATTTAGAGCAGGATGACGTTCATTTATATATCCTGACAACTTTTTTAACGTTGCATCTGAAGAACTGATGACAGAAGAAGCCAGATCTTTGTTGCATCATGATTATCTGATTCCAAAACCTGTAATTGATTGCAGAGTCCATCAGAAATTTTACATATAGCTCTGAGTTGAGGTACAAGTTCTTTATTTTCAACCAGTCGCTCTAAGTTTGTTACAGCAGCACAGCCTTCACCATCTTCCAAATCAATCCAGTGTTTGACTGTATTGAAATTGATGCAATGGTATTTTCCTACCTTCAGCCATGACCCCCCACCGAGTTATTACAGGAACTGGAGGTGAACAAATGTTCCTGCTTCTTTTAGGCAGTACAGCAAACTCTCCCTTCTGGCTGGAGTTTTCGCTAAAGCAACCTCTTAACAGCTGCAATTAATTTATCAGCAATTTTTAGTAAAAATCTAATCTCTTCAGCATAAAGATGCAATACATGAGCCCAACATGTAGAATGTGAAAGCTCAGGTGCAACCCCAGCCAGACGCCTGCCAACAGAAAGCAAATATGGTGCACTGTCTGATATTAAAACAATAAAATTGCTTCTGTGAACAACAATAAGGTCTAGTGTATCAAGTATTAAATTTACTATAACATCGGCATTGCAGTGTTCAACAATTTTGGTTTTCACAAGACAGAGTTTTTCATTCATAACATTCAGTGGAGTAACAAGAACATTCACCACCTTACGATTCTTTATATCTGTTGTTTTATAAACCATTAGATAGCATTTCCCTCATATTTTGACTTAGTTTCTTGAAAGATACCTTCTTAGAGTTGTTTCACTGGAAGTCGGCTGTATACATGTAGCTGTAGCTATCCACTGACGAAATCATTGGTTACGAAAGACATGCAGTGGAATATCAGCAGAAATTAATGCTTCCACAAGATCTTTAATACACTCAGGGACAAAAAAAAAAAAACCGGACACTTCTATATTTGCTTGTATTTTGTTGCCAATTATTTCAAAATGAAACAAAACCCATTTAAACAAAATAGTGTTTCATTTAGCACCTTATACGACAACATTTGAAGAAAAAAATCTCTGATGAGAAAATTTACAAAAAATTACGAAGGGCGTATAACTATGGCATCGTTTGGTCTAACTGTTTTTTCATTTTATGGTGCCTTAAACATTAAAAACTCTTTTTAGTAACGGGTATTATCCCCTCTGGCTTGAATAACTGCATCCATACGTCTTGGCATGCTCTCAATTTGGTTAGCAATGTCTTCTTGAGGAATAAGTTCCCATTCTTCGCCAAGTGCTCGCCTCAACTCTTGTAACGATTCTGGTCTCGGCCGTCTATTCTTAACACGCCGTCCCAGCATGTCCCACACGTGTTCAATTGGGTTCATGTTTGGACTCCTTGCTGGCCATGGAAGAACATGGATTCCCACTTCTTGGAGATAATCTCCGACCGCATGGGCAATATGCGGCCGTGCATTATCATGCATTAAAACAAAATTATCGCCTACAAATTGGCCAAATGGCACAACATGATCAGCCAAACACTCATTTATATACCTATCAGCTGTTAGTCTTCCATTTTCAACAAAAACCAACTCTGTACGAGCATCCGTACACACTCCTGCCCAAACCATCACTCCACCACCTCCACACGGCACATTTTCGGAAATGCAACACTGTGAAAATCGTTCTCCCCTCCTTCTCCGAACTCTTTCACGTCCATCAGGTGAGCACAGATTGAAACGGGACTCATCGGTGAACAGAACACAGCTCCACTGTCCATTTCTCCAATCGCTGTGATCATTTGCAAAACGCAGTCGTTCAACTCGATGCATCCTGAGAAGTCTGGGACCAGTTGCAGGTCTACTTGATATCAGTCCACTTGCTTTCAACCTCCTTCTAACTGTTTTGGCCGAAATTGGGCGTCCATGCATGTTAACAAATTGTTGGGCTACACTAGTAGCTGGCAGGTTGCGCTCCTTAAGAACTCTCAACACCATATACCTGTCTTCATTTGGATATTTGTAGCTCTTGGACGACCCGAACCTGGTCTTCTGGTATATTCTAGGGGGTCTCTGTAGTTTTATGGCATCATGGGTTGTGCTTCTAGCCATATTCATAACATTTGCAATGTAACGTACACTGCGTCCATCATCGTAAAGGCTACAGCTCGAGCCACATCTTCAGGTCGCATCTTGTTTTAAGACAAATGTTACAACCCCACTTAAACTCAGAAAATGTAAAAATAAAGAAATAACGAATGATAACGATAATGAAGCACAAAATGGTTGAGACAAAATTCTTATAGCTGAGACTCCGAAAGCTAAATTGGAATATTTGGTTGTAATGGCTTGTTTATAAAACAAAAAAACAATCAACAATGTATACACGTCTCCGTAACAACAGATGGCTACCATAATATTGTATGAGAAGATAATGTTTTGCAAAATACCAGCAAATATTAAAGTGTCCGGTTTTTTTTTGTCCCTGAGTGTATTATCCTTGGATTTTTCCATACGCTGCCATACTGGAAGTATCGTACTGACACGTATGCTGCTAGGACTACATGAAGTTGAACCCTGTATATCACTCTGTTTCCGAGATCTATGGTTATAACTTTCCACATGTTTCTGCACAATGATTTTTTTTTCGAAATTAATACATTCTGAACATAAGGTACAAAAAAGTTTCCCTTTTTCAGCCGCAAAATAGTCTGTAGGAAACTCGCGAATCCTTTGTATCGCAGTTACAGATATTTTCGGAATGCTGGTTACAAATAGATGTGAGCCCTTCTGATTCAGAGTGTGAACAGGCCATAAAACCGTTAAACTTGTACTCTGCAATGTTATTTTGTTTGTTCTCCTGTTCCTCACAGAACTACAAATATAACTGTAGTTAAGAATTTAAAATATAACTTAAATTTGAAATTTCCATTGTTGAAGAACTAGCTTTTCATTTTAATGTGAGTATTTTTAATATTAATTGTTGGTCACTTGTTATAAATAGTGCATTGAAGCAAGCACTTTATTTTTCAAGAATTAGGCCCCATGCTCTATTTTAAATATTATGTTTACTTGCTTTATTTTATAAAAAATACGCTTTACTGTGCTTCTAACATTTCTTTCATCGAGACAGTTTGATAATCAAAATCATGTTTGGGTAGCAACCATATCTCTAAAGTGCTGTTATACTTTTGCGTTGCACTATTTATTAATGTTAAGAATTTGTTAAATTCCTATTCTGACCATTTTTTCTGTATTAAAATATATTATATCTGTACTCCGATGATATTGAAATATTATTTGAATTTACAACAGGCACACAAGTGGCGAACATAGGGAACACATGCGTTCTTGCTTCGTCAGTTACATCCCTCTGTCTCTTTTGCTTTTATACCATAAGGAGTAAGTTATTCTTTAAGAAATTTTTATTTAAGTTGCTCTTTAATATCAATATTACAACGCAATTTTTTATACTTTCGAAAAATGATTTCATCATCAATTTAAAAATAAATTTACTTTAAGGTGGCGAACTTAGTGAGGCTTACCTTACATTCAGTAGTTTCAGAGAAAAATGTACTCATGTTTGAAAATATCAACTTACGAAAAACTTAATTTAAAAGTAAAAATTATGTATGAATTACATGCGCCGCAAAATTGAAAAAGGCCATTTTAAGGGCTTGTCTGCAGAGATACCTCCTACAATACGGTATATATTGTTTTAAAGAGTAAGTTTTTTACTTTTTTTGAAACACAAAATAAAACATCAGATATTTTATCCCTGATCGCTACCCAGTCCCTTTAAGCATAGGAGAGATATAAAATCTTAAAATTATGATTTTATCATTAAGTAGCTATATGAGTAAAAATGTATATGTAAGGTTATCAATACACAATACACACATAGGCTATAAAACGCGTATCTTGAATTTCATTTGGTGTTAGATTTTCCCTCCTAGGAAATGCTATTGACCAGCTTGGAAGGTCTAGTGCAGGGACTGCCTCGTATAATCTCGATGAGAGCACGGTATATGGAATTATTTCCATATATGAGATACATGTTAGCCCTCCGTAACTCGGATCCTATACTCATTCGATAAAGCAGATTGTAACACGAGTAGGTAAAGTTGCAGGGATTTTCGAACAAGAGATTATGAAATACATTTTACTCCCTCTTTCCCTCCCTGAGTTTTTTAGGACAGGACTAATTAGTTATAAACTGTCTTCAGTTAATGATGAGATAAAATTTGAGTTCTGAAAGGTAATGACTGTTCCTATGCTCTTACAGGGGAGTGAAATGAAAACAAGAACTAAAATACAAGAAATTAAAATAAAGGACTAACGATATATAAGTAGCCTATAATCAATATATTGGTACGTAAGCAATCTGTATATATATTTAGCATATGCAATGCAATATATAAACATTATGGGTTATATTAAGATGAATTCATTCCAAGGAAGGTCTTTCACTGCAAAACCATTTGCTTTCTCCAATCTCTCTTATTTTCCGCCTTCCTCTTAGTCTCCGCTTGCGATCCAGGCATTTTAACATTGTCTATCATTTGATATATTCTTCTGCAACGAATTATCTCCCGTTCACCATTTCTTCCAGGGCATCTTTCAGTAGGCAGTTTCTTCTTAGCCAGTGACAAAGCCAATTTCTTTTTATCTTTCTGATCAGGTTCAATCATTCTTTCTGTCACCCACTCTTTTCAACACAGCTTCACTTCTTTTTTTTTGTCTGACCATTTCATACGCTCCATTCTTCTCCATGTCAACATTTCAAACGCTTCTAGTTGTTTCTCTTCACTTCTTTGTAATGTCCATATTTTTGTGCCTTAAAATGCCACACTTCACATAAAGCACTTCACTAAACTATTCCTTAATTCTTTTTGTAGAATTCAGTAGAAGATGTTCCTTTTTCTACTAAAATCTTCATTTGCCACTGGTACTCTCTTTTCTACTTCCTGGCAGCACTCCATGTTTGTATTATAAGCACACCCAAATTATTTGAAATTGTCCACTTGTTCTACTATCTCGTTTCGACTTCGCACGTTTACCCTCTTTATTTTTATTCCGATAATCACAATCTTCGTCTTGTTTGTATTTATCTTCATCCCATATTGCTCATTGCTGTCATACCTCTTCTGCTAACACCATATCATCACAGTCTAGTATATACAGTCACGAACCTCAATACGTAGTAAATATGCATCCATAGATAGTTGCTAACCACTAGGAACGCTACTATCGCCTCATTACAGACAATGTGAAATAGTATCTGCACAGTCCATTGTTCCTGGTACCCTCATAAATTCAAGCTTCGTGACTATATATACTAGACTCAGATATCATCATCAAATCATATGCACTTTATTCTTCTTCCTCTTACTATCAACCCTTGCATGTTTTGAAAACAGTTCTTCACTAAATCCGTCAAGTAGATGTTCAACACGGTAGGTGATAAAGGGCATGAAATGAGAAGAATAAATTTAATTAAGTACCAGATGGACTATGATAGCATCAGTCATAAATGAAAGTATGGACCCGATAAATGAATTGAATATCCGTGGCCTGAAGTAAGAAAATCAGAAGTTGGAGAATAAAATAGCGAGAATTCAAAATGGATGCCAGAAGAGGAAAGTTATCTAGTGCAAGTAGTAAATTTAAAAAATGATTTGTTGCGAGTTACTAATTCTCAGATAACACAAATTTGTTTCCTTATACCTTATGGTTAAAAAATGATAGATTATGACACGATTTATGAGACTGCATCCCCTATCTTGTAACAGTAAAATAGTGTATATTACAACTTCTCTTCTCATTAACAAAACCCATATTATGGGAAACATATGTATCATCTCTCTGTTACATTTTATTAATTCTATAATATGTATGTCGTAATAAATATACAGAGTGAACAATAAATATGGATTATTGATAATAACGTCTTAAATTTTAATTTTACAAAGAAAAGTTTTATGCAAAGGCTGTTGGAATGAACCATACAATATGATACCAATGTTCGAAAAAAAGTTATTCAGGCATACAGAGTGTGACAGTAAACTTTATTTTTAAAATGACACTCTGTATTGAAATTTACATATTCCAAAACTCGATTAAATTTTAAGTATGAATATGTAGAAATTTTACCCTTTCACTTGTTTCGTGACTTTTAACTTCAGTATTTATTAGATTTGTATCGTGGACTTCAAATTTGACTCAAATAAGTATGTAAAAATCATGTTGAGTAGGCCGTAGAACTAAACAAAGCACTAAGACCAAACGAATTTCACCACAGATGCTCTAAATGAGACCCATTCACAGCCAAACAATGTTCCAGTCTTTCACGAAAACAGTCCATTGTAGATATAAGATGTAACAGATCAGTCATGTAACTTTGAGAAAGACAATGGACTTTTTTCCGTGAAACCCTGGGACATTGTTTGGCTGTGAATGCTTCTCATTTTGAGCATCTGTTGTCAAGTTTGGTTAGTGATAGTGTTTTGTTTATTTGTATGGCCTACTCAAAATGTTTTTATATAGTACATATTTGTCTCAAGTTTGAAGTCCACAAAATGAGGTTAATAAATAATAAAATACATGAAGCAGGTGAATGGGTAAATAAAATATCTACGCATTCATATGTAAAGGTTTTATAGAGATTCGAAATCGCTGGCTGAGAATCACTTTGTTCTATATCCAAATTGGCCTTTTTTTCGAATTTGGAGATAATTTGTTCTATATACCCAGTCTACATATTCCTTCGTACCCGATTTGTTGTATCTGCATTCTACAGGTCAATATCGTAAGAATTCATTTGTTCCATGTCCACTCGATTAGAATCTGTTAGTACCAATTTGTTCTATCTCCGCGCGGACTGCAACAATTGCGTGACGCATTGAGACGCTCGTTTGTAATCACGTCACTAGTTGTTATTCGTTGTTAGGATACAACGTCATGAATATAAGAAGTTTGGGAACAACTGGATAATACCCACGGCAGAGCAATGTCAATAGTCGACGTTACTCGCTGGCCACTAGTCACCAGGCCGTACCGAGCCGTGCCAAACAAAACACAATCGAAATGGTGGTAGTAAAATTCGCGACTATATTCTTAAATAATTCACTGCATTATTCAAGTGCAAGACTTCTGGCTTCTGTTGCATTCAAACAATTATAAAATACGATAATTTGGTCTAGGGAGCATCCGTTTTTGATGCAAAGATAGTTTGTTTGGCTTGTTTCTTAAATAAAATTACGAAATGGCGTTCCTGTGCTTAACATTTAATAAAAAAAGAAATATAGCAAAACTGTTTTGTCTCGAGACTCTCATCTAAGTCACATAATAGGTCACGTAATCTACTTCAATATATTTGCGCAAATATATCTTGTAGCTAACAGTGGTGCTATCTCTCAGTAATGTTCAGAACGAAGGAGGTAGAGAGAGAAAAGAAACAAATTTCTCCCTCCAACGACGCCACACATCAATGTCGTGTTCTTATGTTGGCAAGATTGTGTATTTACCTAAATTTTTTGCTAAACGTAACGGCACGGTTCAAAGATACCGTGGGAATTCTCCAGCTTAGCGGAAGTGTTGTTTATTCAAGGAAAAAGTAATAATGAGTTATATTGAGGAAGATACTGACGATCCAGATTATGTTGATATATCTCATGGAATTAGTATTACATCCGATGAAGACAAATCTAGATGAGTAAACGTTAATTTTATTATTATGAATGTGAAAATCAACAACAGAACATTCATGTAACTGAGAACGTTGCAGTCAGGGAAGAGAAAAAACTGGGCATTGAAAACGTTGATAAAATAACGGAAGTTATTTCCTTTGATTTGCAAACTGTTATGTAATGTCCAGAATCTGACACATCAGTGTTCTATTATTCAAGGAACTTGGCTATTTATAACCTAACTCAGACCTGCAGAACTGTAGCTCCTCAGAGCGACTACTTTACTCCCCTTTCTTACCCCACCCACCTTTTCTACCAGTGCGGTCATGACATTCTAGTTACGCTCGGCTGCATCAACATTATTCTCGCGGCGGCAGGTATACAATACGCTATCAAGAATTACAAATGAACAGATAATAAAACCCTAGGGACATGCCTTTAGAAAATAAGAGAAAAATGAATGAGGGAAATAAATAAATTAAAAGACCTGTAAAATAAATTTTAGAATGTATGTTTGCATATAATGTAAGAAAGTCCACCTATGTATAGTCTATATCGTTATATTACTAGTAAAGCCGATTAAATCCACTTTTTGTGTAAAATAAGTTAAGTACAGTCCCCGACTTCTCTTTCCGTGCTCTAAAATGTAGATATCTACTAAAATGAAATAAATCCGAAATGTTGTATGAAGGCAACAAACCAATACTTTATTTGAAGAATTTATTATGATTTTTCGTGCGTTAATAAAGTTTTAATTCCTGTTTTTATAAAACTTGTCACATATACTTCAAATCAGGCAACTACATAGATCCAGGTAATAATGGAGAACTACTGCATGGTGTCATGTTTTCAGGAAAACATTGAAACATGAAATGCCTTCATTTGGCACTAAATTCTAAATAAACGACGAAATGAATGAATGAATGAATGAATGAATGAATGAATGAATGAATGAATGAATGAATGAATGAATGATTGAATGAATGGAAATGGCGTAAATCAAAGAAAGATGAATGAATATCATGAATGAATGAAATTAATAATCTAATTAAATCCTCAGTGATGTTTCAGTATTGTTTACAATTCGTGTTAAGAGTAAAACGGATTTTCACTTTAATAGGATATAAATTAAGAAAAAATACAGAAAATTCCTAAACCAGATTCTTGTCCCGTAAGTTAATATTCGTCATTGGCTTTTATTTATGCTCGACCATGCCGAAATGTAGTAATTATACACCTGGTAGCAGACCTTTAATACATGTCATTAAAGTACACCTACTCATTAAAGGTCAGGTCTTTCAGCCAATGACGACTCAGGTTACAACTGTTCAGCCAATGACAGGTCAGCTTTCTACCATTATAAAACCGCAAGTATCGATTATTCTCGGATATGCAATCGAAAGAGAATTAGCGAAAAGTCACTGAGGCTGGAAATCCAATACTGTCGCAGAAGGTTATGTTCTGTTACTATAATATTTAGCGTTAATTGTAAATAATATTCAAATAAATACAATTTGTCATCTCGTTTTTCAATGTCTAATTTAATTTCAATGTTATCTCTGTAGGTTCTTATGGCCTAGCAAGGTCAATGTGGGCATCTGTTCCTCGGAAAAAATCAATACTTTCAATACTTTCGCGTCTGCGCACATCTCACAACATACGGGACATTGCTCCAGATCAGATACAATAAAATTAATAATATCAAGTTAGAAATATGGTCGAGCATAAAAAGTCGTATGAAACTCGCCTATAATAGTAATTAAGAAGCTCGCATGAAAATTATGAAACTCGCTTGCGCTCGTTTCATAAATATCCATACTCACTTCATAATTACCTTCATTATAGGCTCGTTGCATAATGTACTATTATACATCATCCAAAGTGTATTTTAATACTTTAGAAAAAAGTGGCGGATTTGGGAGAGAGAGTTAAAAATGCTCATGCCAATGCGATTTATTTTAGAGATTTTATTACTTTAATTACATTATAATTTTTTAAAACAAACACTATTACAGATGTCTGTACTTATTAGATTCTAATGTATTGCTGTATTCTTATAGCCTGAGTACTAAAAGAGAAACGCAGAGTTTTATATTTTTATCTTATAATGACTTAAAATTGTCTCCGATATATGAACATTTCTTTCGGTGACGATATTTTATGCCGTGTTAAATATTTCAAAGAATCACTATAGAAAGACAGCGCAATATTTCTATCTTGTTACATTCCATTGCTCATTTGGCTGAATTCAAATGGGTCCAAACATCGCAAGTGTTTTCATATAAACTGATAACAATCCAACTCACGCTCTTTGATGAATAATTAAAATCGATGTTTTGCTGGTTTGATGGCGTTACGGAAGATCAAAGACTGTGTACCTTCTGTTACGATTCATCTGTTCAAATTGGAAACACAGCGTTTACAAGTGAAATAATAGTTCTCTTTTTGTCAATGTGTAGCAATATCCTAATAGACAGAATACAAAATGATACCAATTACGGACGAATTCGATCGAACGAGGGGAGTTGGATGTCAATTTACTTGTTGATTCCAGGACGGTCGGTGGATATAGGTAGCCATATCCTAGTTTAAATTATCCACGTATTGAACGTCCAAGTGACATCTTTTGTGTTGGTTTATGTCGGATAGTCAGTTTAGCAGCCCATTGTAGTGTTGATGAGAGCATATGACTAGCTTGGCAGACAGTTCGCTCGACCCATTGTTATAGGCGAAACCTGTGACCGACAGACGGACATGTACTGGGTTCGTCGACGTGATTTAATACGAAACATTCATTAGCATATATCCAGCACAGAGTAGCATAATCCTTCCTGTGATGCAACCTCCAAGCCTATCGGCAAGCAAATACAACAAGACACTGAGTTGTCGCGAACTGCCCAGTTTCTTCTCATTTGCACTAAAGCAGATAGCTTTACAAAACGTTTATAGGTCTGTAAATGTCTATTTTAATTGCGAGATATATTTATTTTTAATGTATTGATAAAAAAATAACATTTTACGGTATTGAAGATGAAACGTGAAGTTGGTTTACATTAGATGATCGGTATTTGTGAATCATAACACATGAAATAAAAACTAAGCAAAGGACTTCAGTCCAAATTCATTCTCCAATTTCTGACCTCTTACTTACAGCGTTTAGTAAATATTAGTTCACCAGTGGAGTACTATTACTCAGAAATATACCATCAAAACATGGTATTAAAATCTGTTAAAGAGGAATTCGAAAAATAATAATTTTTTAGGACATAACAAGGAATTGTGATGTATGATTTGAGGCTTTCTCGGCGTTGGTTCGCTAATATGTTTTCGCGGGATATCAGCCGAGTTAAGATTTTGGAATGCTCCAAGCTTTCGACTGCTATCTCTGCAACCATCTTCAGGGAAATGATGTCCGAACAGAAAGTCGAAAGTTTATATAGATGTTAGGCTGTCTCAGGTGAAACGGGATTGGCCGATCCGCCAACCAATCCCGTTTCACCTGAGACAGCCTAACATCTATATAAACTTTCGACTTTCTGTTCGGACATCACTTCCCTGAAGATGGCTGCAGAGATAGCAGTCGAAAGCTTGGAGCATTCCAAAATCTTAACTCGGCTGATATCCCGCGAAAACATATTAGCGAAGGAATTGTGAGTTCAAAAATTAGCCTTAAGCCGTGTGAACGAACGACATTGTGTATTCTAACCATATCTTTGTTCGGAAGTTGAACGCCGGGGAATTTCTGTGGAAATTGCCTACAGACCTCTCGACATGATTGGTTTTCACATAACTTATGTGTCATACATGCAAATTCTTTATTTTCATATCACTTTTTCAACTACATTTCAATGGGATAACAAACACACGTACATACCGCAATTACACTGAAAAAATCATACGGAAATTATACAGATATAAAGACACTGACAGTAATGTCTACACGGTGAAATTACACTGAAAAACTTATAACAAAATAAAGAACACTAACAGTAATGTTTACCCTTTGTGGAACAAACCACGCGATATCAACACTCGGACTCACCTGATCGCATAAAGAAGCCAGGAATATCCAGTAACGTGACTGCAAATCGTTGCGTCAGCCCCCGCGTTCCACCGGCGGAAAGATAACACTGGACAACACAGCCAGAAAGTTATAGAAGTAAAATAAGTGATTTCTGACTCATTTTGTACCATTAATGACGAATATAACAATAAAAATGGACGCAGTGGTCTGGTTTTCATTGTATAGCTTATGTCTGGGATTACTCATTTCTACAAGAGCGTCAGCGGTTTCTCGATCAAGGTTACAGCAAATCCCTTACACAGGAGAAAAAAATGTCATGTTTTATTTAACGACGCTCGCAACTGCAGAGGTTATATCAGCGTCGCCGGATGTGCTGGAATTTTGTCCCGCAGGAGTTCTTTTACATGCCAGTAAATCTACTGACATGAGCCTGTCGCATTTAAGCACACTTAATTGCCATCGACCTGGCCCGGGATCGAACCCGCAACCTTGGGCATAGAAGGCCAGCGCTATACCAACTCGCCAACCAGGTCGACTACACAGGAGATGTGGAGACAGATTTATGATCCTGAGAGGTTGTTTTTGCTTGTAAAAGATTGTTGGTCTAGTTAGATGCAAGACATTGCTGAGTGGAGACCGGTTTTCATCCTTATTTTGAAGTAAATTCATAAACTTTTTGTAGTGATGTGCTTAACCATGCATACTGTACGTCTCTTTTGCCAGCAGACTCATTTTTAATCAATGGAGGCTATTTTTAGAGTATTTCACGCTGAGCCGTAAAGCTGTAGGCCTATTATTGCACAATGGAAATACTTTGCCTTCAGTTACAATTGGCTACGCATTCCATATAAAAGACACATAAGCCTATCAAAATATGAGAGATATTTTAAATTACATAATTATGACAGATTTAAGTGGCAAATACAGGGACATCTTTTTATTTTTACTTCAATTTTTATTGTACCTGAGTTTTTTAATGTACTTCACCCCCACCCCTTCTACTAATGAAGTTAATCTGTCCTCCATACAGATCCAAGACCGCATATACAGTCATAGTAACCTTACAGTTATAGTAAACAGTACGTTCCAAAAATATGTTTGCGTTTTTCAGTAACGAAAGAGCTTTCAATATTGAATCATTTTCGCACAAATACTGCCGTCCATTTGCCTACGTCGCATCCCGGTTTCCCCCACCTGCTTCTATTCGCTTCTCTGTAAAGACTAGTGGCTGGGCTGTCTTAGCTCTTTTCTGAGAACATTTGTTAGGAATTGGACGTCTACGTAATATTGTACCCTTACAATAAATAAAATAACTTAAATAAAAGGGCCTCGTTAAGTAATTAACTGTCACGTGATTTCCTCCCTTTCTACGACCCTGCGACATAACCACTTGGACGGACAGTAGATAGCATGTGTGAGTAATTTTGAGTGAAGATTGAATTTACAGTACGTAAGGTACTCTTTTATAGAGTAGGTACGGAATTATTTCAACATGAGTTACTGGTACGAAGTACGAAACTGGTAATTGGAATTAGGTACAGTAGTCTATAGTGCGATAATATGCACAAAAGAACTTAAGCCTGTATCGAAATCAACGGCCACCATTTTCAAAAATGTGTTTAAATATCCGTATTATGATTATTTTTCAATTTAACTTCATTGTCTATATTGTACGCTAATGTTCTGTAACAGTACAATATACACTGCATAATTAATATAGATAGTTCAATTCGTGAGTAAAAACACTAAGTGTTAATACAGTACTGTATTCTGATTAAACAAAAACCTAATGAAAATTATCAAACTCAAAATTGCGATATTTCCTAGTTTACATAAATGGATGAACAACTTTTCTTCCCTCCTATACCTAGTAAAGTGATTTGTATATTACGCCAGTATCATCGAACTCCAGTCTTGGAAGGGGGAGCAAGCGGTGTTTCTTGTTCTAGACCTTTAATCAAAAGATATAGCCAGGTTAATATTAAAAATGTTAGTAAAAATAAAATGATGTCCCTGTATATGGTGACTTAAAGATGGTTGCGATTCTTCTTGGCTTACAACAAGGGTTTACAAAATATTGCTGTTTCCTATGTGAATGGGACAGCCGGGCTAAAACTTTGCACTACAAAGGAAAGACTGGCCTCTTCGACAAACTTTGGAACCAGAAACGAAGAACATATAGCAGCAACCATTGATTGAAGAAGAAAAAATTGCTTCCTCTGTTACACATCAAATTGGAATTGATTAAAAGTTTCGTAAAAGCATTGCATCGTGATAGACCAGCGTTCAGATATTTACTTTCAAAATTTGCAAGGTTAAGTACAGCTTAAATTAAAGAAGGAATTTTCGTATGACCCTAGTCAGAGAACTCTTTTCAGATCAATACTCCGATAGAATTCCGACAAGAAAGGAACATGATGTTTAGGTATCTTTCAGAACGGATACCTCACAATTCCTGGGAACCGTCTTGCGCCAAACTATAGGGAAATGTTGGATAATACGTTGCTGGCTTATCATCAAATGGTGTGCAATATGTCACTGAATATACAATTTCTCCACTCTCATTTGGACTTTTTCCCTGAAAATTGTGGTACAGTTTCTGATGAACATGAACAGCGCTTTCATCAGACAATTTGAACATTCGAAAAAACGATACCAGGGTGAATGGAGTACATCCATGTTAGCTGATTATTGCTGGTCGGTGGTGAGGGATGCTCCCGAGGTCCAGTATAGCAGTTAAGCTAAAAGGAGACGTCTGTAATAATAATTGAGGTAAGCCCAACCTAATGTGTTTAGGAAAATACAATTTTTTTCTATTGATTTCTTTCTCAAATTACAAGAAAACTAGACCACATCTGACAGTTTCATTACCATATTCATATTCAACATGTGTGTTTTGGTTTCAGTGTTTTGGTTTCGGTAACAGAAAAAAAAATTAAATTTTCCTGTCCAGTGTAATTTGACCGCTCTGTAGACTGTCATCACAGTTGTGCGAGTTCTGCTTAATATTCGTTTGTTGGTTCCACAAAGTCTCTTAAATTTTTATTTTATATGCTTAATATCTTAATGATCTAATAGGCCTGTCTGCCTGGTTGAATGATTAAGAAAGACTGGTTCTCTAAATGCTAGAATTCGTAGGCGAAAAGGACGGTTTTAATGGAAGAAAAACTGGATGTAAATAGGAGAATTTTAGAACCCTCTCGGACGAAATTCCTATTTCAAATGTTACAAAATGTAGACGTTTCAAAAGGATCAGCCTACGCAGGAATTTAACTGTTAACGCTAAAACCGTACGGAGTGTAGTAGAGGAACAAATTACAGCCACATGGCAACATGACATTAATTTCTGTAATTGGGCTTTATAGAATATTGATGGTGGTACGGTTGATCCAGAGTTAATTATTTTCTTTGACGAAGCGTGGTTTTATTTACACAGTTATGTCTGTGCACAAAACAACAGACACTGGAACGCGGAAACCCCCACAGAATTAACGAAATTCTCTTACATGATGCAAAAATTGGTTTATGGTGTGCATTCATTGCCATAAGAATAGGGCCAATATTTTTAGACAATAAAT
Source organism: Periplaneta americana (assembly GCF_040183065.1). Taxonomy (NCBI): domain Eukaryota; kingdom Metazoa; phylum Arthropoda; class Insecta; order Blattodea; family Blattidae; genus Periplaneta; species Periplaneta americana. Next base: position 22,323,885 of record NC_091125.1, read on the forward strand.
ACAGAGAGATATCGCATACAAATAATCTCAAATTTCTTCCATTTTTGTCGATGACGAGAGAGAATACAAGAATCCGCCCTGTTCACACTGCTTTCGATTCTTTGAAAACATAAAGGAGTTTTTCAAGATATAATCTTTTTCAAAAGTTTGTGACCCACACGTTCGCCAGACCTTACCGTGTGCAATTATTATTTGAGGCTATCCATCAAAATGTGAATCTATAGAAGTAAACCACACACCATCGATGAACTGGAACAGAAATTATCAGAATTACTGAACAAGAATATTTTCGTGTTAATGTAAATTTCATTACAAAATGCCAGGCATGTGTGAATGAAGATGGTCACCAATTTTATCAACTCTTGAAACACAGGCGGTGCATGCGAATTGCATGCTGAAAGAAAAAGAAATGTCCGAATTGAGTGCCATGATTTTCTAGGAAGCATCCAAATTGCGTGCCATTAAATACACAGGTAGGCTATAAACAAATTTAAAGTTATGCAACATTTCCCTTTCAATTCTTTACACTTACGACTGATAGCTACAGCTAAGAATATATTAATTCGTTACTGTAGGGACGTTAACAGAAAGCCGCAATTTAAGTCACACAGTATTGTGTGCACTCAAAGTTGGATTTCTGGCGTCTTGTCAGCCCATTTGAGTTGAAGAATTGTGACGGTGTCGTGTATGGTTCTTGGGGTAGCTCAGTCGGTAGAGCATTCGTGCGCTAAGCGAAGGGTCCCGGGATCGATACCCGGCCCCGGAACAATATCTCCCATGAAATTATTCAAGCCTGCTCCACAGGGAGCTTCTACCTGAAAGCCAGATTTGCAGTGATAGGTACATTTTTGATAAACTGAAATAGTGTAATTTCATTGTTTTAATATTAACTGCAATTTCTCTTCAATGAGTTTCTGGTCACTTCAATACGTACACTTCCATTATTATTAATTAGTGAATTTTGAAGGTAAAATTTCAAAACGTCCATGTTTTATTTTTATTTTTTACTCATCGTGGTAGTAACAGCTGGCTATATGATTTAATCTCCGTTGGTATTGAATTATATCTACAGTCTATAGAAAACTAGAAAGGTATTGACAGTTCAGCATCTTCAAGGTGTCACCAGGGTAACCGCTCAAACCAGCCAATCAGAGTCCATGGCGAAAGGTCGGCGTTGCCGACTGTTTCACTGCGAGCACGTGGTAACCAGCTGTTTTGTTCGGAAGAGTGTAATCTTTGTTAGTGTGTCACAGTAAGCATTGGTGTTCTGTTGTGGCTATTGTTTTCATAGTTATTCCGGCGGATTGAGTATACCGTCTACATTAAAAAGATCCAAATTTCGCTACGAGATGAGGAATCTTTGACGGCGGGTGTTTCTTGTCTGCACACCATCGTAAAGAAATTAGTTTGGAAAACGTATTATGTGTCTTTCACGTGTTAAATTTTATGTTACATTGTTAACATATTTCGGTCTGCTATTGGCCATCATCAGAAATGGTTGTTGCTGGTCTTGGTTTTGTTTCCTGTGGGGGTGTGTTTGTGTAGTGTAATGTAAAGTCAAAGAGTGTGTGTTCTGAAATTGAGTTGTGTGTTGGGAATTTCATTTGGATATGTTTTTAGTGTGTTTGTATATTTCGTATTGGTCTAGTGTGTTAAGTTTCTGGCTTTTTGGTTGGATGTGTAAAATTTCCATGTCTCTGTTGTTGTCTCTGTATGTGTGGTTAGCATTTATGATGTGTTCTGCATATGTGGAAGTGTTTTGTAATTTTGTTATGGCTGTGATGTGTTCTTTATAACGTGTTTGAAATGATCTGCCTGTCTGTCCTATGTAGTAGTTGTTGCAGGTGTTACATTTGAGTTTGTATACGCCTGTGTGGTTTTATTTGTTTGTTTGTGTGTTGAGATGTTTTTGTAGAGTATTATTTGTTCTATATGGGTATGCGATGTTGTAATTTAATTTCTTGAATGAGGTTGCAATCTTGTGTTTGTTTTTTGTTTTCATATGTTAATGTGATTTATTTTTTTTTTGCTCTTGTGTTTGTGTTGTATTCTTATGTTTTTTGTGATTATGTTTTGTCTTTCGTATTACGTTGTCTATTATGTAGGGGTTGTATCCGTTTTCTTGTGCTATGTATTTGATTATGTTTAGCTCTTCTTTGTAATCATGTTGGTTCATTGGTATCATTGTTCGGAATGCAGCTTGTTTGTGTTGTGTTGGGTGATTTGGATGTGCTGTTTATTTGTGTTGTTGTTGTTGGTTTTCTGTAGACTTTGAATGTGTGTTTGTTGTCGACTTTTGTTATTGTGATGTCTAGAAAATTTATGAATTTGTAGTTTTCAATTTCTAATGTGCAGTGTATCTTTGGGTGTATTTTGTTTATGTGTTGATGTAGGTTTTTGGATCTGTCTTTTGTTTCCCTTGTATAGTATTAGTATGTCATCTACGTATCTGTGCCAATATATGATGTTGTCTGCGTGTTTGTTGTCTTTGTTTAGTATGTATGTCTGTTCTATGTGGTGTATGAATATTTCTGCTAGTATGCTGGTAATGGGTGATCCCATGAGTAGACTTTCGGTTTGAGTGTAATATTTGTTATTGTATGTGAAGTAGTTTTGTTTTGTGGCGATGCCTGTGCTATGGATGATTGTTTTAATGTGTTCTTGTGCTGTGTTATTGTTTTTGAGCATTTGTTCTAGTATTTGTAGTGTATTTTTATGGGTATGTTTGTGTAAAAGTTATTTATGTCGAAAGTTGCTAATGTTGTACTGTTTGGGATAAGTTTGTTTTTATTTTTATTCTCTAGGTCTATGTACACATCCAACCAAAATGCCAGAAACTAAACACATTCGAACAATACGAAATATGCAAACACACAAAAACACATCCAAATGAAATTTCCAACTCAATTTCAGAACACACGCACTCTTTGACTCCACATTACACTACACAAACATATCACCACAGGAAAGAAAAGAAAAGGCGCCAAGACCAGCAACAATCAGTTCTGATTATGGCCAATAGCAGGCCGAACATGTTAACAAGGTAACATAAAATTTATACGTGAAAGACACATAATACGTTTTCCAAAGTGATATAGTTTTAAAAGCTGTGTATTCAAGATGTATAAATAAATTAGGTTTTAAATATGGAAAAAACAATGGCCGCAATATGTTAATGGACAGAACTAATATTATCTTTGTTGTTTCTCATCATTTCTCATGGCTCTGTAAAACAAAATTTTACTCAAGTACTTCGGAAAGTCAGTATAGGCCTATAGCCTGCGTAAAATGTTTTACTCACTGTTGATATTTTGAGTAACGTAACTTCATTTGGCGATATGATTGCGAAAGGATTGATTCATTATTCACCTTGTAAGATCGTCAGAAACAGGATCACTATCATGTTTCGCCCTATTTAAGTCATCGGGCTAAAATTAAATAGGCCTAATTGATCCGCGCCATTATTACTGATACTGATATCTGAAACTCCTGGCTCAGATAAGCCACACGCCTCACTATTTTCTGTATTTTTCAGCACATTATGACACTCAGATTTATGTATATAGGCCTGACACTTCCCCACGAGCATTCCGTGGAGCTAAACATTGTATCTTTCCTTTCTAACTTCAAATTTATTGCATGAACTCTTGATTACGGGTTATACCACATATCGTTTGCACGCCATATTCACATTCACTCTTTTATTACTTTAATAATAATAATAATAATAATAATAATAATAATAATAATAATAGCTCCATAGATATTGCATTTATTCATTATATCAATATTATTATTATTATTATTATTATTATTATTATTATGTTTGTCTAGCCAAAGAACCCGTATGACACAAATTTACGAGTCCGCGTCAGCTGCTCAGTTCCGACACTGTAGATAGGCGGCGCAATCAGCCGAAACGCACAACTTCACAACATTGCTCCCTTGCCGCGTGTGTGAGAGAGAACTGTCGATACCTTTCTAGTTTTGTATAGACTGTAAATATAGGTCTAACAGTTCTCAGTAGATACTGTTACTGCAATAAATAACATTAAATACTATTAACAACCTAGTTTGTTTCACTCACCCTGTCGTGTTACATATTTACTGAAGAGACGTAACTGACTTGTTTATGTACTTATGTATGTATGTTTGAGAGTCTACTTCAAATTAATTTTGTTCTGCTTTCGGAAATTCGAACTTTCCCTTATGACAGTCCTACAGGCATTCAATTATTCAAGTGTGTCTTCAAAAATCCCGACATGCAATTCATTGTTCATTTTTTGTACCTGTGATGATCCCGCATGGAATTCTAAGGCACTCAACACAGGTTAGTTCTCGTTAGTTATTCGCATACTCTACGTAATATGGACGTAAAAATGAGCGGAATGTTCTCTCACAGGTTATTTCTTGCTACGCAATAAACTACAGTTATTTGCATGATTTACATAACAGGACTATACGTAAAAATGAGCTGTACGTTCTTCACACGTTATTTCTCATTACTTACTTACAAATGGCTTTTGAGGAACCCGCAGATTCATTGCTGCCCTCACATAAGCATGCCATCGGTCCCTAACCTGAGCAAGATTAATCCAGTCCATAGCATCATATCCCAACTCCCTCAAATCCATTTTAATATTATCCTCCCATCTAGTCTCGGCCTTCCAAAGATCTTATTTCCTCCAGCCTTCCAACTAACACTCTATATGCATTTATGGATTCGCCCATACGTGCTACAAGTCCTACCCATCTCAAACGTCTGGATTTAATGTTCCTAATTATGTCAGGTGAAGAATACAATGCGTGCAATTCTGTATTGTGTAACTTTCTCCATTCTCCTGTAACTTCATCCCTCTTAACCACAAATATTTTTCCTAAGAACCTTATTCTTAAACACGGTTAATCTCTGTTCCTCTCTCAAAGTGAGAGTCCAAGTTTCACAACCACACAGAACAATCGGTAATATAATTATTTTATAAATTCTAACTTTCAGATTTTTTGACAGCAGACTAGATGACAAAAGTTTCTCAACCAAATAATAGGAATTTCCCATATTTATTCTGCGTTTAATTTCCTCCCGATCGTCATTTATATTTGTTGGTTATTTCTCATTATGCAATTAATTATAATTTTGGCATGCTTTTCATAATAGATGTAAAAACGGGTGGAATGTTCTCTCACAGGTTATTTCTCATTACGCAATAAACTATAGTTGTTTGCATGCTTTACATTATAGGTCTATACGTAAAAAAAAAAACGGAACGTTCTCTTACAGGTTATTTCTCATTACGAAATAAACTATAGTTGTTTGCATGCTTTACATAATATAGGCCTAGTTTAATATATGAAGGGAACGTTCTTTTACAGGTTATTTCTCATTACGCAATGAACTATAGTTGTTTGCATGCTTTACATAATATAGGCCTAGTTTAATATATGAAGGGAACGTTCTTTTACAGGTTATTTCTCATTACGCAATGAACTATATTTGTTTGCATGCTTTACATAATATAGGCCTAGTTTAATATATGAAGGGAACGTTCTTTTACAGGTTATTTCTCATTACGCAATGAACTATAGTTGTTTGTATGCTTTACATAATATAGGTCTAGTTTAATATATTGTAAATTTATTTCAACTCAACAATGTAACTTTTATTTAAAGCAACAATAATTCCTTTCTACAATTCACCTTAAACGCTCTCGTCAACAATGGGATTTGCTCTCCGCACAGCAACACAGCGTTCGTTATTGCACTCCACTGACGACAATGACAATTTACTTGGACTATTACGAACAACAATGAACTTTTAATCTTAACTAATATTTACAAAGCACTATTTACAACACAGAACTGTCAGTTCTCAGTTCACAGTTCTTCTAGCTCAGTCACTCGAGTTCACAGTATCTCGAACCACAGACCTTCAGAGACACTCCACTGTACTCGAACTCAGGTCCCTCCAACTGCGGTCCACTGCACTCGAACTCAGGCCTTCGGATGCTGACACAGTTGCGGACGCACACTCAAGTCGAACTCCGGTACACAAGACTGGCTGGCTTGCTCTGTTCACAACGCTAGCTTACTGACTGGCTGAATAAACTGAAACTGCTCAAGTTCGCTCGCGTTTCTTCTTTTATAACCAAACTAACGTTGCGAGAAAGTACGAGTTCTGGATAGTTCGCGATCTCGAATAATCGATAGATGCCTAGAAGATTTCCACGGATGTTAGGATGGCATTCTCGAATAATCTCGCACGCTGCTGCTCCCCTCCTTCACCGCGCGTAGCCATGCCCCAGGAGGCAGATGCGCGCGCAGCCCGCCCAAAACACAGCCGACTTTGCACTTCCTTCTGCTGGTCGTGAGTTCGAATCTCACGTCGCTGTCACAATATGAAGGGAACGTTCTTTTACAGGTTATTTCTCATTACGCAATAAACTATAGTTGTTTGCATGCTTTACATAATACAGGCCTAGTTCAATATATATGAAGGGAACGTTCTCTTACAGGTTATTTCTCATTACGCAATAAACTATGTTGTTTGCTTTACATAATATACTTATATATGAGTGGAACGTTCTTTCACAGGTTATTTTTCATCATGCACTCAACTATAGTTGTTTGCATGCTTTACATAATATACTTAAATATGAGCGGAACTTTCTCTCACAGATTATTTCTCGTTACGTATTCATATAAAAACATTTGCATGCTTTACAAAATATATGTATAAAAGAGCGGAACGTTACTGAGCGAAAATCCCGAGAGACAGGCGCAACCACGCTGCGTTAGCTCCTGCGCTCTACCAGCCGATAGATAATCTGACCGATCTGTATATGAGTATTGACAGTTCGAATTTTGCAACGTCTCGAACTGCTGGACTCTTAACAAAACAAATATCTCGAAGAATTCAAATAGATGAAATGAGATTCTTTAAGAGCTGTTGCTAGAAAGCGCCTAGAAGACAGAATCACAAGTATGCTATTGTAGAATCTCCAATATGGAAGTAAGAGCCGAAATAAAAATGTTTCTTTACAGGATCATCAATGTCTATACCATGCACATGTACACCTTTGGACACGGAAATTCGTCGCTGTACAGGGACTAAGTCCCGCTTTGAAAGCTTTATGGATGCTTAGCAGTAGAGTTCTTTCTTCTCGTTTCAAAGACCTGGCTTCGAATCTCTCTATGTAACATGCACGCCTGTAAACACAGCGTACACAATAGGTATGTCGTTTCGTAACATACAGATACGTAGCTGCTGCGACTTGATTGGCTTCATTCTTGATGCTTAATTTTTGTCGTTTTCGGTGAATCTCGCGTTAACCCGAACGACACTTAGACAAATTCACGCTACAGGAGACCAATCATTTTCCGTGTCAAATGGTAAAATTCGGATGACGGGAAATACATATCTACGAGCTGCATTGGATTGTAAATCACTCTACTGCCTCTAAAAATTCGATGGCGAGTTCAATTTACACGCTATGAAATGTTTCATAACAAACTATTTTTATCTCGAAAAGAAAGTAAGAACGAGCAAAATTGTATAAAACTCTTTGTTTGAAATATCTTAGAGAGTAATCCCTTGAAATTAATGACATAATTTACGGATCATTCAGTATAGTACAGGGACATCATTTTATTTTTACTTCAATTTTTATTGTACCTGCGTTTCTAAATGTACTTGACTCCCATCCCTTTCACTAATGTCCTTGCTAACGTCAGTCACACAAACTTACGGCCGCTGTTGCTAGCAGTGAAATAAACAGTACAGAGTACAGTGTGTTTCAGAAATATGTTGCATTTTCTATAGAAGAAAAAGCTTATATTATTGAAGTTTATTTTCACACAGGTATGGTGTGTAGCATAACTTAATTTATCTGTGTGGACTGAACACAAGTGAAGATTAGAGTTACCGAAAGTACGGTACCCTATAATATGGTATGGTACTTAACACCATTATTTAAACAAGAGTTTTGTTTTACTATTTGTAGGTATGAAGGACGATGATGGAAACTGGAATTACAATATAACCGAATGTGAACAACAGTTTTTCTTTTTTTTTTTCTTCACAATTTCCTGATTATATCATTACGGAATATTTTCGTAGAAATGTCATTAATGTGGTAGATAAATTTAGAGCAACAGAGTTTACAGAAAGGAAGAAAAGTGTAAGATGGCCAACAAAGGTGACAGAAGATGCTAGAGAAAGGATGCAGCGAGGTCGTAATAAGTCGGTCAAGAAGTTAGCTGTAGAAATTGGGGTTTCTTACGGAAGTGCTCACAAAATTCTCAGGAATAAATTAGGTTAGTAATATGCTGAATAAAGTAGACATTACATAATGTATATAACCGCCTGAAGACTTGAGCTTGTGAAAAAAAAATTGTTACTATTCTACTGTTTTTTGATAAAATACTGTAAAGTAATGACCAAACTGAAAATCGTAATACTATATTTCCCAGTAACATAAATGGATACACTACTTTTCTCTCCTCCTATAGCTAGTAAAATGATTTCTTTACATATTGCACTAGCAACTCCAAACTCCTGTAATGGAAGGGGGTTAACAGTGTTTCCGAGTATAGCCAGGTTAATGTTAAAAATGTTAGTAAAAATAAAGTGATGTCCCTGTATATAGGCAGTATTTGAAATCAGATATGTTAAACATTTAATCACGAAGTTTTAGAACATGAAAGGACTGACAGTAGGAGGAAAAAGAATAAAGTGCATAAGATTTTCTGATGATATGGCGTTGTTAGCAGAAGAGGAGACGATACTAAGGGATATGCTATTGGAGCTAAATGCCACTTCTGATCATTGTGGAAAGAAGATAAATTGCAAACAAAAGACCATGGTTATCGGAAAAATAATGAAAGAAACGTGCGAATTCGAAACGAGGCAGTAGAAAAAGTGAACAGCTTCAGATATTTGAGGTGTACTACTGTATAAGCAGTAACATGAGCTGCTGCCAGGAAGTCAAATAGAGGATAACAATGGCAAAGGAAGCTTTTGGATAGTAAAAGGAGCATCTTCTGCGGACCTCTGGAAAAATAACTAAAGAAGAGATTAGTGAATTGCTTTGTGTGGGGTATGGCATTGCATGGGACAGAAACACGGATATTACGACGAAGTGAGAAGACGCGACTATTTGTAGAAGGATGTTTTGAAATGTGGATATGGAGAAGAATGGAGACTGTGAAATGGACAGAGAGAATAAGAAATGAATCTGTGTTGGAAAAAGTGGATGAAGAAAGAATGATGTTGAAACTGATCAGGAGGACAAAAAGGAATTGATTGGGTCCCTGGCTGGAAAGAAACTGCCTACTGAAGGATGCACAAGAAGGAATGGTGAACGGGAAAAAAATTTGGGGGTAGAAGATATTGATGATGAATATTAAGATATTTGGATCATATGCGAGACAAAGAAAAAGGGAGTAAATAGGAAATATTGTAGAATGCAGGATTGGCAGTGAAAAACCTGCCCTTAGTAAACTATGGCCAAATGAATTACAACGTTATTTAATTTTATGCAATATAGAAAATATATGTTTACTTTATTTTTTGCAATTTTATTATACATGCTTTAACATCTTTGGTGTCCACACCTGTGGAGTAACGGTCAGCGCGTCTGGCCGCGAAACCAGGTGGCCCGGGTTCAAATCCCGGTCGGGGCAAGTTACCTGGTTGAGGTTTTTTCCGGGATTTTCCCTTAACCCAATACGAGCAAATGCTGGGTAACTTTCGGTGCTGGACCCCGGACTCATTTCACCGGCATTATCACCTTCATATCATTCAGACGCTAAATAACCTAGATGTTGATACAGCGTCGTAAAATAAACCAATTAAATAAATAAATAAAACATCTGTGGTCACATCGCATGCTTAAGATCTGTGGGTATACCAGTTACCACTATGCCGGGGTTACTATCGTTGAGTTTCTGTTTCTATTTTGTGCTGTGGATGGGTTACGTTTATGTAACTGATTTTAGATTTTGTTTAATGTTTATGATATTGGTGATAGAGGCGGTATTGTATCATGGAATGTAAATTTCTAATCCGGTATTTGCTTTTGTGACTGACGGAAACTATGAAAAACTGCAGTCAGATTGGCCAGTTATGGGGTTTTTGAACCCGTAACTTCCCGAATTCGAGTCTCAAACGCTATCGTCTGATGATGAAGGATGGGTGGAGTGGAGAAAAATTCTCTCCGGCACCGAGACCCGAACCCGGGGTTTTCAGCTTTACGTGCTGACGCTCTATCCACTAAGCCACACCGGATTCCAGTTCCGACGCTGATTGAACCCTCTCAGTTTAAGTTCCACCTCTAGTTTCCCTTTAGTGGCCAACCCACAGGTGTGTGACACTGGCACAATGTCCAACACACTATGTGCAGAGGTGAGTGACTAACTGGCCGGGATCCCACGGATTGAGCGCCGTCTTAAATCAGTAAGTGATTATTTACGCATATTGATGTACTGAAGTACGTATATTTCCGTGCAGGACTTCTGCATTATCATATGATGAAGGACGGGTGGAGCGAAGAAAAATTCTCTCCGGCACCGGGACCAGAACCCGGGTTTCAGCTCTACGTGCTGACGCTTTATCCACTAAGCCACACCGGATCCCAGTTCACCACTATCGTCTGAGCCAACTCGCTCGGTAAGTTTGCCTTATTCTTTAGGTGCTCAATAATCTAATTTATTTAATTTATGCACGGCTTTTTTTAGAAGTTAAATTATTTTAATTAGTATTGTAAGTTACGTATTGCAATATGCAATACAAAATTGGAAACCTACAATGTAGATCTAGCTATAAATATCAATTTTGTACTGAAAAACAATATAACTTCTTGTGTTTTAGCTCTTAAATTTCTTTATTGAGTTACTTAAATGTTTTTTTTCTAAGAGCAGAAGCTCGTGCTCGGGCGCAGTTCAGATCAGTTATACAAAATATAACACAAAATTAAGAGAGTTCATTGAGCACAATAACATTAATAAATGGTAAAATACATACAGCATGTAATGATAGGGTCTATATACAAAAAGAAAATACAAAAGTACATGAATATTAGAGTATCAATTTTTAACTCAAGTAGCTTAAACAATTAAATAATTAATCTGATTTGTTTCTTAAATATATGTGTGTTAAATGTACTTAGCTCAGGGTAAGCTCTAATTAATGCATTGTATATTTCGGGTCCAAAATTCATGCTGTGTTTTAATCCAGCAGTTGTGTGGCATTTGAGAGTATTTAGAAAGAAACTGTAGTTCTGTCTCGTATGGTATTCATGAGGATCAAATTTAAATTTATTGTGATTTTTATGGAAATAAATCAGCAATGTTTGTTTATAAATTTGTTCTAGATTTGATACACCAAATTCCTGAAAAAAAAAAATATATATATATATATATTTTTTTTTTTTGGTAATCAAAAGGTTTATATAGACAAATTCTGATATTTCTTTTTTGGAGCAAATTGAAAGGATGGAGAGTCGATTTTGCCGTTCCTCCCCAACCAAATATATCATACTGAATTATTGATTGAAACAGAGCTAAGTACACAGTACGCAGAACATAAACAGGTAAATAAGAGCGTAGAATGGAAAATTTGTGGATTGTTTTAGCAATCAGGTACACAGGAAGGAGATATGCTTGTCCCATTTTAAATGTTGGTCAATAATAATGCCTAAATATTTAACCTGTGAGGATATACTCAAAGCGTTATATGAGCAAGTAGGTAGGTTACAATCATGTATTGTTATACTTCTATTATTATCTCTCTTTCCTTGTCATATACCTACTTACTTTCAATAGCTGACACTGTATTTCCATATTGCAATATCATGTGCTGCTCGTCCTAGTTTTTCTTCAAGTGACTTAAAAGTGAAGTACAGTACAAGCCTGAATACAGTCTTTAACTACTGTTTAAACTACGTTCTGGACCCTCTGAAACGTTTTTTGCAAGAAGGTGAGACCAGAGACGCTCGAAATAGCATAAGAATGGGTCGCAGATACCGATCTGGGTGGTGTTCAGGCTGGTGGACTCTTGCGTTGAAACCCTCGTTCGTTTGTTTGTGTGCCGCATATATGAACAGACTCTGCCCTAACAAGGCGGTAATGATCGTCCCACCCAATCGAGGTGAATCTGCCCCTCCATGAATGTGCGTGTGTGTATGTATGTGCAAGCGTGCGTGTTCCACGAACGTTTCACACACGAAGTTGATTGATTATGTAGTACCAAGCCGCTGGCACGATAGCAAGGAGGCTGCTTGCTTGTAAAGTGACCGCTATAAATGCACCGCTGCTGGCCGGAAGGGATTACCTCAGTTCGGTGCGTAGGATGAAAAGGTTAAATGATAATTAATGTAATAGTATCCAGGAGTATTAATCGACATCGTCCACGTGATGAGGTCAGTGTTTTCGAGTCCACAAGTCTCCGTATGGTACCTAATCAAATTCACTTTTATTACTCTGTGGACAGATTAATCCGTTCGAGGGAAGGAAAATCGCGTTAATAAATTTGTGGGTGTTTAAAATTTGTTATATCTACCACTAATACTACTATTGCTACTACAGCTATACTGTCACAATTCCATCTATTACAATTTATGCTACTACTAAAATAATGAAGTCCACGCCTGTGGAGTAACGGTTAGAACGTCTAGCCGCGAAATCAGGTGGCCCGGGTTCGATTCCCGGTCGCGCCAAGTTACCTGGTTGAGGTTTTTTCCGGGGTTTTCCCTCAACCCAATATGAGCAAATGCTGGATAACTTTCGGTGTTGGAACCCGGACTCATTTCACCGGCATTATCACCTTCATATCATTCAGACGCTAAATAACCAAAGCTGTTGATATAGCGTCGTAAAATAACCTACTAAAAAAAATAACGAATCGGTCATTGCAGAAAGGGGATGAGTCATAAAATCTTACTTTCGAGATAATCAATAAAAACTGTTTTCTTCTTCCAATACTGGAGTAATCACTATAAATATGTTTTCTTACTTTGTTTATGAATAGTGAAGTATAATACATCATGTTAGACATATGACATCTCAAACACTTGTGTTTAAAGTTGTTTAATCGAACCATGAATTATCCCCTTTCTGCAAGGAATTGTTAAATATAAAAGAAAAAAATATGTAATTTACAATTTTGGGCTAATGTAATATTTGAAAAGAAACTAAATGCTAATAATTACAATGATAACGATGTTTTTGTGTGTAATTACTACATTACTGTCACCATTTATATAATTATTTTTGCATTTTAATCATTATTCCTACTACATAAATATACCAATATGCAATTTTATATCACAGTTTTAAATCAAAACTCTACTTTTAAACTAATACTTAAAAGCTGCATATAGGAGAGCACAATAAAAATACACTAAAGTACTACACAAAATCATTTGTTTCAATTGTTATAGAGTGCATTGTTAGACTTGGAAGCCACGTCATTTTTAGATTCCTTGTCACAAGGTGGTCAGTTCAGGATCTCTTCGTAAAAGAAAGTGTGTTCCAATGGAATGTATTGCCTAACTTTCGATGTCTCCAAGTTTTTTTCGTATTAATGGGAATTTTCCCATTTTATGCTTTTGTGTAGGCATTACTATGCGTCCAGAACCTGTTTTTTTCATACAGAATCTGTGTTTCCTCATTTGACTACCAATGAACAAACTGGCAATCACACATCCTGGATCATCTTTAGAGTAAACAAATTCACTGAATTGTGCTGAAGAAAACATATTCTTATCTTTCCCTTTCTTCCTCAGTGTGTCTAATGAGCAGGTGGTTTTCTTGTAATTCTCTGGAGACTAGTATTTAAAATTCAAAATATTATCAGTAGTAACTGATTCTACAGTAAATCTGTTGTTTGTGTTTGCCTGGTGGATCAAGGTATTGTATTGGTCTGGCACATATACTTTGTCTGTCTTCCTTAGTTAGCGCTTGACTACACCAAAGTTGAGGTCACAGGGAAGAAATGAATGGCATCGTTGTGGAAAATAATGAATGATTTTGTTAAATCTCCCCATTTGGGTCAGTGCAAGCAACAATCGAATTAAGGTATGATCTTTGTTTTGCCCTCCACAGTTATCAGAGAAAAGATACAATTCCTTGACTGAAGAAGGGACATTATTTTCAATGTAGTTCAGAAGGAACACACTTCATTTGAAGATTTGTGGCCTATACCTTCATGATAGGAATAGAAGTGCGCCGTATGGTCTTTGAAATTGTGAATGTTGAAAATTGATGACCCAAAGTTGCTTCTAAACAAACAAAGAGTAGTTTCTTACCCACATTGTTCTCCTGTCGTACGGGCTGCTACAGACTTCCCAATGGAATTGACGTTCCAATGTCTTCAGTTTATTTTTCTTATTTACATTTCTGCGGTAGTTAATCTCATTGCGTTTACGTTTACCACTAATAACACAGTTTTCTTCCCCTGGATCACTACTTCTAGCTTATCTGTCATTTTCCTTATCAGCTGATGGGCGCGTAACTTAGGTATTAGATCCGCGGCACTCAGTTGCGTCACGTCGTCAGTCAGTGCAGAAAGAAGGTAAGTCGCTGACTTGTCCCCTTTCTGCAATGACTGCGCTGCTTATGGTACTCTGCTTCGCGTTGAGAATGAGCAAATTTGTCCCATTTCTGTATGGAAATGTGTGTCTAGGTCTGGAGAAACTAATGGCACTCTTAACTCATTTTCACGTTCTTCATGACTTATCCCCTTTCTGCAATGACCGATTCAATTGATACGAATGCTACTTTTTCCTATTACTAGTCCTGCGTATACTCTAGCTACTGCTATTACTACCACCATTACTTCTATTACTATTGATATTTATACTATACTAGCAATCTTGTTACTAGTCCTACAACTTATACTCTTACTGCTACTACAGGGACATTATTTTATTTTTTTCTTGAATTTTTATTTTACCTGAGTTTTTTAATGTATTTCACTCCCACCTCCTCTACTAGTAAACTTGCAATCTTCCTCCACACAGAACCAAGGCCGCGTATACAGTCAAAGTAAGCAGTACTGAGTTAGTGAGTATAGTACGTTCCAGAAATACGTTCGCATTTTCCAGTGACGAAAGAGCTTTCAATATTGAATCATATTTTCGCACAGGTACTGTCGTCCGTTTGCCTACGTTGCGTCGCATCCCAGTTTCTCCCACCCGCTTCTGCTTGTCCTTCTGTAAAGGCTAGTGGCTGGGCTGTCTTAGCTCTTTTCTCAAAACATTAATTTCTGTTAGGAATTGGACGTCTACGTAATATTATACAACTATTTAAAATAACTTGAATAAAAGGCCTCGTTAAGTAATTAACTGTCACATGAGTTCCTCCCTTTCTACGATCTTGCGACAATACCACTTGGACGGACAGTAGATAGCATGTCTGAGTAATTTTAGTAGATACCATGTCTGAGTAATTTTATCTTTTCCGATCGGGCAGAAGTGAATATTGAATTTACAGTACGTAAGGTACTCTTTTATAGATTAGGAACATGAGTTATTAGTACGAAGGATGAAACTGGTAATTAGAATTAGGTACAATAATCTATAGTGCGATAATATGCACAAAAGAACTGAAGCTCGTAAAAAATGAACATCCACCATTTTAAAAAAGTGTTTTTAAATATCCATATTATGATTATTTTTCAATTTAACTTCTTTCTCTATACTGTACGCTAATGTGCTGTAGACAGTATTAATATACACTGCATAATGAATAGGTATGTCCGAATGGATAGCTCAGTTCGTGAGTAAAAACAATTATGCTTAATACAGTGCTGTATTTTGATTAAACAAAAACTTAATGAAAATTATCAAACACAATATCGCGATGTTTCCTAGTTTACGTAAATGGATGAACTAATTTTCTTCCCGCCTATACCTAGTTAAGTGATGTGTTTGTATATTACGCAGTATCATCGAACTCCAGTCGTGGAAGGGAGTAGCAAACAGTGTTTCCGGTTCTCAACCGTTAATCCAAAGGTATAGTCAGGTTAATATTAGAAATGTTAGTAAAAATAAAATGATGTCCCTGTATTAATACTACTACCACTATCTCTGCTACTATTATTGATATTTACACTACTAATCTTACCATAATGCCATTTTACTATTCCTAGTCCTAATATTAATTACTCTCTGTAACAACTATTACTACTACTACCTCTACTTCTTCCAATTCAAATCGCTTGCTCGACGTGCTCTCAAGAACCCGCACAAAATTTCATTCAGAGCGATGATTGTACTTCATCTTCCTGAAAAGTGAACCTTGTTGTATTTATATTGCTTGTAGTGTGACGTAATACGGGCGCTTCGACAGCCTGTATATTTTACATAGGCCTACTAAAAGATAACCCAAATTACCATCTGGCTGCAACGACATTCAGCAAAATGTAAAAATAAAAGAGAATATTTTGTGCTCCATAATATAGAGATTAAATTGAAAAGTGACAAATTAATCGTGAATATTTTGGCTGTTGTGCAATGTAAGAGAGAGAAAAAAATAGGTATTACATTCTGTCTGCCTCTCATACAAGAATCGAATAATTCCTTTCTTTTTATTCGAATACTCTTATCACTAATCTTAGTCTTGATCTATCCATCAAAGTGCTGGCCTTCCTATGTTTCGTGGTCCTATCGGTTTACAATAATAAATTTAACATTATTTTTGGAATCCGATCGTATTATATTCCTTCGAGGTGCTGTGACCAGTTTTTAATTTTTTCTACTTTTTCGTTTAAACTAAATATTTGTATATCCTGTCTCACGCCGTGACTTCTCTACTTATTTCCATATTTGTGGTAAGTGAAAGTGGTAACTGGTTCAATAACTTTTCCATCAATATCACTTTTAACCCTCATAAGATCTTTGATTTCGTTTTAGATTTTGACATGTTTAAGGAGTATTTTGTGGTAATTTCATGTAGCTGATAATATGCTGTGGTTTGTAATTTCATCTTCAGATTTGAAAGTAATAATTTGGTCGTCTGTATGCAGAAGTGCCTTCATAATTTTATTTTCTGTTAATTTCATACTCCCCTTTTGTCACTGACTTCCATTATGTACTATTCTATTAATATATAAATACTAGTGCAGCAAATGCTGCAAACTAAGTTCATTAGACGTTCAAATAAACATTTTTCAGATTTATTTTCAACGAAGAATACCAGACATTCGGAAAGTTATTTGCTACCATAACAATGAAAGATACTCTCTCGAGCCAATACTGAAGAGAACCACGCATATAAATATCTACACCACACCGCCATTAAATATATGAAAAAGATCCAACTCCACTTGATTAATAATTATAAAAAAAAAAATTGATTTTTTAATAATATTATTATCTTACGTAAGTTTTATAGCTTTGAGTAACATATACTGTATGTACTATATAGCCGCCAATATAGAAATCAAAATCTAATTTAAGTTATTCACTACATCTATTCATATAATCCTAAAACGTTTCACTTTCATATCATCAATATAGCATTAATATGTATAATTAATTAAAAATAGTCACATCATGACATTAACTACAATAATATTTCATTTCTAATGGTAATAATGTCATCAAACCACCTCAAGTTTTGTAGTTTTTAATATCCAATACACAGCTGTATCCAGAAAATTACACACCACAGAATCGAACCTGTAAATCATTTTTAGTAGGTTAAGTTTTTAATAACCAATTTAATTTGAGCTCTAAATATGTCAGCATTCTTGCAGATCATGGCCTTCGTGTAATATTGTTTACTGTAGTATGTGTTTTATTTTATTCTGAAATGCAACACGACCGACTTGATGCTCGCTTCGCTTCTCCTTTAAAAAAAAAAAAAAAAAAAAAAAAAGCGAAGGGTATATCAAGTCGGCCGTGAATGCTATTAGCTAGTTCTCAAAACTGACGACAGATGGATTTTGGAAAATAGGAAAATTATGTTTAAAAATTGACATTTCACTGAAAACTACTATTTTTCCGAAAAACTTTGAGTTCCAAGCTTCAAAATGAGGGATCATTTATTAAAATCCGTCCAGCCGTTTTCCCTTAATTTCCATTACCAGTTCAAATTATATATATATATAGATATATTAATATACAGGATATGTAAATGAGTTGGGGGTAAACCACAGCCCTGTTTTATTACTTTGTTTCTATTTTGTCGGTCCTGATATATTTTTTTCTATATTTTATACATATTCTCGTATTATTGTATAGGATATTAATAGCTGATAACAGATTGTTTACGACATTTCTTCTGTCATTATATAATATGGTCCAGAATTTTTTTTTCTTTACATTATAGACCTAGTAAGCTTTTCCACAATCTGTCAATGGCATGTAAATTCAAATGTGCTCGTTTTCCTGTTATTCGTTGGAAGGTGTATAAATATATATCATTGCTTCCCCGAATGCTTCTGAAACGACATTCTTCTTCTTAAAATTTGTTCTCATAAAATTTATGTTTTTGTTCTTCAAACACTAACAAATTATTTTTTTGCACTACTTAATAGGGAGATTCCTTTGTGACATTTACAATCATTATATGATTTTTACTTACGTATGTTTTTTGTTAAGCTGTATTCCCAATCGTGGCAGATTTGATTGTATTTTCACGTATTTTGAAAGAGTTTGTACAGAGTAGTCTTCAGCTCTTCTCCTCTATACTTGAGGAGTTTCATATTAAGACTCTCCACACCAGGTCTCTTCCTTTTTTTTTTTTACTTTCTTAATGCATAATTTAATTCTTCTAATATAATTTTATTTGAATATATTCTTTTTAATCTTAAATTGTTTCCACGTTATTTTCTTCTACTTCCTCACATCGTTTTTCTTTCTGTCTGTTTCATTCCAAAATCTGCTATAATGGATTATCCAGTCTTCTTTCGGTATTTGTTTATTTTTAACTTATAATTTTAAATCTTCTTCACTGTAACATATCTTTCCATAGGTTTGACAAACTTATTCCAATCAGTTCTTCGAGATTCAGTCAAATTTACAATCGACCATTACTATCATTAGTCAAAGAAACCGAGGCCTTTGCCTAAGCGATTGAAGACACAATAAGCACTTCCGGAAGTCCCCAAAGCTTCAAGCGAAAGACAAGACACCGAATTGTGGAAACCTTAACTTACAAAATTCCTAAACATATGACGGAGAAATTATTTAGGTCCATGAGCCTTTTCTCTCAATAGGCCTATTGTTCCCTACATTTGTATTAGTACCCAAGAAAAACAACGAAAAATCACAGACAGTGTGAGTTGTCTCATTTTAGAGGATTAAGTAATTGTCTTTACGTAACTATGATAAAATATAGTCAAATCGACCCTGAGAGCGTAATGTGGGGAGAGTCTACCGGTGTGGAATAACGGTTATAGGCCTAATCCTTTTCATGCGACGTAGTTCCTGGAGATCGGAGCTTTTTATTATTTTTACTCGATTATTGAACGATGCAGTATCAACTATTCGGTTATTTAGCGTCGGTGGAATTGGTGATAACTAGAGCCCAGGTGTTTAGGCATTTATAAAAGTTAAAATAGGCAGGCAAAAAAGGCAATAAAACGTAAAAAAGGCACAATAATCTTTGAAAGGCATAAGATATTTTAGCAATAAACTTAAATTATAAAAACATAACTCACATATTTACTTCGTAGGTGACACATGTTGACTTATAAAATACTTTTAGTGATTAACTGTCTTTTCACAAACCTCATATAACAAAACTGTTCCATCGGTTGAAAAACCACGGGCACCAAATTCACTAACGTAAACCTGAAGTTTACTTTTCAATGGTTTACTGAATTCAGATATTCTAGCTAACCGATCTTATACCTTCTGTCACCTGACAAAAATAACTCACTATTCCTCACTCAAATTTCTTTCTCCTATAATAATAAACACGTGTAGCACAAAATTGTAACAGTAAGATTTGAAAATATGAACGCTTGGAAAAGCTACGTGACAACTTCTATGAGAACGAGCTTAATATTTAAAAGTATAAAGCTGATTGTTGGTACCGTGAAGACATGACAATATTATATTTGTAACTGTGGATTGTCGATCATTATTCATATTACACCAATAGTATTAAACCACGATTATTAGCAGATTAAGCACCTAAATAAATATTACTTTTATTTACTATTGTTAGTAAAGTTAGTCGTTGTTCAAATATTTAAATTTCATACACATTACATTACAATTAATTAGAAAATTGGAAATAAACAAGAAATGTTGTTTTAAAATTACAAAAAAGGTATTTATTATTAAGAAACCTTAAAAAGGCAAAATGAGCAAAATAAAAATTGGCCCTATCACTTTGATTTACTCCAGATCACATTTATATCTATGCAAATAATGACTTACTTCCACCCAGTAAAAAGACATTTTGCCAAACATCCGAGCTCTTGATAACGAGATAGTGTTTGGGGAGATGAGGTAGAGATTGCCTTACATTCGCCTTAAGATTGGGGAAAATCTCGGAACAAAACTCAATCAGATAACACAGGTCAACACAGATTTTCCCTTTTTTGATTTTGACACTTGTTTCATATTCACTTTGTTCACCTGACTCCAGAAATGTCAACGGTTTTGTCCTATCACATACCAATTTTTAATAATTTCAGTATTTGTGATTATTAAGACATTAAAAAAGACACAATATCTCCAATTAAAATGGAGCACAACTATTTATTTGAGAGTAAGCAATCACTCTAATTTTGTTAATTTTGCATCACTGTGTTCTTGGAGGTGACAATATTTTATGATTAAATGGCAGCACTTTCTACTGTTGTAATAGCGGACACTGGAGAAAAGTTACATCAACCAGTTCTGAGAAGTCTATTCTAATGCAGTGTGTTTCTGTCGACTATTTGGTGTGGTTTAGTTTGTTTGTTGTGCTATAACCTTGAACAGAAGACAGTGTTTGAACGATCCAAATATATTTTGTTATATTTGTGGACGTTTCATGATTCCAAAACAGAGACACAATATAACTTTACATGTTAAAAGCGTTTATTTTGCTTACTTTGGAATTAAGCTGGACGATCAGGATAAACCATGGGCCCCTCATAAAGCGTTCAGTGTTTTATTGCGGAATTAAGTAACAGGTTAAAGGGAAAGAAGAAAGCCCTTAGTTTTGGAATTCCGATGGTGTGGCATGACCCAAAAAACCATACTGACGACTACTATTTTTGTATTTGCAAAGTTAAAGGCTTCAATACAAAAAACAAAAAAGGAATGATTTATCCTGATTTGGAATCTGCTTAGACCATGTACCACATGGTCTTGATATTCCTGTACCAAACCCTCCTAATAACCTTCATATACAGCATCCTGAAACAAATTCTATACCTGTCGAGTCATCTGAAGATTCTGATTGGGCAGATACACAAGGCATGCTCCAACCTTTCACACAAAATGAGCTGAATGATTTTATGAGAGATTTAAATCTCCCAAAGACACTTCAGAACTTATAGCTTCAAAGCTGAAAGAGAAGAATCTGCTAGCTGCAGGAACCTACATAACCTTTTACAGAAATTGAGAGAAAGATCTACAACAGTATTTTAACCAAGTAGACACTTTAGTACATTGCACTGACATTCCAAACCTCATAAAATGTCAAGACCTGAGTACAAAACAAATGAATGAAGGCTCTTCATCGATTCAAGCATGAGAAGTTTGAAAGGTGTGTTACTACATAATAGTAACCTTCTAGTATCAGTTCCAGTCGCTCATTCTATCCATCTCAAGAAAACGTATGAAAATGTTGAGCGGCTACTCGAAAAAGTCAAGTACAAGAAACATTAATGGATGCTCTGCGGTGATTTGAAGATTTTGTGCATGTTGTTAGGACAACAACAGGGTTATGCCAAGTACCCATGTTACATATGTGAATGGGACAGTCGACATAGACAGAATCACTGGACAAAACGAGAATGGCCTATAAGACAGACACTGTTCCAAGAACGTAATGAAGAAGTGCTTAGTAAATCCTGAAAAAATTCTGTTACCGCCCCTACATATAAAATTTAGCTTAATGAAGCAATTTACTAAGGCACTGAATAAAATGTATTTCCATATAAGTTTTTCCCTTGAACATTTATATATTACAATAAGTCATAAGTTAATGTGTTAATAATTTTGATGTTCTAAAATCTAAGCTGTATGTATATTAAGGAAACAACAGAATCCAGTGTCTGTTTGTGTGTTGGTCATAAGGTTCCCATATATTGAATATCGTTAATTTAAACATGTTATAAAGATTTGTATTACATATAATTCTTTAGAAACGTGAAGTGATACAGGAAAATGGAAGTCATTTCTGTTATCCATACAGTTTGAATATACAAAATCAGTTATTAGATTTCAAAAAGGTCTCAATTTTTTTTTTCTTTGTAGACCTGTGTAATCAGTCCAAACGGGAATTGAACCCACTTCCGATAGAAATTCCGGATCGGTAGGCAAATGCAGCTTATTTGCCGCCCACAGCAACATGACCCATCTGCGCTTAAGCAACGTTGTCTATTAATTGCAATGTTATGACTCATTCGCTGTTAGTTACGGTTAAGTTAACTATTGCAGATAAAATATTGTAGCCACGAAGAAGATGAGACTCATGAACTAAGTCGCGTGAAAAGCATTACAGCATGTCTGATCGTGAAACGAGCGGACCCGGGGTTAATTCTGGTTCGGGTAGGTTACCTGGTTGCGATTTTATTCGTGGTTTCCCTCAACCCATTAAGAGCAAATGCTAGGTCATTTTCGGCGCTGGACGCTGAACTCATTTCGCTGGCATTACCACCTTCATTTCATTCAGACGCTAGGTAACCGTCGTAGTTGACTCCTGTGGTGGCTGAGTGGTCACACCTCCGGCCTGTCACGCAGGCGGCCCAGGTTCGAGGTCTGGTCAGGTCTGGGATTTTTCACTGAAAGGGAAAATTATGACGTCTAAGAAACTCTCTATAAAAATTGTGTACCAAGTTGTACTTGTGTTCTAAAAACGATCAGAGAACTGTACTACATCACCACCCTGATTCCTGCACTTCTCAATGGTTTGTACAATAGCATTTTATATCAAACTGCAGACAGGAATTCACAATTGTCCTGTTGGCATTCGGTTTCCATGAAACTATTGATAAAAGGGTAATAAAATATGGTTTAAACCCATCAGTATCGATGCTTGAAAATAATACTAGTCGCTGTGTAGGTGTAATGAATGTGGTTGTACGTTTCGAGATTCTAGAGAGCGTTATGTTTGTGCAAAATTCCAAAGAAATAAAATTTTCTATATTGTAAAATAGGCATATATAAAAATAAACCTGTTGACAGCTCAGAAATTGGGGCTCTGCCACCGGACATGGTAATTATAGAATCTGTGGTAATGAGTGCCCCCGTAAATATATATAAAAAAAACTTTTATTTTCAAGGAATCGATGACAAATTAAGTGTAGCTTTTTGTCACGTTGATATAAAGTAAGGTTTCATAAAATTTTTAATGAAATTTCCATAACATACATAGCAACTTGGGTTTGAAATAAATAAGAACAATGAAAATCTGGCCTCCACATTGGTGGATTATAAAGGATCAACATTCTATTCCATGATAACATTTTTACAATGCTAGACACTTACCAAGAACAACAACAAATTGCATTTTAAGGAAGAAAAAAATTTCTGTACGGACTAATAAGGAAATCGAAAACAGCAGGTTACCAAGAAGTTTTTTCACTTGATATTGAAATGGAAAAAATGAACAAGACAATTTCAATGAAATAATTTAAAAGAAATAACATGTGAAAGAGTATAAGGCACACGGCGAAGATTCTCCTGTGAATACTGAATCGACGTTTATATTCTAAGACGGAAGGACAGTTGAAAGATGAGCAGTTTGGCTTCAAGAAAGGAAAAGGTACGAAAGATGCAATTGGACTGCTGCGAAAGATACCTCAAGAAGAATAAAGAAGTGTATATAGTATTTGTGGACTCAGAAAAGGTTTTGCCAGAGTAGATTGGAATTGTCGTATGCCGGTCTCCGTGGTCGTTTCTCTCCAACGTTTAGTCGAGGTGGGGAGGGGAAACGGGAGTGACGGGACAAGATGGCCGAAGCATAAAGAGGAATGAGGTATCGATGTTATGCCCCACGTTGGGCGCCAATTGTCGTATACCGGTCTCCGTGGTCGTTCCTCTCTGACGTGTAGTCGAGGTGGGGAGGGGAAACGGGAGTGACGGGACAAAATGGCCGAAGCGTAAAGGGGAATGAGGTATCGATGTTAGGTCCTACATTGGACGTCATTTGTCGTATGCTGGCCTCCGTTGACGTCCGTCTCCGACGTGTAGTGAGAGGGGAAATGGGACAAAATGGCTGTGGCTTGTGGGTGGGATGATGGTACGAAATTATGGTGAAATTTAAGGAAAGACTGTTTTTAAAATAACCTCTGTTTATTGTAGAAATAACAAGAAAAGTATAACTGTGATTCCCTCCTAGTTCTGTGATAGGGGAAACGGGGGAGTCGTGATAGAAATTGATAACTTAGAAATTCGTCCTGAGGCTTCGATGCGGGGAGAGGTATGATGGATGTACACATACATGCGCTGCATGCGAGAAGATCGCAGGTTCGATTGCGGGATGAAATAGGGTACTTGTATCGTTGGAGTACCTAATAATAATAATAATAATAATAATAATAATAATAATAATAATAATAATAATAACAGTGTAGTAAGTGAACATAGTTCTACGAAGCAAAATCTTGTGAATTGGCAGTCCACCCAATCTTGGGTCCTCTTCATCACTTACCAAAAACGTGGTATCTGTCGAAGAAGCATAATATTCTGATATAGCTCAGGCATAATCTGATCACCTGGTGTTTTACCTGTCACTGTAAAGGAAAAGGAAAATAATTCAATACACGCCTGTAACATTTTCTGTATAATAAATTATTATTTTTATTATTATTATTATTATTATTATTATTATTATTATTATTATTATTATTATTATTATTATTATTATTATTATTAAATCCAGCTAGATGGCAATAATTTCAACAGAGACGGGAGTCTACAGCTGAGTACAGCATGGAAACCTGCCATCAATACGCTTAGACCACCA
Source organism: Periplaneta americana (assembly GCF_040183065.1). Classification (NCBI taxonomy): domain Eukaryota; kingdom Metazoa; phylum Arthropoda; class Insecta; order Blattodea; family Blattidae; genus Periplaneta; species Periplaneta americana. Next base: position 22,349,019 of record NC_091125.1, read on the forward strand.
GCACACGGCAGACAGTCGGGACCAGCAAGTAGCTCCTGATTGGCTGCCGTGTCCACCAACCAGAATGCGCCTGGCGGTCGGGACTAGGAACTAGCTCCTGATTGGCCCGCAGCTGGAAGCCCTACTCTTGCATATATACCGGCTAGACGTGGTCCCACATCAATCGCTTCTCGGCCTTTTGGCTAAGATCAAAGTGTAATATCTGTTCTTATCAGCTTAATATCTGATACGTCCTGCATTGCAGAACCAGAATATTAAACTGATTTTTGGAAAATGACGGAGTGCTAGGAGCTTGCTCCACCTCTGTCACGGGTTGGCCCGGTATTGCAGTGCTTCCGGGATCGGCCCATTTAATCGCTATCATTCATCCTGCCTAAGGTTTTTCCGTGGTTTTCCTAAGGCGCTAAGACAAATGTCGGGATGAGCCCTAAAAGAAATGGGCCACGGATCTGCATTCATATCCCCATTAATCTCCCTAATTACTTTAAATTAATCAACTAATTACATCTCTCCCCCTCTTCGTAATTGAGCCATCATATAGCCAAATGGCTTGTCTCAATATTGAGACGATTCAACAAGGCTCATGACAACAATCACCTCCTACATAATAGCCAAATTGGCTAGTCTCTTATACATGAGACAACTCATCTCGCCTAAGGTATTCCGTGGTTTTCCTCAGGCGTAAGACAAATGTCGGAATGAGCCCTATAAGAAATGGGCCACGGACCTATATGCCCTTCCCCATATATATTCCACCTTTTTTATAAACGATGTATGCCCTAGTTCAGGTAATATAAATAGTCTATTAAATATACGAGGTCACTCAATAAGTCGCAAATTGAAAGGACAGGGACCTCTCAAATTGCAGATTAGATTTCACGGCGCTTCTTCCGACGGTCTTCACATGCTTTGTCATCGAACAACAGATGACGGCGTCTTGCCATTCTAACGGCAACACCAGCCAACTCCTCCTCGCCCCGTTCCGTGATCAATTGATCAATGTCAGCCCCCTCGCGTATGTGGTACCTAAGAGGCTACGTCCAATTTCGGCTTCCCCTTCAAAATTTTCTAGAGCTCCTTCAGGGGAGCAGCGTAACCCGGAGTGAGACTAGTGGCCAACAGGCTTGGAGCTCACATATTTAGTTTTGTACAGCCCCCAACCCACTTGCAAGGACGCGTTTTGCGTACCTTTTAAATTTTCCTCCCAATTCTCCTTCGATTTTTCGATTTTCTTCGTCCCACATCACTTCGTCCCTGAAGAAGATGGCAGAGCTAGCCGTCGAAAGCTTGGAAGCTAATCTCCAACCCACCTAGCTGAGAACCCGAGAAAAGTTATTCTATATCAAACGCCGGGAAAGCCTCAAGTCATATAAATTACCTTTATTCGCTATCTTCATTTGCTCTTTGTATCCTGAGCATGCCTACTGCTGTAGGTTCTCTCCATATCAGTACCGGAGAGACAGTTTAATTCCTCGTTTATGTAAAAACTTCCCTTTGTGCAGAATATTATGATAGTGAGGAAATTGTATCTGTCTCTCCCTGGTCAAGGAAGTACTCGTACCAACTGTCTGAGCGTCAGCTCTGAGACCGCTACAGGAATGCGGCGTGGAACCCCTGAGTCACGTCCCCTTACTCCCCACTTCCTCAATAGGAACGGTTTCAGAGTTTTGCGCTTAGGCAGTGCATTTCCTACAAAGGATGCGATAAATGAACCTCGGATAGAAATTTACTTTCTTCAGGTTACTTTCAGTATGTTACATCCCATGCTGCAATGGACATTTATGATTGGCGTGGAACTTAAACATGACTGCAAGTGGGGTTCTTGCACGTCTTGATTGCGGCAAGTCGATTTTCGATCTCGTTGTATTAAATTTAATCATCACTTCGCGGTGATGGCTACTCAATTCACGAGCCACCACTCTCTGTGATCAAACTCAAGCCATAGAACATAATGATCACGCGATACACCACTGTCTGCAAAATTCACTTGCACATGAAGAATTAAAGTGAACAAATGTTACTATTATGTTTCTAATATGGCGCGGAACTTTTCCTACACTGTGTATAGACCAACCCTACTATTTAAATAGACACATTGTACGCTAAGTATGGGGTGTGATATTTTGTCTTTCAATTCTCAACTTTTTTTACTGTGTATTATCTCATTTCCAAAAAAAAGTTTTCAATACTGTCTAATGAAGTTTTTTTTGAAAGGCATGTTGGTCCTACAAGTTAACAAATTTAAAGAAATAAATATCAAAGGTCCTTCAATAACTGTCTATTCAAAATACAAAATATTACATTAGGTTACATGAACGTATCTTTGACTAGCGCTTTCGCTATTAGAATAGCATCTTCAGGTCAGACTTGCGTGATATTAAGCTTTTCATGTAAAGACGTGGATGGACAAGTAACATCGAAATGTGTCAAGGTACATGACGTGAGAATATAAAAAAATATAAAAAACTACAATGATAAGAAAAACAAGTAAAATTTAACTTATGAACAGTCGAATATATATATGACAGTTAAACCTTCATGAGGTCTCAAAATAAATACATAAAAATATTTGAAGTTAAAGCCTGCAGAAACATGTATGCATCTTATAGATCAAAATTTGTTTAAAAATTGAAGTCTGCAAAACATATATGCAGTTTAAAATTGAGACACAGACAGTTAAAAGAATAACAAATTAAAATATTGTTTTGCATCAGTCATCACTTCTTTTTACTACGCCAACACCAAAGATCTCGTAAGTGGTTTATCGTCACTTCAATTTTCTTTCTGATTCTATACAGGTCCCTTCACTAAAACTTATTATTGATTTTTGCAGATTTTACAATGTGCTGCCACGTCGTGATGACTGATGCAAAACAATATTTTAATTTGTTATTCTTTTAACTGTCTGTGTCTCAATTTTAAACTGCATATATGTTTTGCAGACTTCAATTTTTAAACAAATTTTGATCTATCAGCTGCATACATGTTTCTGCAGGCTTTAACTTCAAATACTTTTATGTATTTATTTTGAGGCACCTCATGAAGGTTTAACTGTCATATATATATATATATATATATATATATATATATATATATATATATATATATATATATTCGACTGTTCATAAGTTAAATTATGTCATTGTAGTTTTTTATATTTTTTTATATTCTCACTTCAAGTACCTTAATACGTTTCGATGTTACTTGTCCATCCACGTCTTTACATGAAAAGCTTAATATCACGCAAGTCTGACCTGAAGATGCTATTCTAATAGCGAAAGCGCTAGTCAAAGATACGTTCATGTAACCTAATGTAATATTTTGTATTTTGAATAGACAGTTATTGAAGGACCTTTGATATTTATTTCTTTAAAACTGTCTAATGAGTTTATGATATAAGATAAAGTACCCAAATAAGAGACACCTTTTTTAACTGCTTATAAATGAGGATGGGAATAGACATCTTTAATCTGAATGAGTGGAACACATACAGCATTTCGCCTATTTTTAGAATTGACAATACAAATTTTAGTCATTTTTTATTATTACTTTAAATTATATAAAAAAGTAAAACTGGGAAATACTGATGTTTTGAAAAGGGCTTCCAAATAAGAGATACTTGTGTTATTTAAGTTTATTTTTAAACATGGACAAAAATGATCATTATTTGACTGAAAATTGAAGCAATATATAACATTGTGAAGTTATGTAGATACTTTAATAAATTCAGGAACATTTTAAAATTGAAGAGGTCAGTGCAACAGTGACCCAACTCTTCTCAACAGAAATTCTGTTGTTTATTTGGCATTTTTCCAAGTGAAATTAAGATTGTTTACGAAAAGAACGCAAAGTCGGTCAAATCGGACATGAATGTACTAATCTTATTTATGCTAATATTGGTAACGTTAATATTTTGCTAGAGAAAGAAAAATGATAGAATATTAAATTTCGATCTCCTTATTTTAATTTTAAGTTGATTGCACTTATTTTGCCGACCCCTTTAATTGACACAATTCTTATTTCGCTGTATTGAGCAAGTTGGACAAACGAAAGGTTTATCAACAGTGCTGCAGTCTTCGTGTGCCCAACGATGACATTTTGAACACTGAATCTATTTCTCCCTCCTGAGCCCTGGTGTTCTCTGAAAAAAATTCAGTGCAAAACAAGCACTCTCCATCATCATAATTTTCTCCATAGGCTTATTCCGAGTCACTAGAGTTAATTAATTCCATTTCCACATCGGATTCTTCATCACTGAACGAACTCAAGCAGTGCTTTTTGGACTGCGTTTTCTGTGATTTTTGTTGTTTTTCGAACAACTTCTTGTGAGCTTCGTCTTTTCTTTGATTTTCTTTATCTAAACTAGCTCTCATTTTTTTCTGATCAGAAATGATATTATGATAGCTCCTTTTCCTGCCCTGGAGGACTTTACATGCGACTACCCACTGGTTGAAGCTTACGGCTCTTGAGGTGGTGATTGTTGCTGCTGCTGCTGTTGCTGCTGCTTCTGTAGGCCTAACTGTGGTATAACCAAAGTCACCGTTTCTGGCGCGTGAAATAAGTAATGGGAATGTTGAGAGCGAGTAACTTATATTTGCCATAGTCTATGGGCATTAAAGCTGAAAACTGTGATTCGCAGATTCCTTACGTCACATCTGTTTAGGAGGTGATACCACTCTCAACCGAAGTGGCAACAGATGCCACAGATCTTTGAGTACACATCCCAGAAACGCAAAGTGCGAGTGTCTTGCCTTTGAAGCAGTTAATGGGCAACAAGACCGACAACTGTGATTGGCAGATTACTTACGTGACGTGTTAGATGTTACCGTTCTCAGCTACACTGGCAACAAGTGCTCACTGACTGGCTTTTTATTCAAGAACACGCGCTACAAACGCTGGCACTGGCTCTAGTGGCGATATTTATACAGGTCCAACGAAATTTTCGAAATCAGGAATCACAATTAAATTTGATAGTTTTATAATTACACAAGATTTTTATTTGAAATGTATAGAGAATATTTTACGAATTAAGCACTTATATTTTAATCTTTAAGTAAGATAATATTGTCGGACTTGCTGATTTTAATTGACTTTAGCTATTGATATTATTATCATCTAAGTGAATAATTAATTTTAGTCATTAATAATGATAACTTAATCATTTCAATTAGTAATTTTTGTAATGAATAATTGAGGACAATGGATAATTAATGATTGACCTAATTCGTAATTAATTTTAATTAATAGTTCAATTAATCTTTCATTGGTTCTTATGTAGTTGCTGGCAGACAAACTGACATGACTGGAAGCATTAACGCTTTTCATAAACTCTCAAAGTTGTGCATCATAATAATACCAAATAAGGGTTCTTAATAAGAGATACTATCTCTTAATAGGACCCCTAGGTATCTCTTATTAGGGGACGGAGTAAATAAAAATGAAATAGCTACCCAAGGTCATAAGTTATTATCTTCCTTATTAGCAATCGACCTTATAATGTGCAACATTTTGCTAGCAATTTTATAAAATCTATACTAATAATAAATCTGTAGCCGAAATTTTTCTGGTAATTTTCAATTTTCCAAAAATAATTGGTCCTAACATATATAATTAACCACTCTGAAACCGAAAATCACTTTTTTGAAATTTTTGTTTGTATGTCTGTCTGTCTGTATGTTTGTTACCCTTTTCACGCGATAATGGCTGAACGGATTTCGATGAAAATTGGAATATAGATTAAGTTCGTTGTAACTTAGATTTTAAGCTATATGGCATTCAAAATACATTATTTAGAAGGGGGGTTATAAGGGGGCCTGAATTAAATAAATCGAAATATCTCGCTTATTATTGATTTTTGTGAAAAATGTTACATAACAAAAGTTTCTTTAAAAATAATTTGCGATAAGTTTTATTCCTTAAAAAATTTTGATAGGACTGATATTTAATAAGATAAATGAGTTTTAAAATTAAAATAACTGCCATCTAAGGCCGTATAATGAAATAAAAAACAAATGACTTCGTATATAAGGGGCCTTGGACAGCAACAATCGAAAGCTATGAAAGATAGCCTATAGAGAATGTTTCTGTGTTAGTATGAAGTAATATCGGGAGCTAAATTAACCGATTTGTATAATTAATTATTATTTCACCATTGGAAAGTGTAGTTTCTCTAGATGGACATAATGCTATACCGGTAATGTTATTACAGCAACTTCTGATATAATATAATATAATAAAATATAATATAATAGAATATAATATAATATAATATAATATAATATAATATAATATAATATAATATAATATAATATAATATGTAATATTATATAATATAAGTTAATTTAAGTTATTTGAAGGGTTCAGAACCATAGTGGGCCAAACGCCATTTACTGAATACGTAGAAAAGAAGGGTTAAAATTAAGTTATTACCATTTCAATGGAAACATATAGCAAGTAAAATGAAGTATAGACATTAAATCTAAATGACGTCAATGTTCATTAAACTATGGTTGCATGTAATAACAATTAAGAAACATGTTAAAGGAATTATCATTGCACCAAATGAGTGCTCTCTGGACCGAAACGATCGCATTTTAATTATTTAAACACAATTTAAATTAAGTAACATATTAAACGATTTATCCTTCTATCAAACACGAATGTTCCCTGGATAAAATGTCCTATTTTAATTATGTAATTACTTTATATTTATTTCTAACGGGTGCAGCGGAGCGCACGGGTACGGCTAGTTAATAATAAATTTGTTGTAGCTTACATTACCTGCTGTTCTCTTCCTCAACAAAAAAACAGTAAAAAGTTCAAAATGTGAAAAATTACTTTTCCCTCTCTCAGCTTCGTTGCTTACTTTCAACTGAGGTTAGACAAAGAACACGATGCCTTAGAAGCACAAACATTGATTTACCATAATTGTCGAGAGATGACAAATTATACCTGAGAAGTTAACAAGGTATTCATAAATTATGGCCCTGTCTCTTATTTGGGTACTTCACCTTATATGTCGCCACCTATGAAAATTCAGAATGTGATATTTTCACAGAAAAACATCCATGATTGAGGTGGGTTACGACCATGTTTTACCCAAAATTAAATTTGTGCACCTTACTTATTACACTGTACATAATAGTCTATGTGTATGATTGCAGTCAATTTGGATAATGGTTTAGCATTCAGGGTAGCTTTTGCTACTTTAAAATTTCGTTTGAAATGATTAATTATGCCGTCTGATTGCATTATTTTCATACGGAGACTGGAAATTTATAAGTAGCCATTTATTAATTTGTAACGCAAAATAGGCAGGCAAGAATAGAATTTCAAACATGAAAAAAGGCACTGTAAATCTAGAAAATGACAGTAGGTAGTCAATAAAGCTATTAAAAATGTCCGAAAGAACTGTAACTTGAACAAAATACTTAATATACGTCATTAATTGAAGCGTCGGCTGGAACAACGTTGTAAGTTATAAAATTTTCATTCGGCGTGTTTCCGTGTAATAATGTTGTATGTCATGTTACCTTGCTATACTCCTTGGCTTGCAACTGTCCATCAATGCAGTACGTGAAATTTGTCCACTCAAAAGCTTGCTACCCTATAAGAACAACGTTGTACGTATACACATTTTTGCCGCTCCTGTAAATTTTGCCAAATGTGACTTATAACGTTGTTCCATCCGACGCTTCAATTTATATACGATATTCATGCATCATACAATGTTATTCGTTGCACATTACCACACGGTACATATTTAGATTGATTTTCTGACTTTAAATTTAGTCTTCTACCGAACAAAACAGTTTTCTTCAAAGAAAAAAATTGTTCTACATCAACTGACGTAATTGGAGCATATTCGAAACTTCGATGGACTTCTATCTTCCATAACTGTACCATTATCTTTCATCATTGGGCACATTTGTTTCATTTTCTATAGACTAGTATTTAGAGACAATAGTCCACAGGTTACACTTTTCGCTAATGGCATTTGGGTGGGCGCAAGGAGATTTTATGCGTACTGGTAGGCCTAATTTCGTTTGAATAATAAAATAAGTTCTTAAAAGTGTTAAAAGTGTGGGACTTTCAGCTTTAAATTCGCACATAAGAAGGATACACTGAAAGCAATAAAATGTTGGTTGTTAAAAATAACTTAAAGTTGAAAGTAAATAAATAAATCTCAGTTTATCTTTAACGACAAAAATAGGCACTTATTCTTAAAATGGACAACAAGTGCTTAAATAAGTTAAAAATGTTCCATATCACATTAAAAACCTCAAAGTGAATTTAATATATATATAACTAGGACATGTCAACCCAGTAGGCTTAATAAAAGGCACTTTGCCAAACATCCACGTTCTGGTCATGACATTGTGAAAAATATAATACTGTAAAAAAAATAGAACACCAATTAGTTGAAACAAAATCAGGAAGAGATTTAAAATTACCGTCATTTGTAAAATTGAATGACCGGGCCAAAGTGTAAAAGAAATGACGTGCGATTTATAACGTAAAATTAAGGGCTTAAATATGTAGATCAAAAGAAACTCCAGCTTACTTTGTATCGAAAATTCAAATTTGAATTTTTCATGTGTTATTTATAAGCAGTTACTTGGTTCGATTTATCCTAACGTGTGGGTTTTCATTGGTGCTAACAATATTGTAATTTTATCTCTTTTAATTATTGTTTTCCTTTCTTTCTTTGACAATTCCTATAGTTTCTATTCTATCTCTTTTATGGATAAATAAGGAGATAAATAAAATAAAAAATAACTTAATTCAGGACAT